>NW_006432943.1:3388510-3445159 GCF_000325575.1 Pteropus alecto
GCCGAAAGAAAAATATATACTTATCTTAATTTTAAAACTTCTTACATCTATACTGTCTTTTATTTTTGGAAAACTCTTGGCCATTATCTTTTCAAATATTTCTTCTAACTATTTTTTCTCTTCTCATTCTAAAAGTCCAAAGATGTTACACTCATACAGTTCCACAGCTCTATTCTGTTTTCCTCCCCCACTTTTTTTTTCTATGTGTTGTGTTTCAGTTTGGATAATTTCTGTTGACATATCTTCAAGTACATTGATTCTTTCTTTAGTTGTGTGGAGTTTACTAACGGGCCCACTGAAAGACTTCTTCATCTCTGATAATTGTATTTATTTTATTTCTAACATTTCCATTTGACTCTTTGTTGTAGTTTCTACCTCCCTGCTGCAGTTACCTGTTAATTGCATGTTTTTCTTTCTCACAAGGTCTGTTAACACAATCGTAGTTAAAGTCTTTACCTGATGGTCGCAACATCTAGATCATCTCTAAGTTTGCTTCTCATTAGTGGAATGGCCATCTGGATTTTTTAAAAATTTTTCATTTTTAAGTTTATACATTTAGGGTTGAGAAGCTATATTCTAATAAAGGTAGGTGAAATAGATAAAACATGGGACAGAAAGATGGCTACTCTGATTGGAATCAGTAATGCTTTAGAGGGAGTAGGGAGCATATAAATATAGGGTTAGATTATGATAATTTTCAAAACAAAGCAAATTTAGGCTTAATTTTATCATTAAATGGAGATTTATGGAATGTTTCTGAGGCAACAAGAGATATAATAAAAATATGAAAGTGAAGTTTACAAAAAAATTAGTGTCTGTATGGTGGATTCAAAGCAGGCAAAGATGAATCATAAAGCTGATTTTGAATTTGTTTTGCATATGTATTTCAGTGATGATAGCAGAAAGTTGAGAGAACACTTTTGGGACAGAAGTTTCAGAAGGTGATAACTTTTGCTTTTGCTATGAAGCTCTTACGTGTTTGGGTTGGGGGTGGTGTGGTCATGGTGGTTATTAGTACAATTTGAAGTGAAGGGAGTCTGTTTTCTTGATAAACTTTGATATAGATGGTTGTAAGATTAATGAGTTAGAGTTGAGGTGAGTTCAGGCAATTGATTCTGTTGCCTGAATTGTTATTTTTTATATAGTTCTTCATACCAGTGTCCATTTTCAGGATAAAGGAGCAGGAGGAATAAATGACAGAATTTATTCTGTTTCCTGTGTTGTTATATTGGTTTTGTTTTATGCTTTTATAATTATACTGATTGGATATCTGTGGGATGCTATTGCCATATTATTAAAAACTTCTAGAGAAATTAAAAATATGTTTAAAAGTTAGTGTAATTAATCTCATGTACCCTTTGTCAAACTTTAGGATTATCTATTTTCCTTATTTTCATCTATAACCCTCCCATTTTGAATTTTTTTAAAAAGTAAATCATGTCATTTCATCTGTAGATATTTATTTTCACAAAAGAGAGGGACACTTTTTTTTAAACTTACCCATTTCCTTTAATGCCATTAAATACCTATTTAATTCACATTTCTCCAGTCATCTTTTTTTTATACTGTTTGAATTTGAGATTTAGATAAGTTTGTGAATTATTTATATTTCTCTGAATTTCTTCATCTTTCTTTTTTTCTCTTGCCTTTTTTTGTGGGGGGGGGGGTTGTTTATAACCTGTTTTTCATTCCCTGGATTTTGTTAGTTGCACCCCTGTGGCACTATTTAGTTTCAAGCAGTTCTGGAATGGAACCTAGAAGGCTCCTGTATCTTTAGACCTTACCATGTATTTTGCAGATGTTTTCTCCCAGTCTATGGCTTGTCTTTTTATTCTCTTAACAGTGTCTTTTGAGAGCAGAAATTTTTAATTTTCATAAAGTTTGACTTACCAAATTTTTTTCATGGACTGTGCTTTTGGTATTGTATGTAAAAAAATCATCAACCAACTCAAGGGAACCTAAATTTTCCCCTGTGTTAGCTTCTAGGAGTTTTAAAGTTTTGATTTATAGTTTTAGGTCCATGATCCATATGTGAAAAGGTGTTAAGGTCCATGTTGAGATTCACTGTTTTTGCTTGTGTGGATGTCCTATTGTTTTGGTTCCATTTGTTGAAAAAACTATACTTCATTGAATTGCCTTTTGCTCCTCTGTCAAAAATCAGTTGACCATATTTATGTGGGTCTGTTTCTGTGCTCTCCTGTTTAATAAGCCATTTTTAGTCTTTGCCAGTTTAACTGATTAAAAGATCTCACATAGATTTATATTTCAAAAAGTATTCATGTCTTTGTGTCTTCTGGACTCTTCTGTGAACTCTGATGCCCATTAGTTGGTTTTGTCTTTTTTTCCTTGTGAGCTATAAAAATGCCACAGCATATTAAGATAATTAATCCTTTGTTATTAAAATAGGTACATTTTCCTGAGTTAGCTTTGTCTTTTTTTCTTGCAGAAATTTCACACATTAAATTAGCCAAAATATTGTAGCATCTTCATGTATGAATTTTGAGTTTTTAAGCTATGCTTAGACAAATTTTTCTTACCCCAGTGTTTTAAACTATATATTCATTTTTTAAAAATTGTTATTTGTTTTTATATTATATATTTTACATGTAAGTTTTATTACAAGTTAAGTACAAGAACAGATAGATTTATTCTTATTTTTAAACTTTATGAAATGGTTAAACTAATACTAGCTTCTATATCATTTTTATCCTGACTGATTTTTATAATCCATTTTAGAAGGTGGAAATCTATTTCTTTTATCGTGGTAAAATACAGACAATATAAAATTTGCTGTCTTAACCATTTTTAAGTATGCAGTTCAGTGATATGAAGTGCTTTCACATTGTCGTGCTGTCATCTTCATCATTCATCTCCAGAGCTCTTTTCAACTTGGAAAACCGAAACTACATACCCATTATTACATAACACCTCCCCATTCTTTGCTTCTTCCAGTCTTGGCAATCACCATTCTACTTTCCGTCTCTGATATTGGCTACTCTAAGTACCTCATACAAGTGGAATCATATAGTATTTATCCTCTTGTGATTAGCTTATTTCACATAGCATGATGTCTTCAGGGTCACCAGTGGTGTAGCATATGTCAGAATTTCCTTCCTCTTTTAAGGCTGAATAAGTGTATGTCTTCATCTGTCTATGGACACTTAGGTTGCTTTCACACTTTTAGCTTGGAATTATAATGCTGTGAACATAGATGTACAAATATCTTTTGGAGACTCTGCTTTCAGTTCTCATTTGGAGTATATACCCAGAAGTAGAATTTCTGGATCATATGATAATGCTATGTTTAATTTTGAGAAACCACCATTCATTTTTTTCCCCACAAATGGCTATGTCATTTTACATTCCCACCAACAGTGCACAAAAGTTCCAATGTCTCCATATCCTCACCAACACTGTTTCTTGATAGTAGGCATCCTAATGGATATGAGGTGGTATTTCATGGTAGTTTTGATTTGCATTTCCCTAATGATTAGTGATGTTTGAGTATCTCTTCATGTGTTTATTTGCCATTGTATATCTATTTTGGAGAATGTCTATTCAAGTCGTTTGCCTGTTTTTTAATTGATTCGTTTGGGTTCTAGAAGTTCTCTATATATTTAGATTTTAATCTCTCATCAGACATATAATTTGCAAATATTTTCTCCCATTCTGTGAGTTACTGTTTTACTCTGACAGTATGTTTTGAAGCACAAAATTTTTAAATTTTCATGAAATCCAATTTGTTTGTTTTTTCTTTTATTGCCTGTGCCCTTAGTGTCATATCCAAGAAATCATTGCCAAATCCAGTGTCCCGAAGCTTCATCTTATGTTTTCTTCTAGGAGTTTTCTAGTTTTTAGGTCTTGCACTTAGGTCATGGATCCCTTTTGAGTTAATTTTTGTACATGATTTTGAGAAAAGGTCCACCTTCATTCTTTTGCATGTAGATATCCAGTTTTCCCAGCACCATTTGTTAAAAAGACAATCTTTTTTACATTGAATGGTCTTGGCACAGATATTGAAAATCATTTGACTATATATGTGCAGGTTTATTTCTGGACTCTATCCTAGTCCATTGGTATATATGTCTGGCCTTATGCCAGTGTTGATTGTATTTTTTAGGTTAAATCTTTGATCTATTTGGAATCTGTTACAAGGAAAAGGTGATAGTGATCCAGCTTTTTTTCTTCAGACCAAATGGCTAATCCATAGAATTAATTGAATAGCTAGCTCATTATTCACTATTGCTTTGCGAAGCCAGCTTTCATCATAAGCTTTCTATACATGGTTTCTTTTATCTATTCCTTTGACCTTTAGACCAATCCCATACTATTTTATTTACCCTATCCTGGTAATATGTTTAAATCCTTAGTGTGGCTGGTTTGTGATTTTTATAAGGCTGATGTCTTATAAAGCAGATTGTCTATTTTTACCTGATAAGATTGTTTGACCATTTCCTTGAATGCTTCTAATACATCACATTTAAATTACTTACTCTTGCCACTACAATTCATAACTATGAATAAAATCTGTTGAGTTAATATCCATGAGAAATAACAAATGAACGCCTTATACCTAGTTAATAATATTTCACCAGTCAGTAAATCAGTGCTGAAAGTTCTGGTATCCATCTCAAGATTTGACTCTGTCATTAGTCATGTTCTATATTTATCTCTTCATTTTCTCATTTATCTCTTTTAACTTAGAAGCATTTTAAAGCTTGCAAATTTGTTGCTTGATAGTTTTATTTATTTTTATAACCTAAAACTTGGGAATTAGGATAATGTAAACATAGTTTTTCCATGATGATAGCTTTGTAAACATTCTGTCATACAAATTTTAAAAGCATGTTAATATGGAACCCTACAAACTCCTAATTTCAAACTATATTACAAAGCTATAGTAATCAAAACAGTATAGTACTGGCATACACACAGATGCATAGATCAATGAAACAGAATGGAGAGCCCAGAAATAAACCCATGAATATATGGTAAATTAATTTATAACAAAGGAGCCAATAATATACAATGGGGAAAGGATAGTCTTTTCAATAAATGATGGGAAAACTGGACAGCCACATGCAAAGGAATGAAAGTGGACCACTATCTTACACCGTACACAAAAATCAAGTCAATGGATTAAAGATTCGAACATAAGATCTGAAGCCATAAAACTTATACAAGAAAATATAAGAGGTAAGCTCCTTGATATTGGTTTTGGCAATGATTTTTTCGGATAGGGCACCAAAAGCAAAAATAAACAAGTGGGACCACATTAACTAAAGCATCTTACGGCAAAGGAAACCATCAGCAAAATGAAAAGGCAACCCATGGAATGGGAGAAAATATTTGCAAATCCTATGTCTGATAAGGGGTTACTATCCAAAACATATAAATAATTCATACAACAGAGATTAAAAAAAACAACAAATGCAATTAAAAAATGAGCAGAGGAACCTCATATTATTTTTCAAGGAAAGACATACAAATATACAACAGGCACAGTAAAAGGTGTTTGACATTACTATTTATCAGGGAAATGAAAATCCAAACCGCAGTGAACTATCACCTCACACCTGTTAGAATGACTGTTATCAAAAGGAAAAGAAATAAGTGTTGGAGAGAATGTGGAGAAAAGGAAACTCTGGTGCACTGTTGATGGGACTGTAAATTGGTGTGGCCACTATGGAAAACAGTGTTGAGGTTCTTTGAAAAACTAAGAACTACCATATAATTCAACAATTCCATTCTGGGTGTTTACTCGAAGGAAACTAAATTACCATCTTGAAAAGATATCTGCACCTCCATGTTCATTGCAGCATTATTTACAGTAGTCAAGACAGGTTAACAACCTAAGTCTCCATTGACAGATGAATGGATAAAATGTGTGTATGTGTACACACACACACACACACACACACACACACACACACACACAGTATATTATTAAGCCATAGAAAAGAATGAGATCCTGCTATTTGTGACAACATGGATGGACCTTGAGAGGGCATTATGCTAAGTGCAATAAGTCAGACAGAGAAAGACAAATACTGGGTGATCTCACATGTGGAATCAAAAGGAAATAAAAAAGAACCCTACAGAGAACAAATTGGTGGTTGCCAGAGGCAGGGGGTGTGAAGGTGATCAGAGGAACAAACTTTTAGCTATAAGATAAATTCTGGGGATGTAATGTATAGCCTGGTGACTGTAGTTAAGAATACTATATTGTATAGTTGAAAGTTGCTAAGCCAGTAGGTTTTTTTTAAGTTCTCATAAGAAAAAAATAATTATACGCAATGATGGATATTAACTAAACTTATTGTGGTATTCAACTACTAGAGGAACTTTTTTAGGTGAGGCAACCCTTGGTTGACCTCACAGATTGCAAGGACCTTGTCATCTTACAATCCCTTATTTTTTACACCTACAGCACCTAGTCTTCCATCCAAGTACTAGCCAGGCCCGACCCTGCTTAGCTTCCGAAATCAGACAGGATCAGGCTTGTTCAGAGTGGCATGGCCGTAGACTGGAAAAATTTAAGACTTGTGTGTTCTGCCTTTGATATTTCATTTAGCTTTTTAAGAAGTCACATTGCTTTTTGTAGGACTAAAGAACATGATTAAAAATGATTGTATTGACTCAGATCTGAATCACCCAAAATTAGTTTCCCTAGACAGTCAAAATTGGTATAATTCTCGACTGAATTTGGTCTTCTACCCATATGTTAGTAGGCTTATTTGTATCTGTGGAGTATTCTCAGCCTTTCAGAATTGACTAGATTTACTGAGGATATAATATGGGCTTTTCTTTTGGCTTTCTTCATCCTTTAGAACTTGGGGAAATGAAATTTGTCAGTTAATTTGGTGGGTAGTAATAAAGCCAATAAATCCTTTTTTTGTATGTTGAATATGAGGCTTATTTCTGGGAGTTTTAAAATAATCCTTTTCTTATACTTTTTACCTGATATTAACAAAAACTGTATAAGTTCTTGTAATTTGAGTAATAATTTCTTCATAGCAATTCATCTGACCCAGACTATCAAGGAACTTAACTACTAGAGATGGAAGCTAAAACTCTAACTGTGGTTTCACTCCTGTATTCGTTACTATTCATTTCTCTTTAAACAGGTTGTTCCTTTCAACAGCTTTTGATGAAATACAGGAGCAGACATTTTTACTTGAGTGATTGTTCTAAGTTAAAAGGTGTAGGAAAATTAAATACCAGATTAATGATAGCCATATTGTATTGTTTAATAGGCAGTGAAATCAGCTGTGCAGACCATCACTGTTGGAGGCGTGAGCACATCACAATTTAAGACAATTATTCCGCTGGCAACTGCTCCCAACGTCCAACAGATCCAAGTGCCTGGAAGCAAGTTTCATTATGTCCGACTTGTTACTGCCACAACAGCCAGTAGCTCAGCTCAGCCAGCCAATCAGAATCCCAGTACAAACACTCAGCCTCTACAGCAAGGTTAGTAACCATTTTTTAAAAATAGTAATTATACTTTGAACATTATTCAAGAACATTGGTCCTTGCTGAAATCCTGATTATGGCATTTCAGCTAAGAGTTTGAATCAGTAGCTGTTACAGAAAGCCATGAAATAAAATAGTTGTTGTGTATAACTATAGTATTTCATTCTTGTAGAAGTTGGTACACAGTGTGCTTGCTATACTACCAAATAAGCATAATTATTCATCAATATGTGGGTAGCCATTTTATTGCTGTTTTAAAACCTACTACTGATGCTAGTAGGATAAATTTAGATGGAACCAAATTATCTTATTTTCTAAATTATGAAGATGCTTGATAGGGTTTGGGTCAGTTGAAATGACCAGTAGGCGAGGTGTAAATGATAAGTAAGAATTTATATCACTTTCATTCTTTACTTCTTTTAAACTGTAATTGCTAATAAAAAGCCATTAAAATGTTCTGTTATTTTGTTCAGTTGTATTTTTTCTGGAGGATATTCCTGTTTATAGTCCTTCCATTTTCTGTTTGTGTTTAACCTTTCTTACCACCTGATACACGCGCGCGCACGCGCACACACACACACACACACACACACACAACCTTTCTTCATATTTATCTACTTGTTAAAAAATCGAATGGTATGAAAGGATCAGGACAGTTTATAGTTTAGGGCATTATTTTTTTTCCTTGGAAGACTGCTGTATATTCACATATCAAAAAGCAGTTGAGAGCAATTGAATGGTTTATTGTTTCCTGGATGTAAATAAAAGAATTAAAGAGCATTTATTTATTCTAACTATTGCTGATAGCTAGTTCATTTAAGGGAAACTGTAGAAGAAAAGAACTTTTTAAAATTACTGTTGAGAGAAAATGAAGGACTCGTTATCAAGAATAAACCTTTGGTGTAAGTAGAAGGGGAAGCTGAAGATCCAGGAAGAGTGGAGGGATGGGTTGAACATCTCATAATTTTAGTGGTGCCTTCTTTTCTAACTTCATGTCTGTCTTTCTGTCTCTCTCTACCTCTCTATTCTCTTTGCCTCTTGGAAATCCCTCATCTCTTCCCCCGCCACCACTTCCCATTCCTTCTTTCGTTTTTTGCTTTCCACCTTGAACTTTCTTTTCTCCTTTCTCACTGGCTCCTTCTCTATACATGTATTCTCTTCCCACCCACCCACATACACTTACTACCCATGCAGTTTCCTATATATCCACTCATATTTTTTGGCTTTCTCTCCTATCCCATAAAATATCTGGGTATATATAATATATATTATTTCACAGGAATAATGAGTTTACCATTTTTATTAGAGATACACTAAATAGTTGCTTTAGTTCATCAAATGTATAATATGTCTTTCTAAGGGCTTAATTTCCTATGCCATTTACTATGCCAAAGGAAATTGGGCTCATTTTGTGTATTTTCTCATCAAAGCCATATGAAAACTAGTATTCAGTGGCTCCATGTTGTTCACTGCTGGCTGGATGGCAGGCGCACTCCAAGAATATCCATAGAGTTCTTGGCTTACCTCTTTAGAATATAATCTCCTAACCATCTTGGTGAGGGAGGAAATCAGTTTAAGAAATTAAGTCTCAAAAACTTTCAGGTGTGGTTTCTCTAATTGGAAGGGGCTGTTCTAAAAGGATTGTTTAGAATTCTAGTTAAAGACTAAAAAATAAAACCCCATGACAGCTTCTATGAAAACTGCAGAGTATTTCATTCTTGTAGAAGTTGGTACACAGTGTGCTTGCTATACTACCAAATAAGCATAATTATTCATCAATATGTGGGTAGCCATTTTATTGCTGTTTTAAAACCTACTACTGATGCTAGTAGGATAAATTTAGATGGAACCAAATTATCTTATTTTCTAAATTATGAAGATGCTTGATAGGGTTTGGGTCAGTTGAAATGACCAGTAGGCGAGGTGTAAATGATAAGTAAGAATTTATATCACTTTCATTCTTTACTTCTTTTAAACTGTAATTGCTAATAAAAAGCCATTAAAATGTTCTGTTATTTTGTTCAGTTGTATTTTTTCTGGAGGATATTCCTGTTTATAGTCCTTCCATTTTCTGTTTGTGTTTAACCTTTCTTACCACCTGATACACGCGCGCGCACGCGCACACACACACACACACACACACACACAACCTTTCTTCATATTTATCTACTTGTTAAAAAATCGAATGGTATGAAAGGATCAGGACAGTTTATAGTTTAGGGCATTATTTTTTTTCCTTGGAAGACTGCTGTATATTCACATATCAAAAAGCAGTTGATGGCAATTGAATGGTTTATTGTTTCCTGGATGTAAATAAAAGAATTAAAGAGCATTTATTTATTCTAACTATTGCTGATAGCTAGTTCATTTAAGGGAAACTGTAGAAGAAAAGAACTTTTTAAAATTACTGTTGAGAGAAAATGAAGGACTCGTTATCAAGAATAAACCTTTGGTGTAAGTAGAAGGGGAAGCTGAAGATCCAGGAAGAGTGGAGGGATGGGTTGAACATCTCATAATTTTAGTGGTGCCTTCTTTTCTAACTTCATGTCTGTCTTTCTGTCTCTCTCTACCTCTCTATTCTCTTTGCCTCTTGGAAATCCCTCATCTCTTCCCCCGCCACCACTTCCCATTCCTTCTTTCGTTTTTTGCTTTCCACCTTGAACTTTCTTTTCTCCTTTCTCACTGGCTCCTTCTCTATACATGTATTCTCTTCCCACCCACCCACATACACTTACTACCCATGCAGTTTCCTATATATCCACTCATATTTTTTGGCTTTCTCTCCTATCCCATAAAATATCTGGGTATATATAATATATATTATTTCACAGGAATAATGAGTTTACCATTTTTATTAGAGATACACTAAATAGTTGCTTTAGTTCATCAAATGTATAATATGTCTTTCTAAGGGCTTAATTTCCTATGCCATTTACTATGCCAAAGGAAATTGGGCTCATTTTGTGTATTTTCTCATCAAAGCCATATGAAAACTAGTATTCAGTGGCTCCATGTTGTTCACTGCTGGCTGGATGGCAGGCGCACTCCAAGAATATCCATAGAGTTCTTGGCTTACCTCTTTAGAATATAATCTCCTAACCATCTTGGTGAGGGAGGAAATCAGTTTAAGAAATTAAGTCTCAAAAACTTTCAGGTGTGGTTTCTCTAATTGGAAGGGGCTGTTCTAAAAGGATTGTTTAGAATTCTAGTTAAAGACTAAAAAATAAAACCCCATGCCAGCTTCTATGAAAACTGCAGTAGTAGTAATGTGGAACTGCCTAAAAGTTGAGAAGTACAGACTCACTTATTATGTAACATCAATATGAGCCCTCTTTCCTAGTCAATTTAGTGTTCTGTTTTCTGACCACTTGTCTTATATTTTCATCGTTCCCCAGGTTTCAGTTAAAACTCAGCATGTTAATGCCAAGCTAACATAAACTAGAATTCCCAAATTTTCTAGCTCTGTGTGTGTTCAGAGATACTTGCACACACAAATATGAGCAAGCAAGCAAACACATGGGATCCCTTTTTTTTATTATCCACATAGGAATTATTGGAGTCTGAGGGCAGACCACACACTCCTTCCCCGTTATTTTACATACCCCTAGTTGTTGCACTCACTTCAGAATCACTGCTCTATGTGTTCATGGAATGATGACCAGCATCTCCTTTCCAAGGAACAAATGGTGTAGGGAGTCCACTCTTCTATGTCCCAAGCAGGAATTCAGGCTTTTAATTCCGTTTAATTTGCCTTTTAATTCCTTATGGTATTGCTGAGACCAGTCTACAATTGTTACAACTTCACTAAAGATAGAGTAACTGAGAAGACTCAAACAGAAAAGGAAACAGTTTCGAAATCAGGTATCAGATATCACTGCTTTTGTAATTCGTGGTCATATACTCTTTTTTATACCGGATTTATTGAGACAGAATTCATATCTACAGCCACATTCACCTTTGTTAAGCATACCATTTAGTGGTTTTTAGTATATTCAGAGATATGCAATCCTCACCACTAATCACACACTTTCTGGAGGTCTCTTGCCTTCCCCTTCTCCCTACTTACCTTGCTGCAGGGGCCTGCTCACTTTTGGGTCAGGTACTCTAATGTTCTTCCAGGACTCTCAACTTTTGGTTTTTAGTCATCAACCCTCCCAGCCTTCCTATCCAAGGAAATCTGGTGTTTTTCTTTTATAGTTCAGAGCAGTTTAGATCTCATTATCTCAACTTCTCTCTTTCAGACCAGGCTCTAGACTATTTGCATAAATAAAACCCTAAGGGATGTCTTTTCTAGCTTCTTAAATCCCCTTTTTTAGACTGTGGAAGTGGCAGAAGGTAGTATTAAATTTTGTATTTCGTTTGGTCCAAACATAATAAGTCTAATACCAAACTCCTGAATTTCATCATAGCACTTCTCTATGTCACGTTTCATCCACCCTTAAAACCAGCTTATTCTTGAATTTTTAGCTTTAATGGCTGTCATTTTCCCAGTCACTTGAAAGTTGCTCAATGGCTTAACTTTTCTTCCCTCTCATCCTTACAATTTCTGCCATCCAAAAGGTTGATAATTCATGTTCCTTTCACTTCTACTGTGTCTCTTACAACTGCTCTTTCCTTTCCATTCAGTGCTGTTAGTTCCATTCTATTTCACACAGTGCTGCCAAATAGTTTCTTTTTGTGCTGTTCTAATGATATTTCTATACCTTAGAATCCTCATCTCATTGCTTACTGAATTAAAAATATAGATTTCTACCATAACATTCAAGGTCTTCAACACAACGGCTTCAATCTGCCTTTTTGTCTGTGCTTGTATACTTTAACCCTAGATTCCGACCAAACTGCTCTGTTCACTAACATTTTGTGAAATGTTTTGCTCTTTCCCAGCATCAAGCCTTCTCCACTTTTCATGCTTCTGCCTCTGCGTGGAATGTGCTCCTCCAGCCTGTGTGCCCCCACTGATCAGGACCCATCTCAGACACTGTGTCTTCAATGCATACTTTCCATACTCCCATCCTCTGCCAATCACATGTATATTCTGTCTCCTTCGAACTCCTACAGCATTTTCTCCGTTTTTTTTTTTTTTTTTTCCCCAGTATTTGTTTTACTTGAAGACTTGTCTAAACTGCTCTACTTGAATATAAACTCTTTGAGCGTGTGTTTTGTACTTTAGTTTCCTTGGAACACTGTCCACAGTGTCATTTATATAGTAGTACTTGTAATAATCACAACAATAACAATAATAGCAACATATTATTTTTTTCTTTTTTTGCATTTTATTTTATTATTAGTTTCAAGTATACAATACATTGGTTAGGCATTTATATAGTTTATGAAATGCTCCCTCCAATAACTCTATCATCCATCTGGCTCTACACCTAGCCATTAAATTACTGCTGGCTGCATTCCCTATGCCATGCTCCCCATCCCCATGGCCATCTATCAACTACTAATTTGTACTTCTTTAACCCTGCACCCCTTTCTTCCAGCCCCTCAACCGGCCTCCCCTTTGGCAGATTGTCTTCTGTATTTGTGAGTCTGTTTTCGATTAATTTGTTCTTTTTGTTCCTTAGATTCCACATATAAGTGAAATCATATGGTCATCAACCCTCCCAACCTTGCTATGATATTTATCTTTCTCTGTCTGACTTATTTCACAAAGCATAATAATCTCTAGGTCCATCTATGTTGTTGCAAATGGTAGGATTTTTTGTTTTGTTTCTTTTTTTTTATAACTAACGTTTATTGAGCACTTAATATTTGTTGGGTACTGTTCTAATAAATTTTTATGAATTAACATATTTAATTCTGTTACTCTTTAATGGGGGTTGCTATCCCAATCTTGCAGATGGGGACACAGGCAAAGAGAATTTCGTTTGAAAGCAGCAGAATTGGGATTTGAACCCCCGGGTCTGATGATTTAAGAGCCCGTATTCTTAGCCTTTGCTATGTCGCCTTTTAGTTGATACTCTATAAATAGTGAGTTATACAAGAATGATATTTTTCTCTCGTTTAAATAGAAACACAACAATTAGAAATTGTGTAGAAGAGCATTTTCACCCAAGCTCCGGGATGGCAATTTTTTTTTTTTTAACTTAAGCAGCATTTCATCTGACTGGATTTGGTAATGAATATATGTCATCTGAATACAGATTGAAGTATTTTTAGTAGAATTTCTTAAACCACAAGCATTCTCTCATAAAGTGGGTAGACTATAGCTATCTGGTAGATAGGTTAAGGAATTTTGAAAGGTAACTATCCTAATTAAAGATTGTTCCAAATAGGAAACAAATGGGATTTTTTAAGCTCTTTCATGAGGATATCTTGAGAGAACTAAGTATCTGAAATGTTTTAAATACCATTTTCTGTAAGTAAATTGTCCTTCTCCTCCCTTTTTTAAAAAGCAAAGCCTGTGGTCGTTAATACCACTCCAGTGCGGATGTCAGTTCCACTTGTCCCAGCACAGACTGTCAAACAAGTGAGTATCAGATAACTTCTTTTCTTAGTCTCTCCCAAACAATTTACTTTTAAAATTGAGAAGTAAGATTTAAGAACTAGAGATATATACTGAACTGAGAAACTGTAAAATTTATTTTTGTAATTATCAATGTACTTTCTTTTTAGGTTGTTCCAAAACCAATCAACCCAACTTCACAAATAGTTACTACTAGCCAGCCACAGCAACGGCTCATCATGCCTGCTACCCCACTGCCACAGATCCAGCCAAACCTCACTAACTTGCCACCAGGCACTGTGCTGGCCCCGGCTCCAGGGACAGGAAATGTGGGTTACGCAGTGCTTCCAGCTCAGTACGTTACTCAGGTATGAGGCAAAAATGAAGTCATTGCATTTCCAAAAAGATAACTGGGTCTAAGATGTCTAGAGCTATCACATTTTGAAATCACTCAAACCCATCTAAGTCAGTGTTAAAATGGCTGTTTCTACAATCTTGAAATGTTAATGAAAACAGATTATTTTTATCTATCTTTAGCACCGAGAAATATATAGCACAAGCCAAAAATACAAGTCAGATAATTTGGAGATGAGGGCAGTTTGGTGAGAAAATAAGTTGAAGTTAAAATCAACGGAGTCCAAATGAATTTAGAAAGGACTGTGACTCTAATAAAGTTCTTTGTCACCTCTGAATGTGATACAATTGACTTGTTCTTGGAAAACAGACTGTGAGATGCGTTTCTAGGTGATGCATTTTGAGTGATCTGTCCAGACTCTTTCATCTGGTCATCTTTAAATGAAAGCCACGGATTACCCAATTGTCTGGCTTGGGTTAGGACTGTCGCTTCTAGGAAGAAGATAGAAGTTCCCTTTTTCGTGTAAGAATCAAGCAAATTAGCAACATGTTATAAGCTATTTGATTGATCTCAAATTATAAGAGAAAAGCAGAAACCTTTTTGTACTTTAATGAAATGTTAATGTGGCTGCTGATGAAAAAAATTAATATTCGGTATTTTTATCATAAGCATCTCTTTTCAGTGTAAAGTAGAAACTTAATTGTGTGTGTAACTTCTGATTCTCTATAACTTGCCATGTGATGAATGATCAGTATATTTACAAGTAGACACATTGCATTTTTCTAGTCAGTATACATTATTACAGTACTTTCAGGGCATTCATCTAGAATTTCCTAATTCTGATAACATACTCCTCTATGAAAAAATTTCTCATATTTATACCATGTAGTGCTTTAAAATGTTCACATTGTGTTTTTACCTCTAGTATTAGTTTGGGTTGTTAGAAAAGTTCCATGAGGTAGTATGTTCGTATGAAATTCTCCATTCTGTTTCTCCCATTTTAGTAGATGAATTTGTGCTTCTTATTGATCATTATATCTCAGAGTTTTGTCCATTTTTGTAAATATGGTCTAAAATTACCTTTCTTTACATGTAGCTGCAGCAGTCTTCATATGTGTCTATAGCAAGCAACTCTAACTTTACTGGAACATCAGGAATCCAGACTCAGGCAAGGCTTCCATTCAATGGGTGAGTATTTTGAAAATATGTAAGTTAAGTTGTTAGATCAGGTAAAATACAGCATCAAACATATATATTTCAAATATGTGTATTTCATCTTTTCCCTCTCAAAGCTATGTGAGCAATCCTCTATGATACCTTTTATTTTGAAATACTTTAAACAAAAAAGTTACAAGATAGATGAAAGAACTCCCAAATATCTTTTGCTTGGATTCACCAATTTTGCCACTTGTTTTATTATTCTGTCTCTCCTCTCCTCTTCTCCCACCACAAATATACTTTTTAAATGACATTAGTTTTTATTTTGTCTCTTTTTTTTTAAAAATAGTTTTTAAATTGCTATGTTAGGTCTTTGCTTTTTTTGCCTGTTTTTTAATCTGTCGATTGCTACCTTTGCAGTGTTGGTTTAGAGGCAGTGCTTTGTTAATAGCATGGGACCAATCTACCCCTCCTCACCTCCCCAAATCCAGCCCCACACACCCTTTCTACTCACTTCCTTTTATAGTTGAATCCAAAAAGTTTTGAGGAGATTTCAACTTTGGTTCTCTCAGAAGGAAGAATATTTTTTATGGAATGTTCTGTAGAAGCTGTTGATAATTTCTTTTTCTTTTTTTTAAATTCGTATCTTGGCTCTCTGCCTTTTCGTGTTACAACTTGTTTTTGAACTTAATGTAAATGGAACAACATAGCAAACTTTTATCAGAGATGGATACATTTGTTAAAGCTTATTTAAGTAATTTTAAATAGTTACTTTTAATTGATTAAAATGTATATCTATTTGTGTGTCTATATAGCATAATCCCATCAGAGTCAGCCAGTCGGCCCAGAAAGCCCTGTAATTGTACAAAATCCCTGTGTTTGAAACTGTAAGTCTTTTTGCTGTTGTTTCCTCATTTGATATATCTGAAATGCTTTTTAAAATAGAGTCAACTAAAAATTCTTAGAACACCAGTTTTATAAGTCTAATTTAACTAAACATACAAGTGTGAATGTTTGAGAACATATGACAGTATAAAAATACTCTTTCATTCATTCAGAAAGAAATTTAGAGCTTTTACTATAGAAGAGGCACTAAAGTAGGGTTTTGAGACATAGCAGCAGGAGGTAACATAGTCTGTCCTTAATAATAATAAATTTGATCTTATTTATGACCTTTATATTTGGTCTCCTGAATGAGGTGATACTGACTAGTTTTCAAAATTGCTGGATGATTAATTTGCTTATTAGTACTCAACTAAGAGATTTGACATGAAACAGTTAAATGAAAAGCATTGGTCTTATGGGAGTTTGGCATTCAAAGAAGCATAATTGTGGTTCAAGTGAGCAAGTTCCACTAATAGAATATAGCCTATATCTTTCCTTATTCATGATTTTGAAAAAGCTTACTTTGGGGTCACATAAAATTACATAGCTCTTGTGTTGACAGCTATTACTACTGAAACTAAGTATCTAAACCAAAATTCTAAGGAGCCGGCCGGTGACGTTAATTTTGAGCCTGACATGGTTGACAATCGATAGATGCTGTCAACTCTAACTAGGGAGCCCTAAGTACATTTCTAAAATGCTTTACTGCATATATAATGCTATTATATCAGATAATTTCTAGTTTGTTTTAACAATGTCTTTTTTATATGATTTACACTGATTTTTATATTCCAGGTATTGTGACTGCTTTGCAAATGGTGAATTTTGCAACAACTGTAATTGTACTAATTGTTATAATAATTTGGAACATGAAAATGAAAGGCAAAAAGCAATAAAGGTGATTATTTTTATTTCATTTAACTGATAAAAATTTCCAATTTCACCTGTTTTTTGTAGAACTTTTTGTTTTACAAAGAAAATTAATTCCCTTTGCGGTATTTAAATTTAATCTCCTGTGATTTAACTTCACTTTTGTCATTTGATCTGTTTTGATAGGCATGCCTTGACAGAAATCCAGAAGCTTTTAAGCCTAAGATAGGGAAAGGAAAGGAGGGAGAATCAGACCGACGTCACAGCAAAGGATGTAATTGCAAACGATCAGGATGTCTTAAAAACTACTGTGAATGCTATGAGGTGAGACGCTGGTTGGGGAAAATAATCTAACCAACTTTTGAAAATAACTTTAGAAAGAGCATACTATAAAAATTTACTTGAAAATGGGGAAATTGCTTTGCTCTAGCAGTTTAAAAATATGCATAGGTAGCCCAAGGGCCCTAGTTCAAGGAAGACCTGGCATCTTTTCTGGAGAATATAGTTGAAACTGCTTTAACAGATGCCATGTAAATCAATTCTGTCTTACTTTAGACAAAGTATTATATAGTTTATTATTTATATTTCAAAGCTTAAATATAACAGTTTAGTTATGCCCAAGATTAACCCTAGGTTACTGCGATTGGTTTCTTGGTGTGCCTGAAAGTCTACTGTCAATCTTTGGGATCGAGACATTTCTACAGTTGGCTCTTCTCATCCAGTATATTTTCATTCTTTCAAATTTTATATTCAGAGGGAGACTTTATTTTTAGTTTTGGCAGAAGGCCTGGCTTTGCATTTGGTAAGGTAATACCACTGCGATTACACTCTCCCCTGTTAAGGTTTGCTCTGCTCCAGGAGCATGTGCCTGCAGTTCAGTGCCCCCTCCCGTACAAAATGTGTACTGAATTCCTTGTGTAATGAATTCTTAAATTATGTATTGCTAACATCAACTACTCCTCTCAAGAAGTATAGTAAAGTAACATCTTATTAGTCCTAAAGGTAATATCAGTGAAAATTGCATATAATCAAGTTTATTTTTGAAAGTCTCTTAAATATCTGAGTCCAACAAGTCAGTTTTATATCCAGTGTTAGAAAAGATTGACTCTTGTTTAAATACCTGATGAAACAGGTAGCTTCTGTTCATAAACCATATCATATAAAAATTGTCACAAATATTTAAAAATGTAAGCTATAAAACCAAGTCCACAAAAAGAGAGAAAATGGAAATTAAAAAGCTGGGTCAGAAGGGCAAACAAACTCATGTATATGGTATTGAACAATACTAGGCATCTGAAATTCAAACATGTGAACTAATAATTTAATTGAACTGGTGAACAGATCTTTGAATCAAGAAAAGTAGAAAAGGCAGTAGACTGGTTGAAATATGTTAGAAGAAAGCTACCCTATTATAATAAAATCTTTGACATTCAGGACATATACAGTGTCTAATAATTTATCATTATAAAAAATCGAGAAATAGAGAAACTTGGAATATGCTAAACTATGACTAGCAGTGGCTAATTGGCTTACTATGAATTAGCTGCTATGTTCTCTGACAGTTTCTGTTGAATTGTTGATCTTTTGAATTGAATTGGCTTTTTTGGTCCATTTGGTCTGTATCTGGATAACACATTCATGTTCCTTTCACACAGGGCTTGTTGATTGAATGATTGACTGTCCACATTTAAATGGTTGTGCCATTTTTTGTGACCTCTCCACCCCCTTTTTTTGGCCACAAAAGTTGAATTGTAAAGCCAAATGGATGCCTTGTCATTTTAATTTCTCCCATGAGTTACTATTAGGCATTATTCGTACCTTTCTAAAAAACTTAATCCAAATTTTAATTATTGGTAATGTAATTCCTCCCCACCCACCCCAGGGATTTTTATCTCTTCATCATTAGATACTTAAGTGTTGCTTTAGTTAAGGAGTTCTAGACTGGCAGATAGTAACACTGTTAACTCAAAATGTACCTCCATTTTTTTTCCATTGGTAAACAATTTATTAGGTAAAATGTGTTCATAATATGATCAGTTTATCTTGCTAGATGCTGTAGAGAGAAATTATTTAAATTGACATGAATTTGCTGAAGAAAATGCAGCCAACAAAATAAACTCAGATTTACTAGAAATCTGGAAAGTGTAAATTAAAGAACAATGAGATCTCACTTTAGGGCTTTCTCCCAATCAGATTGGTAAATATTAAAAAGAGCTATAATACATCTTGATGGAATGTAGGAAAGGCTTCCTTAATACATTGCTGATGAGATGTGAGATGTTATATAGCCTTTTGAAAAAAACATCTGACTGCCTCTATTAAAATTAAAATATATGTCCCCTTAGACCAGCGAGCCAAATTCTAGAAATCTAGCTCATAGAAATAAAAGCTTAATATATACAAAAAATCTTTTTATGCATTGCTTATGATACTCAAGAACTGGAAACAAAATAAATGCCCATCAGAGAAGTGAATACCCAAATAAAATGTAGCCCATCCATACCAGGGATTAATTTCCAGCCATTAAATAGAATGAATTTAACCTATGCCAGATGATTTAGAGGGATGGATTCTTTGAGCCTTAGTGTGAGTAAAGGAAAATGCAGAAAAGTGGGAATATGATTTTATAAACACACACACAAAGACTTGTATTTGTTAGTTAATAAATGTATATGTACCTAAGATCTATGCTTCTCATAAATAACTAAAATATTGATGATTTGACAGAGGATGGTTCAATTCTGGGCGACCCTTTTTTTTAATATTGTAACTTATTATTCATCTTCTTTGTAAAGAATATACGTTATACATACCAGGAGGAAAATATATAGTGGAGGAAAAATTAACATGGGAGGGCTAAAACACAAGCATTATATAGCCGCTCTCAGACTTAAGAATACCTACCTATCCACATGGGTAGTTAATCCCTCTAGTGTTTGTCAGCAAGAGATGTTTCCATTTGATCTTATGTCAGTTGATCAGTTAATTCTATTATCTGTTGATTTGATCATGGAGTATACCAATAATAATGATTTTTGGGTTTGATTTGGAAGCTTTTCTTTTGCAAATTTTTTAGGCAAAAATAATGTGTTCCTCAATATGCAAATGTATTGGCTGTAAGAATTTTGAAGAAAGCCCGGAAAGAAAGACATTAATGCACTTGGCAGATGCAGCCGAAGTAAGGGTACAGCAACAAACGGCAGCAAAGACTAAGTTATCCTCTCAAATTTCGGACTTGCTTACTAGGCCAACACCAGCTTTGAATAGCGGAGGGGGAAAGTAAGTCAATGTTTTAATCTCTTATATTATGACATGAATATTCATTGTTGGTAAAGTTTCTCTTTTTGGACAAAATTGAGTTCATACTTTTGGTTCTTGCAAACCTGATTTCTGTATTTTCTTTTTACCTTTAGTTACTTGTTGTAAAGGAATTTAAAGGTAACAGAAAAATGTCTGTCAGATATATCACAGAGTTCTAAAATGCACAGTAATGCTTTAGTTCACTGCTTTCATCGATTTCTCCCTACTAAGATGAGCAATTAAATAATTTGAAGAACCCGTAAGAAAGCCAAATTTTTATACTTCTTAGTTAATTTTATAATTACTTTTCATGGGGAAATGTTTGTATTTATAAGAATACAAAATTACATACTGTAATCAAAACTATATAAAAGAAAAACTATATTAAAAGTTATACCTGCATGTAACTTTTGTCTTTGAATGGCAAAATTTGAATTTTTTTCCTTTTACCTTTCTAGTTTCTAAATATTGTATAATAAGCACTATTATACAGTATTATTAATTATAATATTTTAATTATATTTTCTAATTTAAAATGTTTTTTGTATTTTAAAGATTTCTGTTCAACTGTATAGTAGCCTAAATCCTTAACTACCCTCTCTTGTCATGGCAGGCATTAAAGACTTCATATATTTTTGTTTTAGTTTCCTTCTATCAGTGACCGCTTACCAGTTGTTGAGTTAGTGGTGAGAGTTAGGTTGCCTGATTCCGTTCTTGAAGGCTTTTAACATTGGCTGCATACAGCAAGCCTTAAGATGGATTGCTCTAATTTAATAATAAATACTTCAGATCTTTATGAATGAATGAAACTCCATGTAAAGAATAGTCTTTGGTTTCCCCATTTTGTTTGTTGTGATAAAACAGTGCAAAATTTTGGTGTGTTTTTTTTCCTCCCAAAATACATGGGACTATAGGAAAGTGCTTTATTTTCAGTGTGGTCCAGGAGACAATGCTTTCAATTCCCAGTATTATTCAGCAGATATTCATGGAGTGTCTGTATGTCAGGCACTGTTCTAGGCAGTGAAAAGACACAGCAGTAAATAAAACAATTGCACTCATGGAGCTTATTATATTCATGAATTGGGAGGACTTTTGTTATAGAAATATCCAGTCATGTAGAATTACATCTTTTAGTTAACTAGATAACTTTGTCTAGGTAAGACATATTTTATGTAGAATGTTATACTTTCTGAACAATATTTAAGAAGTATACTCAATCATAAAAGCAGTTTTAACTTTTTAAAGTTCTTCAGGATGTGCTTGTGCTCACTGCCCAGATTGTGATGCTCATTGTGTTGATGAATCATGAAAATGTCAATAGAAATTTCCAAATGAAAGAATGCCATCCACTTCGTAGTAATTCAACACCATCATCATCTCTCTTTCTCAAAAATCATTTCAGATTGCCATTTACATTTGTAACTAAGGAAGTAGCTGAAGCCACGTGTAATTGCCTTCTTGCCCAGGCAGAGCAGGCAGACAAGAAGGGAAAATCAAAAGCAGCAGCTGAACGGATGATACTTGAGGAATTCGGACGATGTTTGATGAGCGTCATCAACTCTGCAGGAAAAGCAAAAAGTGACCCTTGTGCCATGAATTGCTAATTCTTGCACAAAAGAATGATAAATGGAACTGTACAGAAAATTTAAGGTGCAGGGACACTTGATTTTCTGAAAGATAGTTTAACAATTATTGTATTTTTACTTCAGTTCTTGTGAGACCTGGAATTATAATATTGAAAGAAGAAATTTTAAATGAGGAAATTAGTATATTTTAAACCTTAGTTAAGTTTGCTTATGCCCCTTCTAAATTGAATTTTTCTTTATTGTATTATATAGATTTTTAATTTGCTTGGGTTTAAGAATTAGATATTCTGTCCTTCTGACTCTATTGACAAAGAACATTTATAAATTACTATAATTTATAACGTATGGCGTTGTATGACTTTGTTCAGTAGAAAAAGCCAAAGAAGCATTGGTATTACCCAGTCATTCTTTGGTACTAGACCTAGAATATAATAAGCAGAGAGAATGTCTACATAAACAAATTCTTATGAAACAAATTCAAATGATATTTCGTGTTTAGAAAAGCACTATCTTTTTAAGAAAAATCAACTTTTTAAGGCAGATTCTGGAATAACATCCTGTTATCACTTTGGGAATGTCAGAAGAGGAAGAAATCAGTAGGCACACATTTAAAATAAAGTTTGTTTGTTTTTTTTTTTTTTTTTTAAAGCATTAAAGGATAGTAAATAATTCTCAAAAGATGGGCAATGTGTTTTTATAATGAGTGATTAAGAAACGCTCTGGGATGTTTCCATTTTCTTTCAAGGAAGTGGTATGTATTTGAAATGATAATAAATTGTCAGTGTGATTACTGGGCACTATTAAAATGAAAGGTGCGTATAAATATAAGTAAACATTATGTAGTGATAAAATAGAAACTTATATAATTATCAGGTGTCAAATTTGGCTTGGATGGAGAAATACTATTGGAACTCTTAAGAGATGAATTTAGGGAAGGATTCTTCATCTATACAAATAGTTCTCTTTATAGACTTTGAACCGAGAGGTTTCAAACCAATATATGATTTACTTGATTTACTGAAATGGGCCTCCTAGCAAAGTTTTCAAAATGTAGTGGGATGTTTTTTATAAGGGAACCTTAATACGGCATTATTTTTAGCCAGTGATTTGGTAAGCTCAAAATATGAGTGTTTTCATGTAATACTGAAATAACCTAAATCATTTTGAGAAATTCAAAAGCTTTATGAATTTAAGAGCCTGTTATAATAGGATGCTAGATTTTATGACAAGAGAAAACCATGTTGGAATTCAGGCATTTTGTTAGGTACCATAATCCTCAGTAATTATTAGTATGTGATTATTACATTTCCTACAAGGAATCTATAGTTGTATGTACTAAGTGTGTATATATGTTCATATGAACATGCAAGATATAGGCAATAGAAATGAATCCAAAAGAAGATTCCGTTATTAAAGTATCTTCCTTTTGAAATTTGGATTTATAAAATTATAGTGCAGTACACTTTAAATGTAGATAGTGTATTCTTAGCACCTCAGTCTAGTATGTTTAATTAAAATTTGTATAAATGTAAATTAGTGTAAGAGGATAAAATAATATCTAATCAAGTTATTTTTCAAAAGATTACAATACCTTTTTGGTCTAAACCTAAACTCTGTTCATTTTGTACATATTCTGTGTTTAATTCTAATTGCACCTTTGTGATGTGTATTTATATACAGTGTGCAGAAAATGTTTGTGAAATTTGGATTACAATTATAGATTATGTATAACGGCATTGCTTGAGAATGTTTTGCTTGTAAAAATTTGAAGGTGCAATCAAATGCTACTAGGTTTTTTGATTTTCAAGAAGCTAAAGTATTAAGCCTTTTCCTTTGTGTGTAGTACTTACTAAACAACTTTTTGTATTTAGGCATTTGCATCAAATTGCTGAACAAGATTAATATCCACATTAATTCAACAATTTTAAAAGACTATTGGGGGGTTGGGTATATAATTTTTTAGCTCTATTTACATCCCAAAGTAGAAAGATTAAATTTATATTTACTAGAGCTATTCAAAGAATACACTTTTCTATATTGTAAAAACAGGACAGCAAAGTAAATCATACAAAAAATAAACATTTATACTATTCTATAAAAAAGGGTTTTGCACTTTTTTTTAATAACACTTTTAGCCATTTAACATGCAAGAAACCTTTAAAATACTTGATTTTAAGTAAATTAACATTACTTCTGAAAGCACACAGATAAACCCATCTTTTTACCCAATTATCATTAACATAAATTGCTTTGAAACAAGATCTTCCTCCACCCACCCCAGCCCCAGCCCCCTGCCACTGTTTAAGGGCAGAAAAATCTACTCTTTCCTTTTTTATAATGTTTGATGTTTATGATGAGCACCCTTCTGAGTTTCCTTTTCTCTCAAACTAAAAGCAACTTACAGGTCTTGGCTTTGGATCTTATGGGAGCCAGAACCTTAATGTTACAGGTAATAAAACACTTAGAACAGCAACTTTGAAGAGACTACTGCTTTAGCTTCCTCATACTTTGATATGGACAAGTGACATTTTCTCAATTCTTATGTAAAAATGTGAATAAAAATACCTTTAGAAAAGTCTTCTATTTTTGTTTTGTAACACTAATAGCTAAGAAAATGAATACTTATGTAAATGCAATTTCATACTAGAACCCCTCTTGCCCTACCTGTGATCGTTTTGAATCCCTTAAGCATTTTATGTAGTGATTTTGTAGCAGCAACCCAAGGAAAAGAAAGCCAATCAACTAGAAAGCCTTTCGTAGTTACTTTTATTGTTATGTAGTATTATGTAAATTATGTAGGTCTTTTTTTTTCTTTTTAGTTAGGACTTCTTTAATGCTCATTTTGTCATTATCTCTAGACCAAATGTGAGTCTTTTATGATCCAGGCGGTTTTATTAAATGTAAGTTAGAAAGTTAAAAAAATTTTTTAAACTATGGAAATTAAAATTTTACTTTTGTTTTATGAAAGCACTTAAGGCATTTTTGGGTTTTACTCAAAAGCAGTAAGAAAATAATATCCAGGGTAATGTTTATTTATATAAGGTCACAGACTTTAATGTAACTGTAATTTTATTAGCAAATAAAATCTGGCAATATATAAAAACAATACATCATGACCAGGGTGGGTTTATCCCAGGAATAAAAGGTTGATCTAACATTCAAAAACAAAAAATGTTATGTATCAACATACAAAAGAAGAAAAACTATGTGAACATCTCAAAAGCTGCAGAAATCCACCTTTTGGATATGCTAAAAACCACTGAATTGTATTTTTTTAAGGGTGAATATAATGGTATGTAAATTATTATATCTCAAAAAATTTCTCCCCCCAAAAGACGTATAGAAAAATCATCTGACAAAATTCAACACCCATTTATCATTTAAAAAAAAAAAAAACATAACTGGAAATAGCAGGAATCCTCAACCTGATAAGAAGCTTCTACAAAAAGTCTACAGCTAACATCATATGAATGTTAGTACCACCATCAAATGTAACAAAAATATGTACAAGGTACAATTAAAATAGCCAAACATTTTTGAAAAAAATTTGGAGGACTCCCAACTGATTTCAAGGCTAATCAAGACACTGGTTGGTACTGGCTGGTGAACGTTACACCCTTGGATCAATGGAACAGAACAGAGACCCCGGAAATAGACTGATATAGATGTAGTCAATTTTTGACAAGGATTCAAAGGTCACTGGAGAAAGAATAGTTTTTTTTAACGAATGGTGCTAGGATAGCCATATGTAAAAACATGAACAACTTATCACACCAAAATTAACAGAAAATGGATCATAGCCAAATGTAAAACCTATAACTACAAAATACCTAGAAGAAAAAACAGCAAAAAAATCTCCAACCATGAGTTAGGCAAGATTTCTTAGATATAAAACTAAGGAGTATAATCCCTAAAAAATAGATAAACTGGATTTATCAAAATAATGTCTGCTCTTCAAAGCACAGACTAGGAGAAAATATTTGCAAAATATCTGATAATGCATTTATGTCTAGAATATAAAATAATGTTCAAGAAAAAACCAACCCTCCAAAATATGGGCAAATGACTTGAAAAGACATTTCACTTAAGATTATGTGGATGGCAAATTAAGCCTATGAAAAGATATTCCTCATTATTAGCTATCAGGAAAATAAAATCCACAATGAAATATCACTGCACACCTTTTAGAATGGCTAATTCAAAACAAAACCCTAACAATACCAAGTTCTGGGGATGAAGTAGAGCAACTGGAATTTTCAAGCATTCCTGGTTGAAATGTAGAGTGGTACACTGCAAAAAACAATTCTGGCAGTTCATTATCAAGTAAAACACTTACCATATGACCCATTATATGGATACAGCACTTTTTAATTCATCAGCTGGACATTTAGTCTTTTTAGCTATTATAATGCTGCTATGAAATCTGTGTACAAGTTTTTACATGTACTTTCATTTCTCTTGGGCATATGCCTGTCAGAATTGCTGGGTCATATGGTAACTCTTTCACTTACCTTTTGAAGAACTGCCAGGCTGTTTTGCAAAGTGACCGCATTCCCAGCAACAGCTTACCAGGGTTCCAATTTCTCCACATTCTTGCCAATGCTTGTTAGGTCTTTTTTTTTATTATAGCCACCCTAGTGGGTGTGAAGTGCCATCTCACTGTAGTTTTGATTTGCATTTCCCAGATGACTAATGATGTTGAACACATATTCATATGTTTATAGGCCCTTTGTGTATCTCCTTTGAAGTATCTACTCAGTCTTTACTCATTTTTAAAACTGGGTTGATTGTTGAGTTTCAGAAGTTCTTTACAGTCTAGATACAAGTCCTTTGTCAGGTAATATGATCTGTAAAAATTTTCTCCCATTCTGTGCGTTTTCTTGATGGTATTCTTTGAAGCACAAGTTTTTAATTTTGATGAAGTCCAATTTATTTTTTGGTGCTTGTGCTTTTTGTGTCACATCTAAGGAACGATCACCTAATCTTAAGTTTCAAAGATTTACTCTCTTCTAAAAGTTTTATAGTTTTACCTCTTACACATCTGGGTTTCTGATCCATTTAGAGTTAATACTTTTGCATATGGCTACCCAGTTGTTCCAGTACTATTTGTTGAAGAGTAGGAAGGATAAATTTCTGAAGAGAATGTTAGTTTTCTCCAAAGAAAAAAAGGACAAAGGTGAAGAGTAAAATCTATAAACTAAATTACCCTTATCAAATATACATAAATATAAAAAAGTTTTCACTGTAAGCATATTATATCAAGTAAGTCTGATATCAGACTTGGAACACTTTCACAAGGGCAAGAGCAATTAACTGTGCTGAGGGCAGTAATGGAAATATCTCTAATGTCCAATTTATCTAGCACTTGAGCAATGCAAAACACTAATTTTTAAAATACGGAATATACTAGTCAAATGTAACAACAAAGAACATAAGACAATACAGATACAAATCTAGTTTTAAGTAAAGATCAAGTATAAAACTTGGATGTATAGAAACAAGTTAAAGGTGGTGATTTAAAAAGAGGCTTCCTTAAAGATTTATCTTGGTGCATCTAAAGTCATTCTACTGCAAACAAAATAAAAACCACAATATTCAGACTTCTCAGCAATAGCTCTTGTATAAAAAGTGGTACAACTCTAGTTACATTTCAAAACAAGCCTTCATTTGAGGTAGAATAGAAATATATCAAAATATGCTATTTAGAGTGAATTTCAACTAATGAAAAACTTTACCCAGTTGTTAAATCTTTTGCAATTTTCAGTTTTCATATCAACTATGTGAACATTCACTCAACGACAAAAAAAGTGTTTACATACACAGGTGAATATGTGCTTGTTTCTTTTATCCATTAAAATAGTCCCATTTGTGAAAGTACGTATACCTATGGGTTTTTTTTTTTTTCTTTTCAAATATGGGGATGTGAGAACGGAGAAAATTGCCCTTATGTTTCCATCTGTAGATTAAGCTCCTAAGTTTCTGAAAAGACTCATTATATAATTAAAACTGATTTTTTTTTTCATATATATTGTCTCAATTGATCATCTTTTTTCAATTTATTACTCACATGAAATTCTGTTATTCATTCACTAATGAGCACTGGGCTCTTCTGACAGGAGTCAAGTAAGTATGCATTCTATTATTTAAAGTAGTATTTTGAAGTCCAGAGACAATGGATTGTGAAAATTACATCACCTGTGTACTTCCCAGACAACATCCCCCAGTGTAGTTGCAGCACAAGAAACCATCTCGTGGCTCATGTGTTTACCTTATGTCTGATAATGCATAAGTATCTACTTTAGGGTACCCTGGCAAAGAGATTTTTGTGGTATTTGATATTTTAAAGTATATTCAAGGTTTTATAGGTATTCTGTCAACATTCTTAAGAGCTGTAAATCAAAGAGTTCTTATAGGGAATGTAGTATGTTTATAAAAGGAGTCAATGTTTTGGTGACTCCTAGTTGTTATTCTCTCTTGTTTTTAAAGTAGGTTGAACAAGTTAACAGTATGTCCAGATACATTATTCAGTCTCAGTAAATTCAAAGACAGTACCTGCTTTTACTGACTTCTTTGTCTAGTTTGGTTAACGATGTAATGCTATAAGCCATACCAAAGTTCAAAACGATTTTAAAATATGTAAATTACAAATTCTAGTAAGTCAGAAATGCCAACTTGTTCATTGTGCAGAATGGTCTATTTATAACATATGGTCCTAACTTGAACTTTAAAATAAATGTTCTTAATATAAGTTTTAATATATTTTAGGTACCTCATTTGAATGGGTAGCCATCGTTACATAGCAGATGCCTGAATTTATTGGTATTAGCAAAACCTGAACATCTGTAATCCTGTAAAGATAACCAGTATTTCCTTGACAAAGTTTTCATTTCAATTCTTTCTGAATGGTGTTTTAAAGGGAAATGAGCTACATCTTTAGTTCTGAACTTTAAGAAACAGATTATTATATCCTTTAGTAACTTTACAAAGTGATTGATGGCACACACTTCTCCATCAAAGAGATGCTCATCTAAATCTACAAAAAGATCAATATAACTAGAAAGCTCACATAGTATTTTCTGTTGAAGATAAAATTCCCTCCATTTAGGAAGTTGTTCATAAACTGCCACTCTCGAATGGACTCTTACAACTCGCTCACAAATATTTATGACTTGACATAAGCTTTCTGAAGGGATATGCAAACCATTCTTCTTTTTAACACATAACAGTGACCCAATTTTAGAGGCTTTGTGATCCGATGCATACAGTGCACTGATGCAATCCTCACAAGTTAAAAGAGATGATAACTTATCTGCAATATAACCAGCACAACAGCTGAGATTTTGCCTATGATCTGACAGGTCTAGTAATGCCTCACTTAATGAACAATTAGATGAGTCTTGGCAAATATCCTCTTTGTGAAAAAGAGTCTTTATAATGCTGACACCATACTGACGTTGAACTGTCCAAAGGGCCAAGTCTGTCCTTCGAGCAATTGAAATGTCAAGGATGCTTAGTTCACTTAGAAAAACTTCATCTTGTAATCTGTATCTGGTCTCCAAATTATGGTAAGCTTTCTGGAATGCCATACAAGTAGGGTTAGAACTGGTTGCTAATATCTGTCTAAGCATCTTTAGAAATAATTCCAGATGGTCTTGACTGAATTTGTAAGTCAGAAGATATGGAAAAGGCATTACCTTTGGGAAAACATAATTTTGGTAGAGCCATTTTAAGCTCTCAGCATTAAGCAAAAATCCCAGGAATCCTAATTTTCGCTTACCTTTAATAATTTGATTATTGCTAGTGTCACATAATGTAACAAAAATAGTTTTGGCTTCAATTAACACGTGATTAATTTTACTGAAAGTTTCAGGCATTAAAGGTCCTTTATGTCCCTTTCCATAATAGTTTCTACTATTAAAAATGTCAAATAGATTATTAATTAAGCGTACAAAATGGATGGTACCAATGCAGTTTTGAAAAGGAGGCAAGCCTAATGATAGTAAACATTCTAATGCACTGGCCACACTCTCACTGAAGAGTTGGGCAGCACAATTCATTTTCAGTACGTGGTTTTTCAAATTTGCAAGTTTTCTTGGGATTCTTTCCATATTTGATAATTCTTGTTCCTCTAGTGCTACTAAGTCCACAAGATGCTGCCAATGTGCTATGCCATTAATAAATTGAATACTTTGAAAATTCTGAAATGCATTTCTTATTAATTTAAGCAAGTGGCAAGAATCAAAGAAGTATGCAATCTGCTGACTAGAAGATGAAGGATGCTGAAATGTACATTTCATGTTGTCTTCATCAATATTTATCCCCAATGCTTTTGCCATCTGAACACTTTGAGCTGTAGCATCAGACGTAACAGCCACAACTGTGATCCCTATGTCACTCAGTTTGCCAATAGCCAGACGAAGCAACTGAGCTTGCAAATATCCAGATGCCCTGTTTACAAAAAAATAACCAAGAGGTGTTCTCCAATGACCATAAATACCTACTGCCATTAACAAAATAGTTTCTGAGGCAAGTGGCATTTCATCAGCATCAAGTTTGCCAAGACCAAAGTCCATAAACCCTTGCAAATGGTGACTGCTGGGGTCCCACTGAAGTTGTTGTTTGAGAGATATGCCTTTTATTATCAGTGAACAATACTGATACAGCTGGTCTCCATTCTCTACTCTTTGTTGAAGTAAAGAAAAAATGTTGCTGTTGAAACCTGGACTTGATTTGCATTTGGATAACCACCTAGAAAATGTAAAAAAATGAAAAATATAAAACTCAAATGAAGAAATTTAAAAAGTGGAAAATGCCTTAAATGGCACTAAAGTAGACTCTAATTCCTGTAATAAAGCCAAATATAAGTAGCCAAATTCTACAGACATTTTCAAGCAAATATTCAGTTACCATAAAATAGTAAGAAACTTAGAAACATACCACAAAATCAATTTTCTCATTTCTTTTAAAAGTATACAAATCAATTACCCAGTTTGTTCTAAATGATGTTTATAATTTAGATCATAAACCAGTCTTACCTATAAATTCACTGAAATGAGAAAATTGTTGAAAGAAAAAAACTTTGGGAACATTTAGTACATCTATCTTATGTTAAAGTCAGGAAACTGGTACAGAGTGGTTAAACCACTTGGCCTATATTGTGCTGCTAGTTATACACAAATGCAAAACCCAGCTTTGCTGATGTCCTATTCAGAGCTTTTCTCACTGCTCCTTACAGCTTCAAAAGTATGCCCTATGGTAATTTAGGTGTCTGCATCTGTTTGCTCCTACACAAAGTACCCTCACTACTATCTTTGGAGTCCTTATATAGTATCCCTGACCTTCCAGACTGCTGATTATTCTTTTCTATTACTATCGCTGTCTGTCTTCAGAATTCTTCTGACTTGGTTCTAATTTATTCTTCCTAGTTTGTTGTAGGTCACGAAAGGAAACAGCCAAGTTTAATAAATTTCTACAGTAAGACTAAATGGATTCTGAGGTAGAGACTGAGGTGCTCATCTTAACTGAAATGTACTTTTGTAATTCAATGACTTTTGGGGGTTAAATTTCTGATTTGGGGGCTATATTCTAGGTTGCCAAGGTTTCTTCCTGAACAGCTGACGTCTATTTAATTGAAATTTTAATGTACTTTCCTAAGTATTTCAGGACAGGGCTTTCCAAATATTCTGCTGCAAACTAGAATTTTCATAAACAGAATTTACTCTCACTACATGCCATATGTGTATGTGTGTGTAAATATATATACACGTGTGTGTGTGTGTCACTGAGAGAACGTCTCATATAAACCATAGAGGAAAACCAGTATGTTTTAAAACCATTGCAGAGGACTTGACTAAAAAAGGTATAGGAGGAGGAATTAACACAGCGTCTACGAAAATGTCTCTAGCATAGCAGAAAGTAAATATTTATAAATATGTATAGTATCTAGCCTAAATGGTAAAATCATATCATGAAAGAGAGTGAATAAGCCTATACGCAAATGTTCATCTCAATATGAAAAACAGCAATTACAACCAAAAAATGGAAACAATGTAGATGTCCAGCAGTTGGAGAATACCCGAGTTAATGGGGTAAAACTCTGATATTATTAAAGATCACAACCATGTAAAAAACTAGTAAATCTAACCACAGATAACAATGCCTGAAAGAAAATTCTCTAAATGTTAATAATAATTGTTTACATATATAATGTAGAAGAACAATTAATGAATTTTCCTTTCTTTTCTCTCATTTCTAAATTTTTTATTAGTAGCAGTGTTTTAATAGTGTGGAGGAAAAATCTCATTCTTTTTTTAGAGAATATAATGTACAGCATGGTGACTATAGTTAATAATACTATATTGTTTATTTGAAAGTTGCTAAGATCTTAAAAGTTTTTATCAGAAGGAAAAAACCATATGTGATGGATATTATCTAGAATTATTGTGGTGATCATTTTACAGTATATACAAATACTGAATAAATGTTGTATACACTAATGTTATATGTCAATTACATCTCAATTTTTTTAAAGATGTTTTCCCAAAAATGGAAAAGAAAAGTCATGATAATTAAGGTCCTTCCTCATACCGGGCCTCAATTTCTCCATTCTATAAAATGAGGGGGTTGGACTCCATGATCTCTAAGAGTTTCTCCAGCTTTGAGCCCCTATGAATCTGTTTTAAAGCTGAAGCAATAAGAAACCAAGAGGCACCTTCCAGGAGAGATGGCTCCTGCCATTCCTGGCTGGTCTCTGCCCCAACTCCAGTGAATTAAATAGAGTGCTGCTTTTTATTTTTTGAATTTTTATAAGGTTTTTTTGAGCCAAACTGACAACATATGCCAGGGAGTAAGGTCTCAAATGCTCGTGCAGTGCTGCTAATGAGACAGCAACTTCGAGTCCACTGCATTTCTTCTTTATATCTGTTCAAAATCCTAAATGACCATCCAAGAATTCTTTCAATTCCACAAATATTATCAAGGGACTATTGTGTTCCAGGCACCACTCAGGGGTCAGGATGTGTGTGCATAATAAAGAACCAGACACAGGCCTCATACGTGGGCAGCTCACAGTCTAGTGGGGTAGGCAGTGTTATAAGTACTAAGATTCAGCTCCATACTGTGAATGCAAGATGGGCACCTAATCCAGAATTGGTGCAAGAATGGCAGGTCAGGCTTCCAAAAGGATGAGAAATCTAATGTGAGCCTGAAATGTGGAGACTAATCACCAGGACTAACAGATAGGGAGAATGGGCATTTTAGGCAGATAGAGGAGTAAGTCCCTAAAGCAAAAAGAAGCAAGAAATGCCTTACAATTGGAGCATGGAATCCAAGAGGGAAGGGACAAGAGATCAGCTGCAGGGCCCAGCAGAAGCCACATCATGGGAAGCTCAGTAAGCTACAGTAGGGAGTTGGCCTTTAGTCCCCGAGTAGTGGGAGGCTTATGCAGCAGGAAAAGTGACTGGAAGGGGTTGAATTATGTTCCTCAAAAAGGATATATTGTAGTCCAACCCCCAGTACCTCAGAATGTGACCTTGTTTGGAGACAGGGTCTTTACAGAAGTCATCAAGTTAAAACGAAGGCACTAACATGAATCCTAATCCAACACGACTGGTGTCCGCATAAAGAGGAAATTTGGACACAGAAACACACATGCATAGTGCAAGATGACGTGAAGAAACACAGGGAGAAGACCACCATGTACAAGCCAGGGAGAGGGGCCTGGAACAGACCCTTCACTCACAGCCTGCGGAAGGAAATAACTTGGTCAACACCTTGATTTTGGACTTCTCGTCTCCAGAACTATGAGAAAGTAAATTTTTGTTGTTTAAGCCAAATAAACAAGTAAAAGTGAGTAAAAAGGAATCTATAAAACCAATAATAAAAAAAACAGTAAAAGCTGAGTATTAAATTTGTAAGACATTACTATAAAGCCATCCTGTTATTTGCTTCCTACTAAGAGAATTATAAATATATCTATGTATTTTGACCACAATCCTAAAAATTTATTTATCATAATCTGGTCTCTGAAAAACCTGCTCTGCCATCAACTACAGTGCTTACAAAAAATTCATATTTTTGTGCACTGCCTCAAACCGATGGTATTGATCTAGCAGTGTTCTAGATTTTCCAAGATAATCAGACATTAAAACTACTAAGTGTATTAGAAATTCCGATATTTAAGATTCAAATTTTTATCACCCAATATGTCTCTACCATTTAGAAGACGCGAAAAATTTGTCAGACTATATGTCTTCATTTTGTTGGCGAAATTATCAATTGTGGTAATATGCAAATACCACCTACAAGTTTTTACAAAGAGAAAATGGACTGAGTATGAATTATAATGTCTAAAATGCAATAAAAGAAATTTTTTTTTATTTAACATCTAAAACGTAATTCACTTACGTTCTGAGGATGGAAGAATGAGGCAGCTTAAGAATCTTTCTTACATAATCATAGACATTGCTACTGCACAAGTAGAGTGTACATGCAAATTGTTTCATTTCTGTAGAGTACTCAGATGTTTCTGTCCAGTTATACAATTCCCACTTAAAATCTGTTAAAACAAATTTATTCTTAGTGATGAAAAATGTGTACAGTTAACATATTCAGGTATAGATCATAGCATTTGAATATAAACTGCACTAGATGCCAAAATTCAAATACAATCTCTTTTTAACTGAGTTTGTTCTGAAATTAAGATCCAATCTTTGAGCCTGTTGACCATAAAATGTATCCTGTTCATTTTGGATCATTTCACTAGAAAGAGGGAAGAAAAAATTTCAACTTGAATTATTATGTTTTACTATTCACTGGCAGCCTGAGTATACATTTTTAGAGAAACAGAAAAGAAAATGAAATAACTGGATAAAATTAGTCTCTTGATTATGGAGATATTTATTTTGTTCCCTGGCTACCATTTATCTGAGGGTGAAAATTAGACATGAGAAACATTTCTGGAGATAGTGCACTATTCTGATTGAACAGAAAATCTTGCCTACCGCTGAGAGAAAAAAAATCCTCTGTTCCTGGTGGGGACCCATATTATTATTTCTATTCTTTTCTTGGAAAAACACAAAATATTCTCTTCCTTTGGAGACACCTACTCTTTCTAGAAACAGGACATGCTTATTTACCAGAATGTAAATCCAAAAATCTCTGCTTCTTTCATCAAAGAGTAAGTTGGCAATTCTTATTTTGCCCCTCTTCAAACATCCTGGTTCACAAAGAAGACTAGGTAGTTTTTCAATGGCCACACACACACAGTCTCTCTCTCTCTCTCTGGAATATTTTAGGAAAAAAACTTGGAGATGCAAAAAATTTTCAAGTTCAAAGGGATTTTGCAATTATCTAGTTCAACTCTGTTGTAAAAAGACTTTAGTGATCAATTATGTAGCAGTTAAAATCATTTATAAAAAATTTATAGTAACATAGGTTAAGTGCTCCTATAAAAGTGAAAAGTACAGTATATTGTATAAACCATATAATCTGATCTCTGGGTAGTAGGACTATGTATTATTTTTATCATTTATATATTTCTTTGCTTTTCCTATAATAAACATATTACTCTCAAAACTGGAAAACCATAAAAGGATTTTGGTGATTACATTTCATTCTTGTTTACTCTAACAAGACTTTTCACTTCTCAACCAAAAGCCTGTTTGTATAGGCAACAGCAAAATAGTACTTAATGATGGTTCAGAAAAATTAAGAGCTATTTTGTAAATATTAGAGGTGATGAGAACATACCTGAAAATTGTGCTCGTAGCAGACACTCTGTTTCTTCAGAAAGTAGTTTCTCTTCCACCAGTGTATCAATTAATTGTAAGCCCTTTCTCTTTTTGATCATCCTGTAGTTTTTTACTGGAACAAGTCCCTTTTTGGACACTGGTAGCATCTCTTGCACCTCAGCCAGTTTCTCTGTACCTATTGTCAAAGGTCTCCTTAAACTGTAGTTATGATCCTCAGTAGTAACCTCTTCAGAATCATCAGGAAGTGGCTCTTTTAGGATTTTCAGTCTTGCTTTACCTTTAAGGTGTACACCTTGGAGAACCTACGAGAGAAATAAAAAAATTAAGGTTATTTTAGAAATTATCAAATAGAAAATTATCTATAAAAATAGCACTAAATGCAAAGCACTCACCTGGTTGCTGTTGAGAGTTAGTTAAGAAAGAAAAATCATAACCTCTAATTTTTTTTTTAATGTGTAATGTAAAAGACAATGTAAACAGGGTTTATTTTCTTTGCACCTATACAGAAATGGTAACAAGACACTGAAAGTTTTTGAAATGATTAAAGTAACTAGAGAAAGGTGGTAATTTGGGGAGGTTTCATATGTATGTTTTGAGTAGTTCTTTGAAGGAGCAATAACAAGGCTCAATGGAGAGGATAGGGAAGTTAGCAGTGCAAGTGGACAAAGCCTGAGCTTTGGAATTAAGACTGACCTGGGTTCGAATTCCGGCTCCCTCACTTGTTAGCTGTCTCTTAACTTCTAGAATTCCTTATCTCATTTGTTTTGAGGATACAAGAAGATAATTTATGTAAATCTCCTAGTACAATGCCTGAACCGTTGTAGGTCTCAATAAACAGTAACTATTATTGATTTACACAAAAGCATGAAAGCAAGTCAATTTACCACATATACAGTAGGAAAGTATATGTGGTTCAAAAAAAGAGAGTTCAAAGCAGTTAGAAATATACAAATAAGTTAAATAGGAAGTTCTTGGAATTAATGAATTTGGATTTGACACCAACTCTATGCTTCTGAATAGGAGAATAAGATAAAACAATGCCAACAGGAGACTCTATTGAATAAGAGGAAGGTAAGAGTAGTGGCAAGATAGAACAGTTAGATGACTATTGCAAATTGCAGACCATCACTGAGTCATGTACAAGAGTGTGGCTAAGGATAAAATAAAAACAATGAAAAGAAACAGTAAAAATGTTAACATCAATACTGGTGACTCATAGTCTTCTATTTCTGTATACGTCTCTCTATATCAATACTAATAATTAGGTACATTTTTGGTCAAAATCAATAACAGTATTGAGAGAAGCCAAAAAAATTTCAAAGTATTTTGAAAACTGTCTCATATTTAAAAGCCTGAATTCTAAGTCCATTTATATCTACTAGTTGATTTTTATGATCAGTTTGGTAACCTTTATGTACATCTAGATGTATGTTTTGCATTTGTATACCTTATTTTTTAAAAAGCTCCAAAGCCAAATTACTATTACATTATAGATTTAAAAATAAACAAATTTTCTAAGCATTTAAAATCAATTACTAAATTTATTTTAAGATCTAGGGTTTTTTTTAACCTATGCAAATTTTAGCTATAATGTGAGCTATCTTGATTTTAAAAGGCTTTATAAAATTTAGTTTTGTTTACACCTAGATTTAAATACCTTGTATAGAGAAACAGAAGGCACAGCTCCTTTTTTCAATTTTCTTCTCATCCCATATGACTCAAAGTCACTTTCCTGAAAATGTTTGGAACATAGCATAGCACTTGGTCCTGGGATCCAAATCTTTTTGCTTCTGGGGTCCACACGATTAACAGCCCTGATCCATTTTGAGCGCTGTATGGTATCAGTTGGAAATCTACAGCAATCAAATTAAAGTTCCATTAACATGAAAATATTATAGTAATGCTACAACAGACAGAAACCTATTTATTATTTAACTGCTTTATAAAAACATTTAAGTATAGTTAATGTTTAATTTACTTAATCTGATTTCATTTTTCAATTTTTTTTTAATCCAAAAGTTCAATATTTAAGTGATCTTGTTTCAATTTGTATGGGGGCAATTCTTATATTAACTATCCTACCACATTTTGTCTTCACTGCCTACATTTAACAGAATCTGATCAAATTTAATATGTGTCTTTCTGTCCTGAGGTGACTTTAGAATGTCCACAAATTCTTTGGTACTTCTCCTTCCAACGGTGGAGCCTAATTCCCTTCCTGTGAGTATGGCCGGGAATTAGTGATCTGCTCATAAGGAATATAAAAAAAGCAGAAGTGACAGTGGATCTAGTGGATGACACTAGATCATAAAAGGCACTGAGGCTTCCTCTTCTCTGGGGGAAGTTATCTGCTATGTCATAAGCAGCCCTACGGAGAGGCCCACTAGACAAGAAACTGAGGCTTCCAGCCAAAGGACATGTGAGTGAGCTTGTTTGAAAGAAGATCCTTCAGCCTCAGTCAAGCCTTCAGATGACTGTGGTCTTGGCTAACATTTTGACTGCAATTTTATGAGACTCCCTATAACAACTCCCAAATTCCCAACTCTTCAGAGATTATGCGTGGTAATGTTCCCACTGAATTTTAAGGAAAATTGTTACTCAGCAGTATAAAACAAGTATTTATTACCTATACTCGAATTTCCTATTTTGTTTTGAAAGTCACCATTTTTCCTAGCCTTCAATATAAAAATTATCTTCCATTTCTATTTTTCAATCTCAGCCAAATTATGATGTTTAGAAATGAGTGAGGAAAAAAACTTGTGTAATTTATACAAAGAAAATCACAAGACTACTCTTTCTGCACCCTCTTCTTTGATTTATCTTGGAGACAGATCTAAGGTAGCTGTATGACTTTTATATATTATAATTTAAGCTTTAAAGCATATAGTTGTTAAGAACTGAAACTGGTAAAAATTTTAATTCCCTAGGCTAATTGTTAGAGAAATAATATAGCAGTATGGGAAAACATAATTCTGAGATACTCTCTCAACCACCTTGAGAAAAAACACTAAATTGGAAAATCTGTATTTAAGCCTCAATTATCTTTTACCAGTCATATGGTATTAGATACATCTCTCAATGCTAGAGCCTCTTCATAGGGCTGTAGTAAGAGTGCATAGGATACAAATGTATTCAAAAGCATTTTGTAGGACTTAAAGAGGATTTTATGAATTTCCTCAAAGGTAAGGAAAGTAAAAGCAAAAATAAATTAATGGGATTATATGAAACTAAAAGCTTCTACTTAGCAAAAGAAACCGTCAACAAGATAAAGTGACAACCATCCAAATGGGAAAATATATTTGCAAGCAATGCCTCCGATAAGGGCCTAATATCCAAAATATACAAAGAACGCACACAACTCAATAACGACAAAAAAACCCAAAAAACCCACAAATGATCCAATCAAAAAATGGGCAAAGGACCTGAACAGACACTTCTCCCTAGAGGAAATACAAATGGCCAACAAATATTTGAAAAGATGTTCAACATCACTAGCTATTAGGAAAATGCAAATCAAAACCACAATGAGATACCATCTCACACCTGTTAGAATAGCTATAATCAATAGGACAAGTAATAACAAATGCTGGAGAGGATGCAGAGAAAAAAGAACCCTCATACACTGCTGGTGGGACTGCAATTTGGTACAGCCACTATGGAAAACAGTATGGAGGTTCCTCAAAAAGCTAAGAATTGATCTACCATATGATCCAGCAATCCCTCTACTGGGTATTTACCCCCAAAGACTTGAAAACCCATATCTGAAAAGATATTTGCACACCAATTTTCATAGCATTATTCACAGTGCCCAGGACATGGAAGCAACTGAAGTGTCCTACGATAGATGATGGGCTAAAGAAGCTGTGGTACATATATACAATAGAATATTACTCAGCCATAAGAAGAGATGAAATACTGCTATTTGTGACAACATGGATGAATGAACCTTGAGATCATCATGCTAAGTGAAATAAGCCAGAGAGAAAAAGTTGAAAACCACATGATATCACTTATATGTGGGATATAAACCTAAAAACAACAAGCAAAGAGGACAAACAGAGACTCATGGACATGGACAATAGACTAGTGGTTACCAGAAGGTGGGGAGGAGTGGGGAGGTAGATGAGGTAAAAGGGGTCAAATATGTGGTGACAGAAAGAAAACTATGAGCGGCGAACACACAATGCAATATCTATATATATGCCTTACTGTTGAATTGTACATTTGAAACTTACTGGATTTTGTTAATCAATGTCACCATAATAAAAATAACAATAATTAAAACAAACAAATAAAAACACTTTGTAAATGGTAAAGAACTATCCAAAGTTTGTTCTTTCCTAGGAGCAACTAATTCCACTCTCAGGAGTTCTTTTCAATTGTTCCAAGAAGATGATGCTACTTGATCAAGACAGAATGTATAGGGAGTTGTTTTTCCAATAAAAGAGAGGTAAATCTATACCTTTTCACTAGGTTCTTTTCTAAACTAACGGCATATGTTGGTGAGGCAGCGTTTCCACAAATTGAGTGTAGCTGCTAAGCATGCATAGAATCATCAAAATTTGGCTAGTCCACTAAGTTACATTACTAGCCTGATCCTCTGACGCAAAGCTTCCCAACTGGCATGCCTGGTGAGCACTGCTATCAAACTCTTTAGCCCATTGGGTGGCCTAGGCTACCTGGAACTCTCGAAGTAGTTACATTAAGCCAGTCCCAAATAGCTTTGTTGGTTTGCCCTAAGTATTAAACAAATATTTTCTATGTGAAAAATGACATGAAAATGGTTGGGAAATACTGCAGTCTAACCAGCATGACTAATTTGAATTTTGGACAAAATTAAATTGGCAATAATTTAGATACTACTTTCAAAGCATTTTCCTTATCATACACACACAGAGACATATATAATTTAAAATCTTAGTTTTAGTATTAAAAAAACACTGCAAGACAGATTTTTATCTTTTTATAAAAGATGAAACTTGAGCCAAGTACAGCCACTAGTAAATAGTTGAAATTGGAATTCCTATCTCTCTAGTCTAAAGCCACCTTTGTAGAAGAAAAATCCCAGTCATCATCCCAAACCAATCACCATCTCATACACACGACAACAAATTGGTTTACACTGTAATACAGAATCCATTTTCTTTTTCCTGTTGACTATGCCCTTTTTATAATGGCAGGAATTTACCTTTCGCTCCCTACACATCAAATTTTTCCAGAAAAGTGGCTAACAAAACCTCTCCTACAATGGTTATCTCTGGAGAGGGAGAGAAAGGATTGAGGGTTAGGGTTTTAACTATCATTTAATTATCTTCTGAAGAAAACAAAAATCTGAATCTAGGAAAATGTTAACATCTGTTTAATCCTAGTGATGGGTACACAGGTGTTTGTTATATATTATTTTGTGCTTGCTAGTGTATTTAAAACATTTCATAATAAAAGTTTAAAAATAGAATTTATTACAATTCAGGCAAAAACTCTTCCAAATTATCATACATATATTCTTTTGGTTATGAAATAAATTTCTAAATCTCTTTATACCAGCAAAAAGAAAATGAATCAAAGAGTCACTTTAATTTTCAACTTGCCAATCCCACTTCACATTTAGCCAATTTGCGTTTGACAGAACACCAATATTCTTATAACAGTTTCCACACCTTTAAGTCATTTTAATTCATGCATTTCAACCAGAGCCTTTTCCTGTGTCCTTGCAACTTCTCACAACTTGGTGATGGTGCTGGAGGATGCCTGGGAAAGCTTCAGAGGAGAGAACATTGGAGCTAGAGCTGAAGTGTCAACAGGAGTTTGCCATGCAGCTAATGGCCACTCCAAGCAGATGCAAAATCACGGAGATATGAAATAACTACTTGAGAACTTACTGGCCGATAAAGCAATGAAAAATAAGTTAATCTGGAGGGTTGAAAGGAGAGTGCAGAGGTAGCTGGGAGTGGTTACAGAGGGACTAGATAGGTAGCTAAAGGCTACATCACAGAGTCTTCTATACTAATAAGTTTTGGATCCATCCTTCAGATCAGTGGCCACCACAGGAGTCTGCACTCACCTACTGAGATTTGAAGAAAATATTAAAACTATTTTTATAAATTTTGCCCCATCCTTTGTGTGTTCCAAAATATATATTAGCACATCACTTCATAATTGTAATTTATAAATCACTATGCACATATCAGGGGAATGTACTTAAAAATTTTTTTATGAAGAGAATTCCATGATCAAAGAGTGGCAGCTTTAGGCAATGGCAAGTTGACTAATTCTCTCCTTCTCGTATTAGCTTTTTCCTATTTTCACTTCTTTTCCTGTCTCTATTCTCTCCTGCCTTCCTTACAACTTCCTAGGTGTCAGGAAGACAAAGATGATTGCTTCCCATGTATACAAAGACATGTGTTTAATTCAGAGCACATGTACAATAATAGAAATGTTGTAATTTTCAGGTTGGAAGAGAGGTGTAGGAGGGCTTTATAGAGAAGCCTGGACTCTATTAGGCACCGAAGAGCCCAAGGGATTAAAATCCTTCCTTCTGGGATCTTTTCCCTACTGGCTGCTTGAAGGTCGGCTACCATCATGAACACAGTAACTATCTGGACCAAGAAGTCCATGCTTAATAAACTACTACAGGAGAAACAAATAGTTATCGACATCCTTCACCCTGAGAAGGCAACAGTACCTAAGTCAGAAATTGGGGAAAAATAAGCCAAAATGTACAAGACCACACCAGATGTCATCTTTGTTTTTGGATTCAGAATCCATTTTGGTGGTGGCAAGACAGCTGGCTTTGACATGATTTATGATTCCTTGGATTACACAAAGAGAAATGAACCCAAACATAGACTTGCAAGACATGGCCTGTATGAAGAAAAATACACCTCAAGAAAACGGTGAAAGGAACACAAGAACAGAATGAAGTAAGTAAGGGAGACTGCAAAGGCCAATGTTGGTGCTGGCAAAAAGAAGTAGTAAAGATTCATGAGTGACTTTATCTGTGCTGACTGTATAGATTTATCATGAGAGGACAAATAAACTAAGAACTTTTACGTGAAAAAACAAAAATCCTCAGGGAATCAGCATGGTAAAATATGCATTTTCATAAAAATCATTGCCTGGAAAATGGAATGAATAGGGAAGAAATCAGAATGGAAGAATCATAGCAGACTATTATAATAACTATTGTTATAATGCATCTTTGTTTTTATATTAAGCAGGTCTTACTTTGGTCCTCAATAAAACAAATAAAAGCAATAAATGAATTCGTCCCAATTTAAGGAACGTAGGTAGAAGGCACAGGAAAAGCAGGACAGCAAAAATTAAGGAAGAAATTAGAGAAAAGGAAGAGAACTAGGGAGTGTATGTCAATAAAGCCAAGGGAAGTGAGTTTCAAGTAGTAAATATGATTAAAAAAGAGGTCAAGAGACTTAAAAGCGCTCACTTAAATTTGGAAAGATTACCAGTGACCCTTTGTTATTAGAGCAGTGCTGACAGGTAACTGGGTGCGGTAGGTTGAAAAGTCAATGTAATTTAGGGAAGTGGGTATATGTTCCTGTTTTGAAGAGCATGATTATAAAGGGAATTACAGTAATTGGGTAGTGTAGAGGAGCACATAGTTCAAGAGTTTGTGTGTCTGTATTTAAAAAAGTAAGTACATGTATCTCCCACGTTCTGAAGTTTGAATTAAGCCACTTCGCTTTACGAAAAACCAAATTAGTGTGGTAAGGGCTTCTTTTTGCAAAAGCGAAAATCCTCCAGATTTCTTTCAGTCAGTGAAAACAGGTACTAAGGCAGCTCTTTCGTAAAAGCGATGTGGCGGAATGTAAACTTTCTGAAAGCAGGGCATACTGTTCACTTTATGCCATTTCAGTTTATAAGAGATTTCATAAGAATGCTCTAGTTTCAGATGGGGGAGGGGGTACTGTAATTCAATCAAGTATGTTCACTCACTTGAGGCGAGTTATCTGTAGAGAGCAGCTGAAGATAAAAAGAGAACAGAAACTAATTGATTGGGGAGAAAAACCCAGAGGAAAAAGGAAAGAATGCAATTAAAACAGTTTAGGTGGAGGATCAGCCCTATTCCAAAAACAAAACAATGACTACAGAAGGCTTACCACATATAGTTGGAACTCCTTAACCTGACATTTTAATTAAAAAAATAAAAAAAAGTTTCCGAGCTACTTTTTCCACTCGTGTACATTGAATCTACATTTTCCATCCCTTTACATTTTTCCATACTATTCCTATTTAAGTGCTATCCTCCTCCCACCCTCACACCCCAACCCAGGAAATGGTTCAAGGTCCAACTTAAATATCACCTGTCCCATAAAGCTCTTTTTCACGTTCTCATACTAGTTTTTGTTAATGGTTTAACTATATCTCATATTACTTTACCCCTTTTTGAAGTACATTTCTTTTTGTCTGGGAGGATGTTTTGACCACGTTTCTCTTTCCCATTGTGGCTTTAACATTAACTGAATGACCTATATACCAGTCTGGACCATACGTGCCCGTTCAAATTACACTGGTCTGAAGACCTGCCCCCCTCTTGAGCTAAAGGAACTTCCTTGTCATGACCAGATCCAGCCAGAATAGGACCAGCCTTCTACAGCTGTTAATACTACTGAACAACTTGCAATGACAGACAGTACTGGTGAAAACAGATTTGTACTTATGCTCATGAGCAACTCACTCACGCCAATGGAAGCGCACGCCTTCAACAGTTTCCCCAAACTTCCCTCCCTTCCCGTCTCTTTACGTTAAGACAGAAAGGAAGCACAACTCCTTTCGAGTAACTGTCGTTAAAAGGCATTAGGCAAGCGCGAGGCATTGAGAAACAATCAGCAATTTGGAGGTAAACACTGAGAGGAAAAAGCTAGAACGACCTTAACCCTGAAAGTTACCCCCATGCTTCCCCAGTCCCACGTAACGCACGTCAAGTACGTCACGTCGACACCACGACACCGTGGCCGGCCCCACCCCTCCCTGGCCTACTGCCGGCTTGGCAGTGCTAGGAGTTAAGACAACTTCACGGCTGCTCTCACGCACTGGTGGAAAGAGTAGCCGCGCTTGCGGCTCTGCACGGTGTCCCGGGTGCTGCAGCCCACTGCCGAGCAACTTCGGGTCATCTTCTTACTATGTGGGGATCCACTGTCAGTATTCCCGCGACGATATGAATCACGATAAACTTAGCTCCGCCCGCTAGACGTCTGCGACCTTTATTTGTCGGGAAGGCGGGCTCTTAAGACGCAGGATTCCCACTTTTCCTCTCCTTGAACGCTGCGCTTGACGCTATGACCAATCACAGGCCACGTCGTGCGCAGCAGCCAATCGGAACGGCCAGGGGCCTTAAGACGAGCACTTGGTTGCTCCTCCCTCTCTTTCCCAGGGTGGTTGAGGGGTTTTGCTGTAACGGGCTTATTTTCCTGTTTTCACCCGCTCGGCTTAAATCCAGTGCCATCGCGCTATTACGAGGCCAACACTGAGAACGCGAAGCGGAGAGACAAGACCAAGGTTGAGGTGAATCTAGGGCCATGTTGGTGAGTCTCCGGTTGCGAGCTCTAAAAGGGAATGGAGGATATGATGGGAGAGAGGGATAAACGCAGGGCCCTAGAAATACCTAAGACAAAATTGGGCCAAAAGCGAATTTTTACTGAGAGGCATGTCATTTCCTTGCATTTTATTATCAGGTAGTTCCCTGATGCAGAGATAATGTAGGAGCTGTTGATCTCTTCCTCCATAGATATGTGACCCCAGAGAATCTTGAATGAGAATGTAATATGACATACATCGACTTTGCATTCAACGAACCCTTTTCTACGTGACCCATTGCCACTATGCGGGAATTAAGAAGGAAGTGAGGTAAGGATCATGGACTCCTGGGAAAGCTCACGGTTTAGTGGGGACTTGTCAATAGCAGTAGTAAGGGCAAGAAACAAGGGGGAATGAAATGGTTTTAAGTATGGACATCGTGGATAGCTTTCAGGAGTGAGAAGATTTTAGGACGATGTTTTTATTTTTATGATATGATATTTTAATTTTCATAGAAAAACAGTGGAATCAACATAGGCATAGTTTCTATTTTGTGTTGTTGAAGAGATCCTTAACATATTAAATGGCTATCTTCTCTCCTTAACGTTGGAGTCCCATTTTAAAAAACAAATGTTTGTAACTTATATTTCTTTGTCTAGCTCACAGGAATGATTACAGAATCAAAGAAGAAAGGTTGCTTCTTTTTCCTCTTTTTTGTTTACTTTGTTCAGATTCTAGCCAAAAAGACTCAGCTCAAGGTGTTATTCACATCTACTTCAATTATAATATGCTTACATTTTATTTGAATAAAATTTACAGTTTCTGTTTATGTAGCTTTCTTAAAGGTCATAAGGCCTAAGGATAGTCCATGAATTTGAGGAAAATTGGTCCATGGGGGATGTGCTTGCTTGGCTGTAAGATGTAGGACCTGGATTTAAATCACTGTCAGGTGATAAGACTATTAGAAACTGTTCTAGTACTCAACCAATTGAGACATACCTGAGTGAGGCTAAATAGAAATAACAGTTTTTTACTATCTTTAAGGAAAAAATTGACTTACTGTTTTTGTAAGTTTTGAGATATATAACTCATATACCATAGAATTAACCTACTTAAAGTGTACAGTTTAGTAGTTTTCAGTATATTCATGAGTGGTGCAACCATCACCACAATCAGTTTTAGAACGATTTCATCAAACCCCGCGCCCCCACCCCCAAAAAAAGTCCTCATTAGCAGTCACTTCTATCTTCCCTACCCCCAGCCCCTGGTAACAACTAATCTTTTTATCTGTGTAGATTTGCCTATTCTGGACACTTCGTATAAATAGAATCAAACTAATATATGGTCTTGGTGACTGGCTTTTTTTACTTAGAATATTTTTAAGGTTCATTCGTTTTCGTGGCATATATAGATACTTCGTTTTGTTTTTTTTTTATTATTACCAAAAGATATTCTGTTGTATGGATATACCACATTTTATTTATCCATTCATCAATTGGTGGACATTTGGGTTGTCACAATAGCCACTTTGGGGGCTATTGTGAATAATGCTGCTATGAACATTAGTGTACAATTTTTTTGTGCGGAAATATGTTTTTCTCTTGAGTATATATACCTATGTATTGGAATTGCTAGGTTATATGCTAAGTCTTATGTTTAACTTCTTGAGAAAAATGCCAGACTTTTTCCAAAGTGGTTGTACCATTCTACATTGCCACTAGCAGTAGATGAGGGTTCCAGTTTCTCCAAATTCTCGTAGGTGTGAAGTGGTATCTCACTGTGGTGGTTGCCCTATTTTTAAGGACTTAAAATTTGTAAAGAATCCCCTAGAGCAGGGGTTCCTAACTCCTGGGCCACAGGGACTGGTATTGGTCCGTGGCCTGTTATGAACTGGGCCACACAGCAAGTGTGTGGCAGGCGAGCAAGCGAAGCTTCATCTGTATTTGTAGCTGCTCCCAGCACTAGCATCATCACGTCAGCTGCACTTCAGATCATCAGGCATTAGTCTCATAGGTGCACCAGTACCTGGTGCCAAAAGGTTGGGGACCGCTGCGCTAGAGGATACTCCTGGAGTGTAGAGACAATGTCTAAATTGAATTTGTCTTTTTTAGTCTCTGGCACACAAATAGGTAAATGTTTTTGTTCTAATGTCATATGTGTTCCTGAAAAAAACCTCATGTTCAGCAAAATCGTGCATTTGAAAGAAGCAGGGTATGTGGGAAAAATAGTTGTGTAACTACTCAAAACCTATGCAATTCGATAATTTCAAAAATTAGCAATGATTCGTGAGGGGAGTACTTACTCCTTCCCACCTCATTAATGGTCACTTTAAATGGAAGCTGCCATAAGATGTATAAAAAGAGTGGGGCTGGCGGGTGCGAGACTTCACAGATTGGAGCGGATCTCTAGGTGAATGGGCTGTTGTTAAAATGGGTTCAGAAGTAATATAACCTACTGAGAACCTAGGGGAAGGTGGGTGGGGCTGGGGAGGGACCCCCTGGTGCAGGCACTCATGTTTGATTTTCTTAAGATAGAATTGAAAGTACCCATGCTGTCAGCAAAACAGCAGCTTTTCCCCAGTCTAGAAGCCCTGTGAAATTGAGGATCTTCTCCCTAAAACACACACAAAATATGTGCAATCAAGCTGCCACCATTTGGTAAAAAGTTCCTGGTACCTAACCCAAAAGTATTAGGAGCAGATCCTTGATTCAGCTGTCAGTTCTACGGAATGGGATTTTTTTTTTTCCATTCTTAACCCAAGCTGAAATTGCCCTTGGCTTTATACATTTTTACAGGGGGAGGCTAAAGAGTCTTGCGTGAGAATGAAACAATTTCCAATATAAATAGAGGACCCTGAAGGAACTAACGCTGCTGCTAACTCTTTAACTCCAAGTTGCACCTTAATAGCTGGTTTTATTTTCTGATGTTAGTAGATAAATTTTTGGCTAATACTGCCAGAGATTACTTGCTGAAAGGATAAAGTTTAGAATAAACTTTGAAAGCAAAAAAGAAAAAAGTACCCATGCTGCCATTCAGCATCAGAATACAGAGAAAAGGCTTTTTTCTCTTCTGCTTAATTGGTGATTTCAGATGTTGGGGTTCTCCTGAGAAAGATGAAACAATGTGGCTCTCACATTATTTTGACACATCTTCTAATTATTAATTACAAGTGAGTTACTGAAAACTGCTATGCTACAGAACAGATTTACTTAAATGTTGTAGACTGCTTAAATAAGTCACTGTACAGAAGTCACAAGGGGTCACTGCCTTAGGTAGTCTTAGTGTACTTTTGGGTAAGGAAGTATGCCCTCCCTTATAAGTGGAATTATTTTGAGTTGTATTTATGTATCTTTACATTGCTTTATACTTTTATATGCTTTATTGTTGCTATTTTTTACTGTTTTATTGGTGAAATTGAGATTCTCATTTTGATCATTTAATTAGATCTTTGCTTCCGCTAATAATTTCATATCCAATGATTAAACCTTTCCACTGCTGTTCACGTAATGAACCATTGTGATTATTGAATATGTTAATGAGAATATATAACTATTAAAGACATTATTTGCAAAACGCATTGACTGTTGCACAAAGTAATTTAAGAGAAAATATCTTTTTTCAGGAATTACATTCTTGGAGATATTGGGAAAAGATTCCTGGGTCTTGGAACATGACTCAAAATATGCAGAGGAGGTAGAGTATGTCTTTCTGTGGTAAATGTATTGAGTATTCCTGGAACAATAGCAGTGAATTGGAAATGGAGGCTTGTCCAAGTAAAAAATGGATTTATAAAGGCTTTGGTGAAATCTAATAGCCTGTTTTATGGTATAGAATCTCATTAATTGATCACTTGGGGGAAAAATAGTAACAGCTAATGCTTCTTGAAGGTTATATGCCAGACATTGTGCTAAGCATTTTGCACACACACACACACACACACATTTTTTTAAAAATAATATCTATTTCTCATAACAACCCTGAAAATGAAAATGAAAGCAAATAGACTTTTTTCTTTATAGGACTAGTATCTTCCTTGTTGAACATGTATCCTTTTGTCAGATTCTTACTCAGTTCTACTAGAACCTTTATTTCGTTGTCCTGATATTAAATCTAGTAACTGATTTATATTCTTGGTGAATTTTTCATCCTTTCAGTTCTCTGGGCATTTTTGCTTCAGAAAGCCTTGGGGTTTTGAGATTATTTGTGACCAAATATAAAGACAATTCTAGATCTGATCCTTCCCCCAAAATTTCAGATCTTTTCGACTAATTCATAAGTTGTACATTTTACTTTTTGAATATGGATTATGTCCCTCTATATTACTTATTTATTGCTATGTAACAAATTACCCAAAACTTAGTAGTTTAAAATAACAAACATTTATGGTTGGGGAAGGCGGGCGACATCAGCTTCCAAACTCTCTCATTTGGCATTCCTCAGTTTCTTGGTGGCTATTAGCTGAAGACTTTAGTTCTTCTTCACCATGTGAACTTCTCCCTAACCATGGGAACCTCTCCATAGGCTGTCTGAATGTCCTCTAAACACAACAGCTGGCTTCTCCCAGAGGGAATGATCCAAGAGAGAAAGGCCAAGAGGGAAGCTTGTCTTTTAAAAGTTAATCTTGAACGTGACATAACATCACTTCTGCCCCTTCCTATTGGTCACAGAGACTAATCCTGGTATGGCATAGGTGGGCACTATAAGATTATTGGGGACCATCTTGGAGGCTCACTGACACTTTACGTGCTCTTTTTTTTAACTCTTAATTTATTTAATCAAGAGATTTAATATTTAACCCTCAAGTCAGATAATTAGACATCTGAGTATCTACGTATCCAAATAAGTGCTTTCCTTTCTAAGGTGCACAGTTTCTTTCTTGCCTGTGTATATAAACTGCTTAAGTGATGCTACATTCCTTTGGAAAATTTCTAGGGAGTTTATAAGAAAGTTCATTTTATAGTCAGAGAATACTACCTTGATCATAAATATTATTCTTGGACCTGTTTCCCCTTTCCCAATTCCTCCTAGGTAGAAGCGGTGAGAAAAGCTGGTTGGAACTAGACTATAGATAGAAACTGAGTACTCCTACTCCTAGTATTTTGCTTGGGGTGCAGAAAGGTTAAAATTTTTTCAAGGAATATAGTCCAATTACTTCTAGACAGTTACACAAATATTTGATATAGGATAAGTAAAGACGCAGTTATACAACAGCAGCATTAGAGCGGTTTGCCCTTTTCCCCCAAAGCTTGATATTTATCCAGTATGGTTAGTATACTTCCTTTTCTTTCTGCTGCTGCTTCCCCTACCCACACGGGCTTCTGTACTTCTTAATAAGCAACGTAATAGACCTTGTCAAACAATCAGAAAGTTCTGAAGAATTCTAATTAGTTATGAGATTTGTAATCTTTTCCCTTTATCACTACTTAAAAGTTCTTTGTTGACAGAGACAACTCTCCCCCTTGTCTTTTAGCATTAGAGTACTTCTGATCATTGGAAACCTTGTCTAATAACAAAAGCATTACATACCAAGCACCGCATAACCAGTTTTGGAATGTATTAAGGGATGACCCTTTCCATATCAGGCCTGATGGTGAGAAGACATCTGCAAGTTAGCATAAAGTAATCTGTGCAAAGTAGATAAACAATATCCTTGAAATTATCTTTGTTATGGATTTTTTCCAATCTTAATAAATTTGGAGGTGTAATCTGTTCTACATGAAAGAATTGAAATGAATAGAAATGTGTATGTATTATGTGTTTTTAAAAATGGGGCATGCAACGAAAACCTTATAACTAGAGCATAAGTTGAAAATAAAAATTTATAAATGTCCAATGATTAAACTTTTTCCACTGCTGTTCACATCATGATTTGTTGTGATTAATGTATGTGGATGAGGACATAATGGAAAAGAAATTGCGAGGCTTACAGATACGTAGTTTTTGTATATTGATTTACCAGTACATGTTTTTCCTTTTAGGTGTAAAATCGAAGGGTGTTTTTCTTAGAAAATATTTGTCTGATTTATCTGATCAAGAATTCAAAGATGTGTATAATAAGGTAAGAGGTTTACATATTTATTAGTCTTGATAAAACACAAAAACTGAGCAAAATTGATATTTGAGCATAATTTGGATTCTGTACTCAGAGTTTTTTCCTTACTTTTTCAGCTTCCAAAGATAACATGTGACTTTAAAGGTAATATAATTTTCCGAATCAATAGATTGAATTAAGAATAAGCCATTGGTTGGGTTGGGAGAAGAACTTTTAACCTTAATAGTCATCTTTTCTTAAAAATAATGGCATAATCCTTTCAGCCCCTGAAATTCTTAGAGATTATATGTTCCAGATTTAAATCAGCTGAACTGTTGGATATTCTATAAATACCCTTCAATATGCCCAGTAGGTGACCATCCTTTAACTTAAGCTTTGTTCATGAATAGTAGATAGGCAGGTGGTTGGAAGCTGGGAATCTCAAACCTAAACCAAGTTAATCTGTCGTTAATTAGGCATGTTGTCTTGGGGTGTTTCTCAAATTTGAGTAATATATAGGGAAAAAAAAAAAATTGTGGCTACTTAATGTTGATTTATTTTTCTATTAAATTTCTACAAACATAAACATTGATATAAACTTGTTTATGGCTCTTAATGAAAAGATTTACAAAATAAATACATTTAAGAACAAAACTAAAACATTAATGGGATGGATGCTACTGTTTTACAGCAGTAAACATGGTCCTGGTTGCTATGGAATGCATCATAAAAACATATAGTCTTGGTGATGATTGTAAAGTTTTGCAATCTGGGCAACACAAAAGTTGTCCAGAAATTAACCCTTTTGCAAACCTCAAGATTATTTAAATGAGGAGAAGAGGCCTAAATTCTCAAAAGAATACCTTTGGACTCTACAAATTCTAATTTGAATAATTCTGTATTACATTATTCCCAAACATTCTTCTAGCTCCAGTGAGTAATGCAGTCTTGGAATTACCATTCCTTTAAGAAGTTTCAGTTTTTATTTGATCTAGGATTAGGCTTGGCTAATAGTTAACTAAATTGGATTAATAATTGACTATTTGTGAACTAATACATGTTTTTCTTTTCAGATACAGGTAGTCCTTACTTTGTACCATTCCAACATGCATGAATATCAGTTTTCAGTGTAAATATCACCAATTCAACAACATGGTTGAAATTTCAGTTACCACAACATTAACTGAATTGTTGCATAAACTTTTTTGCTAGCTCTTTATTGTACAAATCATAATGCAAATCAAAGATGTGCATCATGATCATTAACCAGTTCTATCACTTCTTTCAAACTCTGTTGGTGATTGGTCACTGAACATCTATTAGTTCACACACAGATAGAATAATTGTATTGTATGCAACATTTTATAGAAATAGATAAAACCAAAAGAGGGAATTGGTCAACAAAGATGACAGCAGCAAAGAAACAAAAAGTGATAAAACTGAAAATGAAATTGGATATGGTTAGATTTGAAAATGGTGACAGCAAAGCAAAGATAGAACGAGACCAAGGCCTACATGAAACTACAGGTTAAGTTGTACTAGGAACAGAAAGGCACTTATGGTTGAAATGGAAGATTTACTTCTACTTTGGATTAAGGACTATAATCAAAAATAATTCCCAGTTTGGCTAGCATTTAGGCCAATGCATCGAAGTTAGATGCTGCATTGAAGGCAATGGTAAATTCAGGGAGACTGAAAAGAATATTTTACTGCCAGTAAAGGCTAGTTTCATCATTTTAGAAGTCTGCATGAATTCATCAACATTATCTGGTGAAACTGCAAGCTCAGGTGAGGAGGCTACTGTGAAATTTGCAGCCAGATTCCAAGAATTATAGGAATTCTCGGCGGTCCTGGCTTCGTACAACAGTGCAAAAACTTTGCAGGATTTGGATGGAATGTAAATGCAATTATAGAAGATGTCAATGACCATGGGAATATCAACAGTGCCTTGATTCAAGACGTAAGTCTAGATATACAGCCAGAGGAACTTAATGCAAACATAGTTATAAGTGAAGAAAGTTGTGTCATAAAGGATGAACTCTCAGAGGAAGTGATGCAGAGGAAAACTTCACATTAAAGGAATTCTCAAGAGATATTGCATGCTGTTGAAAGCACAAAGGATAAAATTTTGGAAGTTGATCTAAACTTAGGAGTATGATGATTTGCCAAGGCACAGAAAAGATGCTCACTCTTTATGGTAAATTATATGAGAAGAAAGCAAGCCTTGTTCTAACTACTCTTGATACATTTTTATAAAGAAATAAAACACTACAATTTTCAAAGTTTCTAATGTTTTAGATATTTTACTATTTTTTTACACTTATAACCTACATCAAGAGTTTTTAATGTTTCGACAAATTTTAAGGTCACAGTAGATTGTTAATCCCATAGATTAAGATTACACAGTTTGAGCTTGCATAGTCAAAGTGAGAACTGCTTGCACTTAAAAAAAGGAGTCTTTCTGATTCACCAAATATAAATATATCAAGTCTAGAAACAGCTATATTTGAGCCTTACAATAACCAGTTATAGTTGACATTTTTCATATTGCCTTTTCTACATTACTGCAGGGCTTTAAAATAATTTATAATACTGAATTTCTCAAATTTTGACTCCATTTGTAGGCCAATCCTGTCTAATGGAACAGTATTTGACAAAGGACCAAATCCTGTAAAGGACCATATAGTAAATATTTTAGGTTTTGCAGGCCATCTGATCTCTGTAGGAACCACTCAACTTTGAAATTGTAGCACCAAAATGGCCATAATCAATATATAAACAATTGAACAGGGCTGTGTTCTGTTGACCTTAAAGAGCCAGATATTTCTCCAGCAAAATGAGCTTATTTGGGAACTACCAAGATTTGCAGTTTGGGACATTTCAATCTAATGGCAAACCAGCACAAGTCTATAGAACAAAGAAGAATATAGAGGAATGGGGGGAGGAGTTCATAGGGGCTATTCTAAACAAAACAATTTGCAGTATGGTGGCTTTTTACTAGCTGAGTGATTGCTAGGGAGGAGGAGATCCTACTTCATCTGGCGTAGTAGAGTAAAAACACATCTTCCTGTTGGAAAGTACCTCTCGTCCTGTTTGGAGTAATTATGAGTGGTAGGTAGATTAATCTTCACAGTTACAATAAAACTTTATGAACACTTAAATTTGGATTTCATAACTTTCTCATGTCATGAAATACTTTTGCTCACAAAATTTTTTCTTCACAAATTATTTTTCTTAGTTCACAGGGCCTTACAAAAGGGTTGGGAATAGAGAGGTTTGTAGTTTGACTTATGTAGTAGGAACATGTGGTTATATTGTATGCTTGTTTTTCCACTGCAAAGGCACCTGCTTTAATAGGATTACCTTTGATACAGGAAGAAAGATTGCTTTTTAAAGTTACAGGATCCAGCTCCCTTGTCAGTTCTATTATCAGAAAACGTGATTTTGATAACAATAGTAAAACTGGAATCACATGAATCACACCTCCGAAAGCTAACATTTGAAGAGCGCTGGCTGCGCCGATCACTTCTGAGCACAGTAGGCATTGCCTCAGTCCATCCTTACAAACCTACGTCCCCACTTTGCAAACCACAGAGGAGACTCCACCTAAGAATGGGCACAGCCTAGGTCAGAGGAGGTCTCACCCATGCCACCTGCCCTGGGATGCTGGTCTATTGCTGGCCTCAACCCCTTTGGCTAACTGTGGGGGTGGCAAAACCACACAGTGGTTACAAGTGTGGCCTCTGGAGCTGGACAGCAATTCTTCCAACCCCAGCTCTTCTATTACTATCCCAATTTTCCTCTAGCTCTTTAAGTGTTTCCTTACCTGTAGAATCATAATGGCGATAAACACTAATTTTTTGCAGATTCCTTCTAATGTGTTGGACATGGTTCCAAAACTTCCTCTTGTAGGAACTCTTAATGGGGATACGAGAATCTCCCTCACATGGGAGTGTCTGTACAGTGCCCAAAGCCCCACCTGGCACAAAGTGCTCAATAAATGCCAGCTTTAACTGAGAAGCCAGTCTGGCTCTGTGAGCACTGGGGTCCCTCCTTTGGCTCTGCTAAGTCTTTACAGCACTGGCACACAGAAGGCACTTGGTCAACCTCAGTGGTTGACTACAAAACCAAAGTTCAGACTCTACAAATGCCATCAGTCCCCGGAGAAGAGCAGCTGGATCATTAGGAAGCTCCAGTGGTGGGTGCTTCTGAGTCCCATGGTATTAGCTAGCTACACAACGCTGCTACTGTTCTCATCCTCTGATGTGCCAAGGCCTGCTGATCATGAGGTCCACCACCAAATTCAGTTGCCGGATATGAGCATCCCTCCCCCTAGTGTTCTTCCAGACTCAGCAACTCCTTCTGCTAGATTGAGAGGATGGATACTTCACCTTCACAGCAACATTCTTGGTGTCAGTTTGAGGAACCAGTCCTTTCCCCATGTGATCATATGTCAAATGCACGGCAGGTCTGTCTCCTCTAGCACGACTCAGCTCACTGCTTCCACTTCCAGGTTGTCCAGGGGCCATAGCAGGTCTTGGTGCCACAGTGGGGAGAGTAGCTTGTGTGGCAGCTTGGTATGCTTGGGATCCAGCTTAAGAAGCACAGAGAAGAGGTAGAGGAAGCTCTGCACGCAGGCAGTCCAGCTTCCTCTTGCCCACCCTGCCCTGGCACAGGAAGCTGAACTCGGTCAGTATGCTGCTTGACAGGCCTGGCGACACTGAGTGTAGTAGCACCAGGGATGGGTCCATGGAGACCAGTGACAGCCGCCTGCAGATGGGCGTGGGGGTGCCTAGACCTGGTCTTCCATTGGGCGTCCTCCCTGCTGCCACTCCTGGCTTCAGCCAGCTGCCCTCTCACCAGCCCAGGTCTATGGCTTGGCTCTCCATACGCCCCACCGCCTACCTGCACCACTGGAAGTCTGCCTCTCAGGATTTTATTAAGTGATACCAAAGAATATAACCACTGCTTGAGTCACTTAATTTTGGGAAAGTTGTTCTTATAAGCCCTTTTTTCACACCAATGCACACTTCTAGGTAGAAGGGAGTTCAGTGTTTTCTGTTGACTCAAACAATGGTCTCACTTTCAAGTCTGGTTATTGGCACCTCTTTAGGTAAAACTAGTCCTTGCAGATATAAAAGTGGAAGACTTTTTAGAACACTGGAAATTAGCTCTTGTAGCCTAAGTAATCTGCTTGAGATGGTTCAGTCCCACAGAAATAAACTTGCTTTTTAGGTGGAAGCATAAGACACTAA
>NW_006432943.1:3445200-3474062 GCF_000325575.1 Pteropus alecto
AGAGTGCAGTGAGAGTACAAAAATGTGCCTACTCTCTAGCACTTAAATAGGAATGTGTGCCACACACACAAAAGGGGTGCTATGGAAAGTAACCTCACAGAGTGTTCAGATCTAAGTTCCTAACTGGGTAGGTCGTGGTGGGTGGTCCTGACCCAGGCATATGACTTTGTTAGTAAAGTATCTTTCCCATAAGCAAGTCTTATCCCTTGTTCTTATGCATCTAGGTTAACATACCTTTGAAATAAATCTTAACCACCTTCAAGAAAGCACATAATCTTGTTAACTATCCTGTAATCCAATCCCCACCTTGCTTTTTGTCTTCCTTTCAAATGCATAATGGAAGCTGCACAACTGTTATTCTGTGGGGCATTTGAGATCTTGCTCCCCGACATAGGTCATCAGTTTGGCTCAAGCAAACTTATAAAAATTCTCTACAGGTTCGGACATTTCTTAGGTCGACAGCCATATTTTACTTTTTGTGTACAAGAAAGAAACATTACTTCCAATGAAGGCACTTAGAAAAGGCATTAGGAAGGAGCTAGTTTTGACTCCTGTGTAGTAGGAAGAGAACTGGTCTACAAATTGGGAGAACTAGGGTGAATACAGGTTCTGGTACTTTAGTGATTTTTCTCAGGCTTTACTTTCTTCACTGGAAAACAATTGCCTCCTAACCTAAAAACAACATCCAAGCAACCTACTTAGATACCAAGCTCTAGAGAAAACTGATAAAGTTTCACTAACTGAGGGCAAATGCTAATAGATCTCAAATAGTACCAAAGAACACTAACTGGAATACTTTACACACAATGCCTCTTTGGAGGAACAAACAAATCAAGTGTGTCTACAACAGCCTTTGGGTGTGACCAGATGGGTTAATTTTAAAGAAGTTCCAAAACGCAATACTGTAAAACCAAGTAAGTAATTTTAAGGACCCAGTCACAAATTACCATTACTACAATAAGGCCCTCGCAGCCCCGTTTTCACGTGATTTCTCCGGTGTTGACAGTCGCGGGGGCTGTTGACGTCTCAGGACTACTGCTTTGTGTCGTTCCTGCGAACCGCCTCTCAGAAGGGGCCCCCTAGCCTCCCAAACGGAGAAGCGGACCCACTCCCTCACCAGCCCTGCCCTGCCCGGTTCTCCCAGCCACCGCTCCCGGAAGTGCCATGAGCGTCGCTGCCTGGAGTGGGTGGAGCCAAGCATCGCTTCCGGAAGTGCCGTGAGGGTCGCTGTCTGAAGTGGGTGGAGCCAAGCATCGCTCCCGGAAGCTCGCTGGCCGGCTGGGCGGGGCTGCGGCTGCCACGTTGAAGCGGAACGTGGAGGTGGCCCTGGGCCGGGAGGAGGGGCGGCGGCGAATGCTGGAAGAGTCTGACGGGCGCCGAGCTAACGCAGGAACCGGTAGCCTGGGGTCCTCGCCAGGTGTGTCCACTCTGTTCCTTCCTATCCTCTTCGCCAGCCCTTAGGCCTTGAGGTAGAGTACGGGCCAAAGTTCTCCCGGCCTCGGTCTCCGCTCGTCTCCACCGGCCTGCGGCCGGGTCTCCGGTGGCGGCGCGCCCCTGTCTTGGTTTCGGGCCCGGCGGGACAACGCCTGGCGTCACGGCTGCTTTGGGTATCGCGCCGGTTCAAATCCGCCGTCGTTTCCACGGCTGAACAGGAGTTCCCCTGAGGCTTGCGACAGGGTGTCCTGCTTGGGCCGGTAACCGGGGTCTGGGGTTAGGAGACCTTCACAGCCTTCCTTGTGCACAAAGAGGTGCGGTCTCCAAGGGCGAGGGAAGGAAACAAACCTCAGGATTACTTTGGTTGACTTTAGTTTGGTTAGGAGTTTTTGCTTGTATTTTAACTATTGCCAGGTTGAAAGGTTCCTAGATTTTAACTAAAGGCTACTGTCATTTAACCAGAATTAGATTATTTTAAAGGCAGTGATCGCCAGTTGCAGCCTATACCTAGAAAGAAGTCTCATTAATTGTTGTGTGTTTTTGCTAATAAATTACACGATGGTAAATTACGGAGCAGGTGTAAAATAAATCAAATATTTTCTGGGCTTGTGGGCATTGTAAACTTTTATGTCTGCTCAAGGAACTTATTTTACATAGGTCTCTCTGAAGTTGCATTGATGGTCTGTGATAAAATTTTTCTTCCTAAACTGCCTTTTCTAAGTTTAGAAAACTGAAATTTGATTGTCTTTGTTGGCAACTGTAACTAATTGATAATTAGAACTTCATCCTTGTATCCTACTATCCTACGTTTTCTGTATAGACCGATGTTCTAGAGGTGGCTAAAATTTACCCATCTTTTATTAGTGGTTCTTCTGTGCTCCTTGTTTCTCATTGTCTCATAATTACAGCTCTGGGAAAGGTTTGTAAACTCTAAACATTTATTTGAGATTTGGAATGGATTGAGAACTATACTGCTTAATTTTATATAGAGTCTTCTCTAAAACAACATAAGAATACAAAGAAATCCGTAAACTGTAAAGAGCAGTGATTCTTAACCTTTTGGAATTCCACTCCCTTTTGAGGACCTGAAAAGCACTGAATCATCTTCCTAAAAAAATGCACACGCATATAGGATTTTCTGTATAATTTCATGAGGTTTGCCAGTCCTAAGTTAAAAACTCTTGTAAGGTGATATTATAAAATTGATTTTTGCATTGTTTTTAGAAACGTCATTCTTAGGTTAATTTCAGCTCAAAAAGTTTTATTTATTAGACTCCAGATAAGTATGACACCATTTAGTTCCGTAACCAGAGCACAGTGGCTCTTCGATTTGGTTATGGTTGAGTGAGATGAGCATAGAGCATTGATAACACTAAATAAGTCCTGTAGAGCAGATGTGCCCATTGATAATGAGATATATTGCTCTCACAAGATGAATTTTTGCTAAAGGCAATAATAGCTAGGGATTGTATTCTTAGTTTGGGAGTCAAAATTTCCAATTCTGTTACCTCCTTCACGTTTTACTTTCTGAGATATGGCTCTATGTATAGCATTGTAAGGTGATTTTTTTTTTTTTTTTTTTTTAGAAAATAGTACTGTTGGGTTTTAGAATTGTTTCACAAAATTATCATTTAGAAAATGAGCAGAAAGAAAAAGTTTCCACTTAACTGCATGCAGTTATGGAGAGAAAGTTGGATGAAAAAATGAGTTCTAGGCTGGAACATAAATTCTCTTCAGTAGATGTATTAAAGATTTGCTGGGATAAACATTTTAAATTGTTACTTTTGTAACAACTCATTTATGGGTATTTATTTACTACCTGCCAGGTACTATTCTTAGCACTATGTGTAATACCACATTTAATTTTTTTCAACAACCCTATGGTATCCATACTTTTATTATACATATTTTACCAAGTGAGTAGCCAAAATACACATAGGTAAAGTTACATGCCTCAAGTTATAGGATATGGTGGGGCTGGGATTTAAACTGAGGGTGTTGGCTCTAAATTCCATACTCTTAACTGCTGTGTTATAGATATTATCCTGTAGATGGCATATGGAACAAGCCACTGTCTTCACACCTTTTTATATTTTCAGAATGATTATGTTCCGTGTAAAATAGTCTTGAATTAATTGAATGAAAAAGTCTGCATACTGTGAATTCTAATTACATATAATATTGAAAGAAAATTACATGAAGCTTTTAAAGCAATTTTACTTGGGAAGAACGCATAGTTTAATCTAAGACTTGTTTGTATTTTCAAGAATATTAGTTACAGCTAATGAATGATCATTTATAAGAGAAGGAAAGATATATACATCCTGATGAAACAGTATTTCCATAGCATTCTTAGTAGTTTTGAGAATGATTACAATAGGTAGATTATGGTAGTCTTGTTTAGATTTAGATCATACAATATAGTTCCAGGCCATTGTTGTGTAGGGTTTTTTTTTTTTTCTTTTTTAATTTGTTTTGTGTTTACAGATGGTATTGAAGCCTTGGGTTCAGTACAGGTTAATATGCAGAACTGCTTCTGATGGAACATTGAGTACTAAGACAAAAAATAGACTTTTATAAATCCTTTGAATTCCCACTTAACCATTTTATGTTTTTGCAAGTTCATATCTTTCTCTTTCATTAAATGTTACACATTAACCAAGTGTTCATGAATTAGGTAGCTGTCGATGTACCTTTGCTCTTAGAGTTACTGTGATTCAGTTGGGTTTTTTAAAAGAAAATATATAGCTCTTTTGTTTTCACTTTTAGAAATTATTCTAAAGGCATTTTATAAAATCTCTTTTCCTCCCTAACAATACTTTCCCCTATTTATATATGTGAGAGAGAGAGTGTGTGTGTGTATGTGTGTATATATATATTTTTTGTTTTTAGGCGAGGCAACCCTTGGTTGACCTCACAGATTGAAAGGACATTGTCAGCTTACAATCCCTTATTTTTTTTTATTTTTTATTTTTTACGCCTACAGCATCTGGTCTTTCTAGGCGGTCTCACATCCAAGTACTAACCAGGCCTGACCCTGCTTACCTTCCGAGATCAGACGGTATCAGCTTGTTCAGGGTAGCATGGCCATAGCCCCCTATTTTTTAAATAAGAAAAGATCTCTCAAAACAGTAAAGAATTTAAAACTTTAATGTTTTACCTGAAATTGGCTTTTCTAACACATCAGTCTATTTGAATTCCTCTAAAGGTAAATATTCAAAGTCAAACAAACAAAACTTTTGTGTACCTCACCCTGTGCTAAGTAATTTTGAGTCCCAAAAGGGTAAAACTTGTATTACTTGTTTTGAAAAAAGACTGTCTAGCTAGTGAGGCAAGATAATATATAAAACTATTGGTAAAAAGGGAGTGGGAAAATATGTAAACAATATGTACTGATAGAATGTTATAAAGTTTTGTTAAGATACAATAAAACATTTTATTATAAAATGCTTAAAGTGTGGTATAGACAAATATAAACAGTTAAGAGTTTATTTAGATCAGCATGGATTGGATCCTTAGGGCAGTTTTCATGAAGGAGCTACAACTTGGATTTGACAGTTGGCTGAGAGGAAGAAGGCATTTCATATAAAGAAAATGGGCTTTTTCACTTAGAAAATTGGGAGTTTTTTCTTCAGAATCTTAGGAAATTAGACGTGTAGTTTTCTTGATTAAGCTCATGATAGTAATAATTTTTAAAAGTAGTTAGCATGTTAAAACACTTAATAACCTATGTGTTAAGCATTGTGTTTTGCCCTCTATAAAATACATTATCTCATTTAAATCTCTCAGCATCCCATGAGGTAGTCATTCTTATCTCCATTTTACAAATGTAGAAACTGGGACTCAGAGAGGTTAAATAATGTGTCCAAGGTATCATAAGTAGAAGAGCCAATATTCAAATTGAAGATTGAATTTAGAGGCCCCGCTTTTAATCATGAGTGATTCAATGTAATCTACTTTTACTTAACCTAGCACAGTTTATAAAATACATTTTTTCTCATAATTTCATTATGCATCATAGTTTTTACCATTATTTCTTCTAAATGTTAATATTTCTTCGATGATTAAAATGAATATCTGAACTTGTCGAAGTAAGTAGGAGCTTGGATTCGAGCTAAACTTTTTTTTTAATTTATGCCTACAGCACCTGGTCTTCCTAGGTGGTCTCCCATCCAAGTACTAACCAGGACCGACCCTGCTTAGCTTCCGAGATCAGACATCAGGCTTGTTAAGGGTGGCATGGCCATAGATCATGAACTGTGGCTCCACTGAGGCGTGAACCCAGGACCTTCTGCGTATAAAGCAGACATGCTAACCGCTGCATTATAGAACGATGTCCTTGAGCTAAACTTCTGAGTTCAAATCTTGACTCTGCCTCTTGCTGGCATGTTTAAATTATTTAATCTTTCTATGCCTTAATTTTATCATCTATAAAATATTTAAGTGTAACAGTTTGAACCTGCGACTCAGGGCATATTGTTAGTCTAAGGTCCTCTTAAGACGACTAGTAGAGGATGAACTTCATTTAGAGCTGAGTAAGAGAACTGGCAGAAGTACTGTTGCAGAGCGTTGAGTGTATTTATAGCTAAACGAAACAAAAGTGGGAATTAGGAAGGAAGAATAAAATGTACATGTTAAATATCTGACAATGTAGGAATTGGTTATAAAACTTTTAAAAATTAAGAGAACTGGGAAGTATAAAATTGGAGGTAGAATAAATTTGGGGACTGCCTCATCTGTAATGGCTGGAAGTCAAAGGACATCATTTAAAGCTGACAAATTAGTTAGTAGAAGTATAAGCATACTTAACAGTACAAAGGTAAACACAGAAAGATAATACTATTGACTGTAACTGTGTAGTGCAAGAGGGTCAGTATGATTACACAAGCTAATTTCTTTAGTGCTCATAGTTATTGTATAAAGAAATAGAGGGTAAATAGTATTAAACAAAATTATTTAAAATTATGATTATAAGATAGAACCAGAAACAGAACAAAAATACAAATTATCCTAATTATCTGAAAAATTATAAATACACAAAAAGAAAATAACAGTGAAAGTATTTTTAAGTATAAAACCAAACATAGCAAAGTAAGATAGAACTAGGAGCAACCATATCTGTCATATCAATACATTTTAAATGGCTTTATTAGCCTATTTTGAAAAGATTTTCAAATTGAATCACCCAGCAAAGTCTGATATTTTTTCCTTTTTTCTTTTTTTGCTGTATTCAAGGCAGCCAGTGAAAACAGTGGTTCAAAAGTTGAAACGGCACAAGTATATACATAAAGGCAAATAAACAGAAAACTAGGATGTTGGTCTTAACATGAGACAAAGTGGAATTCAGGCCCAAAGGCATTATTTAAGACTAAGAAAAATACTTCATAAAGCGAAAATGTGTATTTGAAAGTGAACATTTAACATTATGAATATCTTTCTACTAAATAAATATGTATTAAATAACGAAGTAACTTTCATAAAGCAAGTTTCAGGAGATACCAAGAGAAATAGGCATAAATACATTAGTGGTAAAAGCGTTTTAATTCTTGGTCCAAGACAGATCAAATGGGGGGAAAAAATAGGGATATGGAAGACCTAAAATAAGTAATAGGATAGATTCGATGAATATATATTGAACTTGACCCTGAAAACAGAGCACCCCTTTTATTAGGTCTCATGGACCATTCACAGAAGCACCTATATATGCTCCAAAGAAAACTTCAATAACTCTCATAAAGGAAAAATAGTATAGAAAAATCACAGTGTACCAAAAATAAAGGCTTCTCTACTTGAATATTAAATTCAAACAATTCTTGGATCAGTGGAAAATACAAACGAAAATTGTAGACTGTATAGACGACCATAGTAATGAAAACACTAGGGAATTCTAACTTACCAAAAATGACCTTTGAAGTAGATTAGTTTCCATGGAAGAAATGGAGAAAATTACCAAAGAATAAACTCCCCCCAAAAGTACCAGAACATAGAAAAAGAAAGAAAACTCCCACATTTTTTTGTGAAGCAAGTAAAACATTGATATCAAAACCTGACAAAGATTGCACAAAAGAAGAAAACACAAAGGAATAAATCTCACTTATGACTATAAAAGCAAAACTCTTTTTAAACAAATGGGATCTAGCAGCACATTAGGATAATACATCATGATCAGGAGAAGTTAATTCAGAGTATGAGAAGATGGTTCACTATTAGGAAATCTATTAGTATAATTTGTTTTATTGATAGGCCAAAGGTGAAAAATCGTATGAGCATCTCCAGTTATCTAATGAAAAGCATTTGGCAAAATTCAACACTGAATTTTTATAAATAGCATTCAATAAAACAGTAGTCAATGGCTATTTCCTTACATTATGTATACATATCTGTATATACATATGTGTATCTCAAATCCCAGTCATGCTTAATGGTGATAGACTAGTCTTTCCCACCAAAGAAAGGAACAAGGCAAGACATCTCACTGTTATCACTACTGTTTGACATGGTACTACAAATACTAGCCAACTCAGACAAGAGAAAGAAATTTAGAGAAATAACAAGTTTGAAACAAGAAGGTAACTGTCACTGTTAGCATGTGATATGGGTGAATATATGGAAGACCCAACAGAATCTACTGAAAAATTACTCCAAAAAGAGAATTCGATAAGATAGCAGGATACAAAATTAATATTAAATCATTAGCCTTCATACAACAATGAGAAGAAGATGGGCAATATCATAGAGAAAAAAAGTCACATTTACAAGCAAACTGAAAGATGAAATACTTAGGAATAAGCAAACCCAATATGTCAAAAAAAAAACTGAAAGATTTAAAAAAAGACTTAAAAGATGCTATGGTCTCAATAGGAAGTCTCAGCATTAATGTTGAATTCTCCATAAATTAATTATTTGATACAGATTCAATAAAAATTATTTTTTTCTGGAATTGACCAAAAAACTATTCTAATTTATGTAGCAAAATAAACAGTAATAACAAGGAAAACAGGGTGAGTGGAAAGCAGTGGATAGGGGTTATTGAAATTATACGCACATAAAGCCTCAGTATGTATGTATGTATGTATGTATTTACTTTTTTTTTTTTTTTTTTAACACCTGCAGCACCTGGTATTCCTAGGTAGTCTCCCATCCAAGTACTAACCAGGCCTGATCCTGCTTAACTTCCAAGATCAGACAGGATTGGGTACATTCAGGGTGGCATGGCTGTAGACAAGCCTCAGTATTTAGAACAGTGTAGTGTCTAGCATGTAAATAAATAACAAATGGAAATCCAGAAATAAACCTAAGTATATATAGGAATAGAAATCCTAATTTATATCTTAATACCAACAGGAATATAAACCTTAATATTAAATCTAGAAATAAACCTAAATACAGAAATTTAGTACATTAATAAGATATCTGAAATTAGTAGGAAAAGACTTTAATAAATGGCTTTGGAGTAATAAGAAAAGAATAAACTTTGAACATTCATTGTATACTAGTATATACTCCACATGAGTCAAAATTTAAAGAATAAGCCATAAATGAATTCACTAGAAGAAAAAGGGTGAATTTCTTCTTCATCTTGGCATGCAGAAAGCCTTTCTAATCAAAATTTAGAATCCATTTTTTTAAAAGTGATAAATTTGACTATAAAAATGGTACATTCATACAATGGAATATTTTTCAGTGCTAAAAAGAAATGAACTATGAAGTCACAAAAAGACATGGAGGAACCTTAAATGCCTATTGATAAGTGAAAAAAGCCAATCTGAAAAAGTTATATATTGTATGATTATAACTGACATTTTGGAAAAGGCAAAACTATGGAGACAGTGAAAAAGTAGTGGTTCCTCGGAGGGAGGGAGGAGAGAGAGAGGAAGAAAGGGATAACTAGGTGGAGCACAGAGAATTTCTAGGGCAGGGTAACTTGTGAATGATGCTGTGATGGTGGATACATGTCATTATACATTTGTCAAAACCCACTGAATGTACAACACAAAGAGTGAACCCCAATGTGAACTATGGACTTTGGGTGATAATGTGTCAGTGTTGATTTCATTGATTATAACAAATGTACCACTGTGGTGCAGGATTTTGATGGTAGGAGAGGTTGCGGTTGAGGGAGTGGGAGGGAGGTATGTGGGAACTTTATATACTTTTCACTCAATTTTTTGTGAACCTAAAACTATTCTAATAAAAATCTTAAAAAAATAAAATAAAAATCCCTTTTGTTAGAGAATCACAATCAAAATAAAAATCTGGTGAAAGGTAAAAATATATAAGCAAAATCAAGAAATAGTTTGGTAACCTAATAGAAAAATAGACAAGTGATACAAGAATAGACAGAAAAGGTGACAGAGAAGGACATATGGATGACCCATAACCATTTGAAAAAGATGATCAATGTTATTTATAGTATGAGAAATGCAAATTAGCTAACAGAGCCAACATTTTTTCACTTATCAATCATGTTGGTAAAAATCTAAAAGTGTTACCAAAAAAAAGTCTCTGATAAGGCCGTAGGGCAGCAGCTGCTCATGAATTATTAATTAATTACTCTTGGAAATGTGAACAGGTACATTGCCATGGAGGGAAACATGGCAGTATCCCTCAAAAGTAAAGTTGCATTTATCTTTTAACCCAGCAGTTTTACTTCTGGAAATTCATAGCTATTCCTGCCCATGAATGAAACGATACGTACATATAGCCATTTATTTCAGCATGGTTTGCAAAGATTAGAAACAACTCAGATGTCATCTATAGTGGACTAAGTAATTAAATTATAGATTATGGTACATTTTACAGTGGAATACTATGCCATGTGAATGCGTTTATGTAAAATAACATTTTTTTTTTTAACCTATAGCACAATACTTCCTGAGTTTTTCTACCAAAGTAACTTTAACAGAGAGAATATGTAAACTAGTATAGAGGATTGTAGTAACCAGTTTTTAAAAAATTTCTGCTTTATCTTTAAAATCTGTATGCTTACTATATTATTCTGTAGTAAAGTCTATTTTTAATGTAAAATTAATTTTAAAAACTTATCATTGAGTGATCCTGCTCCAGGAAGATGCACTTTTTTATGTGCCTTCTCTTACTCCTGATACATTTCTACTTCTGAGAAGCATATAGTGAAGCAAGTTTTTTCCAGACTGATTTTTCAGATGAAGGACTATAATCTGTGAACAATTAGAATAGTCTTATATTTATTTGTCTCGAAATAATTTAACACATTTCTCTTCTAATATTGAACATTCTCAACACGATACCTAATTTGATTTATTGATATTCAGGCATTACTAATGAGGTAGTGGTTTGTCCATTATATTTCTCTGTTACATATACATGTTCAATATATGTCTATGTAAAATATTCTCTTTAGCAGGATGAAGTTAAAGGAAGTAGATCTTACGGCCATGCAGGCATGGAGCCCTGCCCAGAATCATCCCATTTACCTAGCTACAGGTAAGTTCAGCAGAGAAAATAGTACAGTCACCAAATTTCTTCTTTTCCACATCTGACTTATTCATACCTGTTTCTTTAAGATTCAGTTAAAGCTTCATCTCTAGAAAGCATCTCTTCCCTGGCAGGATACTTCCCTTCTTCCTACCATCTGAGTTCAGTGACCTTCCTCTGTGTTCTCATAGCACCTGTGCATCATAGCATTAATCATGATATAATATCTTCACCACTTCATAAGAATTTTGTTTTATCTTTTTTGTTTTATCTTTATTCCTCCAGTATTAAGCACGATAACATATGAAAATAGTTAATAAATATCAATTTGAGTAAATGAACAATTGTTATGCTAGCATTTTTATATATATATATATATAAATTTATATATATAAAGTTGGAGTTATATCATTAGTGACTATGCATAGATATAGTAAATCATGGCACTGTTTTTGCAGAAAGTTTCAAAAATATCTACAGGCTTAAAAAATTGACTGCACTACCTGCTCTTAACAAATATCATCTCTGAGCCCTGTGTTAGGATCTCATTGCTATAATAATTTAAACATTTCAGTGGCATATGTGCTGAGATTTCAGCCACTAATACAGCACTCATGAGTGAGATAATTGAAAAACATGCATTTAATTTCTATTTTGTATGGTTTTCTCTGAGTCTTTTATTTTTGCATGCATAGTTACCATAAATGTATTTTCTGTAGGAACATCTGCTCAGCAGTTGGATGCAACATTTAGTACTAATGCTTCCCTTGAGATATTTGAATTAGACCTTTCTGATCCATCCTTGGATATGAAATCTTGTGCCACTTTCTCTTCTTCTCACAGGTATGAGATTCAACCTTAAATTTACATAATGATATTTAATTATATGTTGTGATCGATGCCTACTTTGTCTAAAAATATGCCATTAGAAAGTGCAAAGAATACCATCAATGATATGAAATATTTTGTGAAAAAATATGAGTGAATTTCTATGGAAAAAGAGTCTATGTCAACTGATTTTTTTTTTTTTTATTGTCGACTGTTATGTGTAAGACAGGAAGGAAAGGATCTAGTTTCTAGTATTCTTTTCCTTATGATACATATAGTAGAGTTACTTTCTTTTAACTCCTTTATCTTACCTGTTTACAAAAAGAGAGGCATGACTAGAAAAAAGTAGTTAGTTGGATATGACCATTTAGACATTAATAGTGATTATCTCAAAATGGTAGGTTGTTTTAATTTTTTTCTTGTACTTAACCTAGATATGAAAGTACATTTCACAGAGAATTTTACTAACATGATTCCTGATACAGTAGATATTTGGATCAACTTTTCAATCGCTGTTTACTCCTTGTAATGCAGAGAAAGTACACTTTCATTTGAGTAGTAACATTGCTTTTTTGCCTCAGTAGCTTGGCAGATTTTGGTGAAGAGATTGTACCTTAGCTAACATAATACAGCTCAAATCGTGGAGTCTTAAGGGACCACTCATATTCTTCAGAGCTCTTCCATGTGATGTGAATCCCAGATACTTTTTGTCTAGCAGTTTTTCTACTCACCACCATCTCATTGTCTGTCATCATATACCTCCATGCCACTTTCATATTTCATCTCCATGCCAAATCATAATCTTTTATTCTCCACTAGTTAGGGGTACTTGTCATAATAGACATAATTTTGATGTCACTTTTCTACTGTCAGAATACACTATTTTTTCTTAAAAAATGACAGATCACTCCCTTTACTAACAGACCACTTGTTGGTGAGTACTTCTGTAATGAAATAGAGTTAAGGAAATGGTTAAGGAACTCTTTTTCAGATGAACCAAAAGCAGCTTAGGAAGATTAAGTAACTTTCCCAGGGTCTCACAGTTTCTGAATGGTAAAACCATTTAAAAGCCCATATCTTTTGACATGTGTAATCACACTATATTACCTTTACAAAAGAGTTTTTTTATTCTTTAAGATTACAAAATCAAATATGCACATACGAGTATAAATAAAAACTAAAATGCCATTTCACCAAATCTTGCAGTTGTCAGGAATAGAAGAGAAGCAATGTTTTAATTTCAAATTCTTTTCTACATTTATTTGATTTCAAAAATGAGTTATTTTACCTATTTTCTCTTACAGGTACCACAAGTTGATTTGGGGTCCTCATAAGGTGGATTCCAAGGGAAATATCTCTGGAGTTCTGATTGCAGGTGGTGAAAATGGAAATATTATTCTTTATGATCCTTCTAAAATTATAGCTGGAGACAAGGAAGTAGTGATTGCCCAGAATGACAAACATACCGGCCCAGTGAGAGCCTTGGATGTGAACATTTTCCAGGTTAGACTTTTGACATTTATTCATAATTCTTGAGACATGTGCTGCTTATGTGAAATAAGTATATGAATCTACTATGCCTAAGTCTTGGAACCAAAAGCTAAAAATATGTGCCTTTGTAGGTTGATGAGTGAATATATTTGTTTGAGGAATGAAGGATTCACAGTTGGGTTCAGGATAGGTAATACTAACTCCATGATCTGGCTGATGGGTTTAATTTAGAGAAGTCTGGATATATCACCGCATCTGACTGGACATTTTTTAAATGGTAGGAACCCCAAAGATTGGAAACCTTGCCTTTTAAAAATTTGTGCTTGTTCAGCATTAGGTTGGTGCTGTGGTGCCTGGGTTAATCCACTGTTTTACTAATTGAGAAATTTTGTGGTTTTGTGACAAAGAGATTACTGCTCTATCAAATAATTAGAAATATACACAAATATAGTCCAAATTTAATTAATAGGCATTTAAGGAGTCTTTCTACTGTTGCCATCATAAATATTACTAAATGTTAATTATATAAATGTGTAGGTTAATAAATATCTTCAATTAATAGGATACTAGAGTATAACAACCAAAAAATAAATATTATCTTAAAGTTTAGTTATTTTTCTTGTATTACAAATAGATACTTAGAATATAAAAATATAAAACCCAAACTTCCTAATTTCTACAGTTTTTGATATCTCTTCTGTAGAAAACTAGTTCCTTTGTTAATTGAATTAAACAGCTACTGATTTTTTGGTTAGTGTCTTGTAGATTATAAGTGGCTATTACCATATAATTCCTCTGTTTTTGTAGTTGTATGTTGATCAGAGAGGAATTTATGAGAGTGAACAATAAAGGATGAAGGTTGATACACAAAGCTCATTTTAGGGTCTTTTTGACTGTAAAAGTATGCAACAGAGATAACCTATAAATATTGCTACCTGAAACAAGGTTGAGTGTAAATGAGGTAGAATTACATAAGGATTTAAGACAAGAGATTTTACTAGCCCTATCTTGATCTGGCTCTAGAAGCTGGCTTTGCAGTATCCTGAGATAGATGCTATTATTTTAGGATTCATTTATTTGTCTGAAAACAATAATTGCTGACTTGTTTCTGTCTCTTACAATCAGATCTCTTTCCAGAGATGCAAAACCACAAATGATAATCTCCGAATGGTTGCATGATTGTTTTAAGAATTTATCCATGTAATTATTTTTTAATGTCTTGTATTAAAATGTCAGTACACATATTATCTTTTTAAGTTAAATAGAATTTTATAATACGTTTCTCTAAAAACACATATAAATTTTAGATTGTTATATATATTATGTAGGAATTCCTACATTTTGCTTTTTTAATTAAATAGAAAAATTGTATGTCCTAAAACTGACAGGTCTTTTGTAAATGCTGTTTAGTTATTAATTATTTCTTATTGCAGACTAATCTGGTAGCCTCTGGTGCTAATGAATCTGAAATCTACATTTGGGATCTAAACAATTTTACAGCTCCAATGACACCAGGAGCCAAAACACAGGTATTACATTAATTTTGGTATAATCAAAAGAACAAAATCGGTTCTACACTTAAATTATTTCAGTTTTTCACACAAAATAGACTTTTTAAAAATCAATGTTTATTTGTATTTTTTTTTTTCATAATTTATGAAGCAATCCTCTCAATAAGTCTACTAGACCTATAGTACCCACCTGGTACTATACATAGCTATTACAATATTATTGACTATATTCCCTATGCTATACTTACATCCCCATGACTGTTTTGTAACTACCAATTTATACTTCTTAATCCTTCACCCTTTTTCAGCCAGAGGGAGACAAATACCATATGATCTCACTTATGTGTGGAATCAAAAAAAACAAAATAAAAACAAAAACAGACTCTTAGATACAGAGAACAAACTGATGGTTGACAGATGGGAGGAGGATTGAGCGGGGCTGGGTGAAAAAGATAAAATCAATGTTTAGATGTCATTGATTTTCCTTCAGTGTAGTAGTCTTAATAAATGTTTTTTCAAAGTATCAGTTGAAGTCCTTCAACAACAAATATTTTTTCAGTGCCTGCCATCTGCCAGAGACTGATGTACTAGACGTACAGTAGTGAATAAAACAGATAGGTTTTCTTAGATATGTTGAAAACTTAGGAATGTAAAGCATTCCTAAGTTTTAATGAATAGATCAAATTTTTAAGTAATCCATTTTTAAAAAAGAAAGATTTTGTAGTTAAACTTGATTATAATTAAGAAATAGATTTTAATAGTTTATTCCTTATAGCCCCCAGAAGATATCAGCTGCATTGCGTGGAACAGACAAGTTCAGCATATTTTAGCATCAGCCAGTCCCAGTGGCCGGGCCACTGTATGGGATCTTAGAAAAAATGAACCTATCATTAAAGTCAGCGATCATAGTAACAGGGTAAGTATATGATTGATTTGTGATGAACACGTATTTCTGCTATAGGTATTCTTATATTGTTTGTCAGACTTGGCAACAAATCAGATTTCTAAAAAGTCAAATCCTATCTTGGACTAATCATGTTGGAATGAGAGGAGTTTTCCTTGAGGAAAATAATAAAATTCCCAATAAACTATATTGACTATTATTAATGATGAGAGATTGGTTAATCAAGGGGCTTATTCCATGATGCACTGGTTGTTTTGCTTTGCTCGTTGTTTCAAAGCATTACAACAATTTTTTAATTCATCTTTGGCTTTTTCTAGAATATACAGATTTTTCCTGCTAGTAATTTTATGGCTGTGAACGTGTAGTTTCTAAACTCTTGGCTTCAACTCTTCCAATCAAATACTGTAAAGTGAGCTAATATTCTTCTCTCACTTGCCCAGTGCACATTAAGTTTTGACCTTACAAATTTCTTAATATTGTTTCATCATTTGCTATAAGATAATTTAGACACAGTTAAGGTCTTATTTTTGTTAGTTTTTAAGTACTTGGTATGGTTTTACATTTTCAAAAACAAGTTTGCATAAATCAGAGTACATGTATAATTTTAAAATAACAGTAACAACAAAAAGCTATTTAGAAACTTTTCTTCAGGGTATTATTTTTCAATGACTCGGGAGTTTTAAAACAAATTTCAGTGGAATAAAGCATACAGTAAGCATTTTAGTCATCTTCTAGAATACTTCTAAATAATTCTCAATGTTAATTTATCCCCCGGTGAAAATTTAATTGGTAGTTGTTGCTTTAGACAGTCTCTCTTGATTTTTCTGATAAAAATAGAAGGTATGGATTTTCTTTGTTATTAAAATCTTTCTTTATTTTTATTTTTCCGAAAGTTAAATTTTAAACTTACATAAAACTCTCCTCCTAGTTACTATTTTGACAGGAAAACATATTTTTGGCATAGAATTATTTTGGCTCAGAATGATTTTATACATCAGATAGCTGGATGAATTGAAAACATTTAAATTTTTCACTTTTAAGACTACTGTTTAATACTGTTTAATAAAATTTAATAGTTTTAGAAGGTTGGTTTTTAAATAAACTAAGCCTGTGCTGATGTGTTCTACTGTTTGTTTCAACAAAGGCATATTCCTTACGGTCATTTTGGCTTTTTGTAAGGTAATATGATTGATAAAATGTGAGCCTTAACTATCTGCAGATGCATTGCTCTGGGTTGGCGTGGCATCCTGATGTTGCTACTCAGATGGTCCTTGCATCTGAGGATGATAGGTTACCAGTGATCCAGATGTGGGATCTTCGCTTTGCCTCCTCTCCACTTCATGTCCTGGAAAACCATGCCAGGTATCATGTTGCTCTTCCAAGGAACTTGATTTGTTTATTTTTTAAAACATATTTACTTACTACTTGAATTATCAGATGATTTTTATTCAGTTAGGGAATCTACTTTGTCTCTATCTTGTATAAATATAAATGGTTAGTTTTTATTTAAAGTACTAGTCATCTGATTTTCTCTAGCCAGATCATATCATAACAACATGAAAATGTGTAGCAGATTTTTCACTACTTATTTCAAGTAATAATAGATCAAATTTCAGTATATCACAACAGTTTGGGACAAATCTTGACATTATACAATTTGCTTTTTATTAGGGTCATCATACTTGGTCTTTCATGACATTCAATGTCAAGCAGCAGTTGAAAAGTTTGTTTTATTTCTAAGTTTTTATTTCAATTTAAAAGCAAACATTTTTGAGAAATTAGGTGGTTCATTCTGCTTTCAATTTTAATAAATGTGAGGATGCTCTCAAATGATATGAGTTTTCTCATGTTAGTTTTAGTAGCATTAAATTTAATTAGTAATTTAGCAAATTTCCTGTCATTGATATTCAAATACCTAGAGAGTTTATATACATTCTTTCAATGTTTTTAAACAAGAGACAAGTAATGTTGGGCTTTTTTTCTTTTTTCCTAATTAGGGATATATAAACTAAAAGTTTAGATCCCCTTTTCCCCTGTGTAGTGGATTTACACACTAAGAAGTCTTAAGGTTGTGACCTCTCTTTGAGCTTCTTATAAAGGAGAAGAGAGTCTGGTCAAAATGTAATCCTATTCAGATGATGTGCTTCAGTCAGCTTTCTGGTAAAGAAGGGGTGATTCTGAGAAGTTTTAATATTTTTCTCATGTTAGATAAGGTTTTATTTATTCATTTAACACATACTTATTGAACATTACTCCATCAAGTACTGTACTGGGATTCAGTAATGTAATAGACAAAAATCCATGCCCTGAAGGAGCTTACATTGTAGTGAGAAGATAACTAACACTTATATAACATGTAAAGTGTGCAAGCACTTTAAATGTTAGCTTGATTAATCCTTATAACCTGTGGTGTAGATACTATTATCTCCTTTTACAGATTGGAAATTGAAGCTCAGCAAGGTTAAACTTGGCCTGGGTCACATAACTAGTCAGGTGCTGACTTCCAGTCCACACATTCTGGTCTCAGAGTCGTGTTCTTAACACTATATTCTACTGCCAATTTTAAGAATGATCATAATTTGGCAAGACAAAACCATACAGGGTGCCAGGAGCAGATCAACTTTTCTATCCTCAATTTTTCTCCCTCTAATAAATGCAAGAGTTGGATTATATGACCCTTAAGGTCCCTTCCAAAAAAAAAAAAAAGTCCCTTCCAGTTCTGCAATTCTGTGATTTGTTTTTTAATACTCAGAATCGAAATGTTCTTTAAAATGTGATATTAAATATGATAGATTTTTAAGAAGGCATTCTTGACATGCCTTGGAATTCTTGACATGCATGATTGGATTCTAAAGGGGAAAGGCAATTATAAAAAATACATTATTGATGCAATTGAGGAAATTTAAATATGGACTGTATATCTTAAAGTATTGCTTATAAATAGTAAGTATATTCAGTATATTATTATGGTAATATAAGAGAATATTCTTTTCCCTGGAGCTGAGTACATGAGTGATGTGTTATGATATCAGCAATAAATTCTCAAATGGTCAGTCAGTGTATATGTAGAGAGAGAGACGGAGACAGAGACAGTAAAGTAAATGTGGTCAAATTGATGAATCTAAGTGAGGGGTAAAAGGGTATATACATCAGTCAAACTGCCTTATAATATTTTAACTTTTTAAAAATAAACTGTTGGAAATGAAAGTCATTCTTAAGCAATTTGGGTCATTTTCCTATACCATAATTTCCTGATTCTGAGATGATTTAGATGTTAAGAAATATCAAAAACAGCTTTTTGGGGAAAGAAAAACACCATTAAATATACACTGATAATGAAGCTTATCTTTATTTTGGAAATTTAAAAAAACTATCTTAGAACTACTGTAACATTTTCAGGAGAATTGAGGTATAGTGATTTGTATGTTTTTAAGAAATATGCAAACATAATTCTAATTTTTAATATTTTTCTAGTATCTAGCTTTTTCTAGTATCCAGTATTTTCTAGTAGTATTTCTAGTATCTGGTATTTAAATTCTAGTTTCTAGTATTTTTCTTCATGGTACGTGGAGTATTAACTTTCTATCTCTAAACAAAAAAGGCATGATGTAGAAAAGACAAACTGTTAATATTTTTTTCTGGATGGTGGGATACAGGGGATTTTTATTTTCTTTATTCTAATGTGAATTTTCAGAACATTTACCAAAAATGTTGCTTTTGTAATACTTAGATAAAAAAAAATCAAAAGTTATTAAAACACAAAAAGAACTGTAAAAATCAGATTTTTCATATTTAGATCTATAATACTTCTTTATGAGACAAATTTAAAATTTTTTCTTTTAATTAAAAATATTTCATATGTTAGGTCTCATAACAAGCTAGAAAATGTAAACAAAAAGTAGAAAATATGAATAGTTAAATTTCCTACTCATCCAGAGATAAACATTTTTTTTTAATTTTCAATCCAGGTTAATTTTCAATATTATTTTAGTTTCAGATATACAGCATAGTGGCAGACATTTGTTTAATTTACAAAGTCATAGGTAAAACATTTTATTGTGCATATCTTTATATATACATAGCCCCACTTATGCAAATGTTTAATTATATATTTTTATGCAAATTAATACACACAGTTGACCATTTTTTATGAATTGTGAGCACCATATAACACTAAGACATAGATGTCTACAAAATATTTTTTAAATTAAATTGTTTATTCATGTGACATTGGTTAATGTGTTTCAACTATATAATTCTATAATACATCATCTGTATATTGCATTGTATGCTCACCACCCAAAGTCTCGTCACCATATATTTGGCCCCCTTAACCCTCTTCATCCTCCCCACTCTCCTTCCCCTCTGGTAACCAGCATACTGTTGTCTGTGTCTATGAGCTTATTTGTTTTTGTTTGTCTATAACATAATTTTTAACTACACATTTTCTCATCTAAAGATGACCTGTAATTTATTATTACATAGTTCATGTCGTTGGGCATTTGTTTTTAGTTTTTGCTATCATACACTGCACATTATACAGAATATCTTTGTAATGATCAAAGAGCATACACATTACTCACTTGCTTCCGGAAAGATTACATGAAATTATACTTCTATTAGCAGCCCCTAAAGTTTAGACAGAAATAATTTGGAGATTTGGTGTTTTCAAGATTAAAAATTTCTCCATCTCTTTGTGTTTTTTATAAGGGGAATTTTAGCAATTGCTTGGAGCATGGCAGATCCTGAATTGTTGCTCAGCTGTGGAAAAGATGCTAAGATTCTCTGCTCCAACCCAAACACAGGAGAGGTATGGGGAGGAAATGGTCTTCAAACTATAGCTATCATAATATTTTAACTGAATAAGAAATTTTCCATATGGGTTCTTTAGTGCATTTTTACAGTTAAGTACATCCTTAGATGTCCTAGATGGAGGTATGTGTAAAGTGTTAATCTAGCAGATACTTTTATCAGAAATATCTAAGCTCAGCTGTTTCATCTGGGAAAAGCAGTCACTGAAATACTATATTTGAAACTAGTAATCACCCCATAAGGTGTTTACCTAGATTCAGAAATACTTAGTTTGATTTATTTAACATGTAGATTTTGGAAATCAGTGCCTTCAGAGTAGGAGTGTTCAAAGTTTGGGTCTTTTTCCTGTTTTACTATTCTTGAAATTCCTCTTTGACTTTTGGAAATCAGTACATATAGGTTTTTAATGTCTCTTCTGAACTATCTAGCAAGAATGTAATGCTTTATAATATGTTTTCATGTTCTACTCATAGAAATTTGGATGTAGGAAATTTAACTTTATTAAATATAAATGTTATATAAATGTAATTTTATTTGCTTTGGGTTGTGGACTAAAAATTTCTTTTAACTATTTTTATTATTTTTAATAGTTAATGATTTTCCTCTCTTTTAGTATTGGACAAGAGACCACAGATTTTAATTATAGCATTTAAATATTTACCTTTTCTAAATTTTTAGATTAATGAAAGTGTTTTGCTAGTTACCATGATGGAATGTTCGTAAAAATAAAATGTCTTCAATAGGTTTTAATCTATAATATTAAAATAAAAACACTTTTGTTATTCGATTTGTGATTTCAAGTCTTCAGATACAGTGATGTCTGTAAGAATTTAGTAACATTAAAGTTATAGTAGACAAGAGAAAAAATTAATAAGTTTTGCCTCACATGATTTGTAGACCAAATAATAAGTCTTGCATTTTACACTGTGCCTTCGCAGGTGAGTTCAAAATTCATGGTAATTACGGTTCTAATATTCTCAGTTATGTAATTTAATATAATGAATTTTTGCATATGATTAGTTTTGTATGCTTGGATTTTTTTTAGTGCAACTAAAAAAATTTAGTAGACTTTTATTCAAGTCCAAATTAAGAATACACAAGTGATTCAAATATGAAGCTTTGAATCTTACCCAATGTGTAAACATCAGAAACAAGCAGGCGAAATACCTCTTTGCTTAATTCTGTTTTTCCAATAAAGTAAACCATGATTGTAAATGTCACGTGAAGCAAAAGTAAAGCTAAAAAAACAGCCATCTAAAGTGTACAATTCAATGGTTTTTAGTATATTCACAGATATATCCAAGCATTACCACAATCTATTATATTTTATTTATTTTTAACCACTAAAATTTTTTTTTTCCAATTACAGTTGACATTCAGTATTATTTTACATTAGTTTCAGGTGTATAGCATAGTGGTTAAACATTTATATAATTTATGAAGTAATTTCCCCCAATATAATTTGACTAATTTCTTAAAGCCACAAAACCTGTGCTCCTGTGAACATCAATTACCATCACTCTAACTTTGAGTTAGCAATAATTATTACACTGTCAAGTTTTTATATCAGCTATTCTTACAGTCTTTTCATATTTTCCTTCTAAAGAAAATTTCTTTGCCGAATTATGTTTCGATTCTGCAGTAATAAGAATGATGTATGTATACCTGTTTAATCTCTTGACTAAAATCCAAATTTCTCAGTGAATTCTTCTCAAGATAATTTTTTAAGTTTGGTCTTCAAATAGTCAAAATATAGGTATTTGGTTCTTGGCAAGGAAAAACAGTTGGATAGAACACAACTGATCTTTTAGAGTTTAAGTTAATTCTGGTAGAGTGTTCTGTTCTTTCAGATGCATCCATTAATAACATTTTGATAAAAATGGAAACACCTCAGTGTTTAAGATGTGCTTATTCCAAATCTGGTTGAAATTTCAAGTAGCATTTCTTTTATCATAATAGACTGTCATAATGGACTTTTCTTGAAATTTTAAGAAAATTTCAAGAAAATTTTTTCTGGCTACAGATACTTTCTAAAAGAGAATATTTAAGCTCTACTTGTTGATTGTATCCATTTAGATGTTTTGAGTATAAAGTGGATATACTGTTTTCTGACTTTTTTTTTTTTTTTTGCTTAGGTATTATATGAACTTCCCACCAATACACAGTGGTGCTTTGATATTCAGTGGTGTCCCAGAAATCCTGCTGTCTTATCAGCTGCTTCCTTTGATGGGCGTATCAGTGTTTATTCTATCATGGGAGGGAGCACAGATGGTTTAAGGCAGAAACAAGTTGACAAGGTAGTAGGAAATGTTACAGTTTTTTATTATAACAACTGAAAAAAATCATCTTATTATGTAAATATTTTGAGAGTGACATTACCGATCAATATACTGATCAATTAGATAATTATGATGAATAAATTTCTTGAATATGACTTGAAAACATGTCATATAGTCAGTCTTATAAAAGTTATAAATTCTCTCTCTCTCTCTCTTTTTTAGCTTTCATCATCTTTTGGGAATCTTGATCCCTTTGGCACAGGACAGCCCCTTCCTCCATTACAAATTCCTCAGCAGACTGCTCAGCATAGCATAGTATTGCCTCTTAAGAAGCCACCTAAGTGGATCCGAAGGCCTGTTGGTGCTTCTTTTTCGGTAGGTGGATTGTTTTTTGGTCCATAATCACAAAGGATTTACCATAGTAACGTGTTATTATAGGATCACTCAAATGGAATAAGATTGAATTTGAGATGTGTCTGTGGCTTTTTTATCACTTAAAATGGTTTCTCAGGAAAAGTGGGACCTACTACCTTTTTAAAAAAATTGTGGTAAAATATACGTAACAGAAAATTTCGTATTTTGACAATTTTAAAACATACAGTTCAGTGGGATTAAGTACACAGACATCGTGCAACTTTCACATCATCCACCCTCCCACCCTAACCTTATTAAACTTGGCCATTTTTTCTATGTCTCCTCCCTTTGTATTTTTCCTTTTTGAAGGAGGTTGTGTTTTTCCTTCTCTTCCCTTTCTTCTAGCTTTTTTTTTAATTGCCAGTTTTTTCTTTTATGGTAAAAAACAACATAAAACTTACCATCAACCGTTTTTAAGTGTACAGTACAGTATATTAACTATATGCATATTGTCGTGCAACAGATCTCTTAAACTTTTTCATCTTGTAAAACTGAAACTCTCCACCTATTGAACAACAACTGCCTATTTTTCCCTCCCCTGGCCCCTGGTAATCACATTCTACTTTCTGTTTCTATGACTTTGATATTTCAGGTACCTCAGAGATGGGATCATGCAGTATTTGTCTTTTTGTGATTAGTTCATTTCATTTAGCATAATGTCCTCACATTTCATCCATATTGTGGTGTGTGGCTGGATTTCCTTCTTTTAAAAGGCTGAATAATATCCCATAGTATAAATATACACCACATTTTCTCTATCCGTTCAACATTTAGGTTGCTTCTATCTCTTGGCTATAATGAGTAATGCTGTAGTGAACATTTGTGTGTAAATATCTCTTTGAGATCCTGTTTTCAGTTCTTTTGGATATATACTCAGAATTGAGATTGTTGAATCTTATGGTAATTTTTTTTTTTAATTTTTTTTGCGGAATCTCCATACTGTTTTTATTTTACATTCCCACTAATAGTGCACATGGGTTCCAATTTCTCTACATCCTCACTAATGCAAGTTATTGTCTGTTTTTTGGATTACTTCCATCCTAATGTAACATAAAACTTAATATTTTGACAATTTTAAAACATACAGTTCAGTGGGATTAAGTACATTAACATTGTGCAGTCTTCACATCATCCACCCTCCCACCCCACCTTATTAAGATGGTAATTTTATGAGGTAATAATCTCATTGTGGTTTTGACTAATGATTAATGATGTGGAACATCTTTTTATCTATCTGTTAGTCATCTGTATGTCATCTTTATATACAGTATATAGTAACTCATTTAATTCTCACAATCACCTTATAAAATAGCTACTATTATCTTCATTTTGCAGGTAAAAGAGTCACAGAGAAATTAAATAACTTGTCTGATCTTTCAGCTATGAAGCTATTAGCTATTCTACTGCCAGTCTAATGAAATGCCTATTGTACATAATGATGAAAGTGACTCTTAGTAATAATGCCTAAAATTAAGATGGTAAACTTATTACTTTGTTCCCTATCACATTTTTTATCATCATAACAGAATTATACACATCATAGAATTCTGTCTACTCACTTTTCCCCAAACTGATGAATCATCTCCTCTGTAGTTATTGTTGAGTTCTTGCTATCATTCTTCTATTAACCAAGTGCAGAACTTTTTCTTTACCCATTCATATTCATTTCCCAAGTTCGGGTATTGGTCTCTTTATGTATCTTTTGGATTTCTTTCTTCCTTTTACATTGCTGTTACCCTGGCATTTTTTTATCTTTTCACACTGAATTGTTTTATGATTCCATCTATTGCTTGTCTTTCACTCCTTTAATTCGTACTACATACTCTAGATTAATCTTCCTAGAGTAGACTTTTGACTATATACCTCATAAATCCATTCTTTGGATTTAGTCTTCTCATCTTTCCTATCTGGTCTTCTCTATCTGCACTCCTTCTTTGGAATTTATGCTTTCGTTTGTGACTTTCCACTTTGAATTTTAACCAACCATCTATTTAGTTCTTTCCTTCCTTAAGTAATTAAAACATTTGTTATTATAAAATTATATATATATAAGATTTAAAAGAAAATCAAAATGTACAGAAAAGTACCCTCCCTACCCCCAAATATAAGCTACTTGAGGACAGAGACTGTCTAGTTCACAGGTATGTTTCCATTGTTTAGAATGGTGGCTGACAAATAGAAGATGTTTAGTATATATTTATCTTTGTAATGAAAAGTGAACATCTTTCTCCGGCCATTTTCCCACCTCCACTCCCTAGTATTGGAGTATTATAAAGACAATAAATAACACTCCTTTCTTTCCCATATGAGTTTGGAACTAAGAGATGGAAAATCAAAATATCAACTTTAGTGCTGCCAAAAGCTAGATTGGAGGCTATAGTTTAAATATGCCACTATAGTGGATCTAGAATAGGGTTCTATGAGAGGGGCTTTAGTCTGCTTTGTTTGCCTCTATGTCCCCGATATTATTCAATAAACTTTTTTTTTTTTTTTTTAGCTTCACCCCTATATCAGGAAGCCTTATCAGTCTAGTTATAGGCAGATCTCAGTACTGTGGGGCTTCCTTTGAAGGTGCAGGCAACTTGTCTATGTGGACTATTACTAGTGCAGGAAGATAAATACAAAAAAGAAGCTCTTAAGAGCTGATGCAAGCTTCCTACATTTCTTCCCTGAAAAGCAATGTCAGTCTTCTCCCGAGAGAGTGTGAATGACAGGGAGAGGCCAGAAGTGTTGTTCTGTTCTTCCCTCCTATAAAGTACAATGAAAATACCCTCTCTATGACTATGAGGGGTAGAATGTCAATGTCCTCCTCAAATATCTTTGGGCTACAATTACGTTTTATATTTTTGGTTCTTTTTGTAATTACCTTCATAAATGTAAATAATTTACCTAAATGTCCTTGTCTAGCTTCTTCAACTTTATATATTATTAGTTGAAATTCTTCTATGCAATATTAAATTAGTTGCATTTAAACTTCCTTCTGGGGGTGGCCCTATAGTATAGCGGTTAGCACGTCTGCTTTACACGCAGAAGGTCCTGAGTTTGCGCCCCAGGTGGAGCCACGGACCATACCCTGGATGCACCAGGTCCCCTGTGCCGCCCCCTCCCCCCAGTGTGCTGGGCCTCCTGGGCCCCCTGGATGCACCAGGTGCATCTGGCGCTATGATTGTGGGAGGAGACGCCCTGCCTTCAGAGATCTAGTTCTTAAGGAGAAATGGGCAACATCCATAGGTCAGGGGTGGAAGTTGTGCGGGGGGACGGGTAACTAAAGAGGGGAATAAAAATAGATAAACTTCCAATTTTTTACCTTTCCAAATTTTTTTTTCTAATTTAAAAAATTACATTATTGTTTTTACATTACTAAGTTTTTTTTTTTCCCCGCCTACAGTACCCGGTATTCCTAGGTGGTCTCCCATCCAAGTACTAACCAGGCCCGAACCTGCTTAGCTTCCGAGATACATTACTAAGATTTACAAAATGTTTTTATTGTGTTCATTAGCATTATTTAAGTTTTCCGTTATTTTGGTTGATTTAAGAAGTGATTAACAAACAGCATTTACATTATTATAATTATATGACATCGTAACATTAATATTACATAGAACTAAGTAAATAAATCAACCTAATCATCTTGTGAAACTCAATTTAGGTCTTTCTTCTGGGTGCAGTTTTTCCAAACTTCCCTAGAACTTGGAGAAATCCAGTGGCTTTGCCCTTCTGTGAAGTTTCATGTCATGCATGGTATTATCTGCACCACATTTGCCTGTTATATCCAATTTTTTTTTTTTTTTCAGGTTAAGTTTCTTAAGGATAGTGGTTTGTATATTCCTGTATCTTGGTATTTCCTACAATGCCTGACATAATCAACACTTTGAATATATTAGACATTAAGATAAGTTTATGTAAAGACCATAATCCTTGTACAAAAATTACTGAATATAAAGAGCCAAATTTGGTCCTGTGTTTCTTTACCTATATTTATTTTTCATGTATATATATATAACTGTCTACTTGCTATTGCAGGGCAGATATTGGGTACTGTAGGAAATAGAAGAATAAAGTAGATACAGAGCCGCCTTTGTAAGTGTAACAGAGGCAGAGCTTTACATCTACCTTTCTAGAGTTTTCAGCTGGGCCTGAGAATTAAATTATTATGAGTCAGATGAGCAGGAGAAGAGCATACAGATTTTTACATACACATAAGAGCTCTCGTGGGAAAATGAAGACCCAAGGAAGTAGCAAAACCTAAGTGCTTACATACTAAGTTGAACAAATGGGAATTGTAGAAAAGTAAATAAAATATATAGAGGAACTAAAGGGAGATAATTGTTATTGAACCAGTTCATTTGTACAGAGTTCTCTGGCTTTGACTCCCATTTCTTGTGATAAGAATATTTCTTTCCACCTGGTATAGCAGATCAGCTCTCACATGGGAGTTGTATCTCTTGCTTTCAGGAAGAAAAGAGTTCAGAATGCCTTTATTGCTTCTGCTACTTTTCAAGTAGTCTTTAGCTCAAAATAATCATTATGTCAGATGGTATAATTTGAAAGAATGGCATATTCTGCCGTCCTTTAAAATTTAGAGCCTAGAACAGAAAATTAGGCATCAGGGATGCAAAAGGTGACATTTTCCTGGTCCTTGAGTATTGAGTATGTGGAAGTTAGTAAAATCAAGTAGGTGAGAACTTGTGGGGTACAGTAAATAGTAAATTTTATCTAGAAAGTGAGTGGTATGAAGAGGAATAATAATTGAAAGCTAGGGTCAGATTGTGGAGTATGGGAGGGTATCAGCTAATTTTATTCAAAGTGGTATATATTTAGGCCACAGTTGTTTCCATTAGCAGGTTTACAATAAGCACTTTCTTTGGCCACATCCTTGTGGTTCAAACTGATTTTGTTTATTTCTTTTATAGTTTGGAGGCAAACTGGTTACCTTTGAGAATGTCAAAATGCAGTCTCAGCAGGGAGCTGAGCAGCAGCAGCTGCAGCAACACGTGTTCATTAGTCAGGTTGTAACAGAAAAGGAATTCCTCAGTCGATCGGACCAGCTTCAGCAGGTTGTACAGTCACAAGGATTTGTCAATTATTGTCAGAAGAAAATTGATGCTTCTCAGACAGAGTTTGAAAAAAATGTGTGGTCCTTTTTGAAGGTAAAGTTGGTATTAAAACAGTTTTATTTCATCTACAAATTTAGCTGTCCCTTTATATTCTAAATTTGTCTTCCTATTAAACGATTAGAAGAATATGATATCAGGAACCTCAGGATGAAATTAAACCTTATGAAAAGCAGGAGACCTAACTTTTTATGCCAGAAGTTCTTTCTGCTTTGAAAAGGCTAATATGAAGTACTTTTTTAATCACTAAAAAAAAAATATAATAGATGTATTTGAGAGAGAGAATATTCACGAGACCTATTTTAAAATTAGAATGTAGAGCCTAGTATAATAAAAATGTAAGTATAATACAAAATAGAATATTGAATTTCTGTAGTAGATCCAGTTAAGGAAAATAGGAAAAGACGAAGAAGTAGAGGGGAGAGAGATCGGCGGCATTTCTCATCCCTTTTACTGAGCTGCATTTATGACAGTAGAATAACAAACAGAATTTTCTGGTTGGTCATTTGCCTCCACTGGAATGTCTATTTCTTGATACTGAATTTTCCAAAGAAAATAGATCTCGAATACACTTAGGTTAAATTCTAAAATTATAGAGTTTACTTTTATATTTTATAAT
>NW_006432943.1:3474120-3484937 GCF_000325575.1 Pteropus alecto
ACACTGGATGTTCCACATAGTGTGAATTTCACATTCATATAACCTTTAGACATAAGTTTGTATTTACAAAAATTATGGTTTTAACTTATTTTTAAAAAAAACTATTCTTTGGATTCTTATAGTGAACCTTCTAGTTGATATAGTAGACTTTAGAAATTTTTAATAATTCTACTTGAAATTTGATCAGTTAAAGATTAGGCCTTTATAATCAGGTCTTTATTTCAAGAATATGTATTTTTTAAAGGTAAACTTTGAGGATGATTCTCGTGGAAAATACCTTGAACTTCTAGGATACAGAAAAGAAGACCTGGGAAAGAAGGTAAACTTTTATAAAAGTTAAAAGGTTGTGCTTATACAAGTAAGATCATCCGTGTTCACTACAGCTTAAATGATGAAAAATAAGGTACTATTTCAAGTTATCACAATTTTCTACCCTAGGTATTTATGCCTTTAGCCCACAATTCCCAAACTATGTGTTGAGTTGGTCCTGCTAACAAGTAACTAGGAAATATTTTGAAATAAGGACGATTTATTGCACTGAACCTGAATAAACAAAAAGTCTAAGTGATTTGCTTAACATTTTAACTTAAAAAAAGATTCCCTTTTAAATTATATTCCAGTTTTATAGTTTTCTTCTCAAAGATGGGCTTTATTATTCTACAGTGTTGACATGAATGCCAGTAAAAACTCAGTGACTTTGGAAACTTTGAAAGAAATATTGTAGATTCTTTGTATAATTTATATTAGCCCTTACCATTTTTTGAAAATGACTCAAGTTTCCTGTAGCATTACAGGGTTGCTGCATATATGGTACAGGTTGTATACTGCACACTCTAGGTGTGCTGAGCATATCAAAGTTGGTGCTCCTTTGATGTCAGACTTGGGATCACATTACAGCCTCACTATTTACTGGCTACGTGTCTTTGATCACTCTTTTAGATTTTTTTATATTTAACTTTATTATTAGTCTAAATTTCTTGATGCTATAACTTTTTTAGGTTTGTAAAATATTAATATGAAAGTTTTTACTGCCTACCAGATAGCAAAAAATGAGGAAATAGAATTTGATTGTCAGACTACTTCTAATAGCAGTTCTTTTCCATAATGAGTATCTGAAGAAATATTCTTAAAGATTAATTATAGTTATTTTGTTTAAAACAAAGTAGAAGAAAACATGCTTGTTTTGAGGTTAGTTTTGTGAGATGACACATGAGCAGTAGAACTCCATGTGATTGAAACTAGAACCACTGAGAATTAGTTCTACACAGATTTTGTTATTTTCTTAAACATACTATCCCTAATCTAACCTTTTGTAGATTTTGTCAATGAGAATGGAGTAAGAGGTGAACATTTGCTAAACACCTTGAAATAGAATTCCATTTAGTAGGCGAGTTGTTGTTTTTATTTCAGATTGCTTTGGCCTTGAACAAAGTGGATGGACCCGATGTGGTAAGAAGGCCTTTAAATAGCTACCTTCTAAAATTTTGGTTTGGTTTAGATGATAGCAAGGAAGGCAATGTAATAAGAAATTTGTCTGTTTTATTGCTTTATGGTGTAAAAGTAAAGGCTGGTTGTAGATCTTTTAATACGTGAGTAATTCTCATTTTAAATTAGTATAAATTTAACTGGTACAGTATTCATTTTTCTTGATGGTATTTGAATTTTCCAAAAGAGGAAAAATGAAATGAATGACTACTCAGATGCTTAAAATTAAGGTGGTTGTTTCTGAGGGACATTTGTAGAAAAGAAAGAGAAAGTCTCAGCAGTAATGGCTCTTTGCTTTTCCTCTAATGGTGTTTCTCAAATAAATTTACTTAGTGTTCCTTCTTGTGATTAAACTAGCTCTGAATGTTGTTTATTGGTTCTTTTATCTTCCTTGTTCACTATTAACCTTTTAATGCTATATTCTTCAACTTCCTCTGTAATTGTTTTGTGTACCAAAGGCTCTTAAAGACTCTGACCAAGTAGCACAGAGTGATGGGGAAGAGAGCCCTGCTGCTGAAGAGCAGCTCTTGGGAGAGGTACTTATTTTTTTTTTTTTTTTCATTTTTTAATTACAGTGGGAAGTTATGTGATACTTGTTTATTTCACATTGAAATATGGAAAATTTTCTTGACTACTTGTTCCAAAATAAAGTTGGAGGGCATTGTTTTCTTAGAGATGTTAAGAGTAGGAGTCTGTTTATTAGTTTGACAGAGGTATCATCTCTAAAATCTTTAGTTTTATGAGCTAGCTTCTGGATTATATGGTTTAAAATTAACAATTGATGTGAGATTGACTTCATTTGGTCTGATGGATATCATTATGTCAAACTGAAAAAGAGATTTTATTCAGAAATCCACATTGCATTGCATCGCATCTAAAGTTAATGGATTTTTTTGGCACATTAATATTTAGGGTCCACCATGAGTGGCGTAGGCTTCTGAATTAGTCTTTTGAACTTTGAGTCCAAGTAAAGAAAATTTCACTAAATAAACTGATTGCCATGATTTACTGGAAACATATTCTGAGTTGTAGTTGACAATTTTTATAACTGGTTTAAAAGAGTCCTTGAACACAGAGTTGTATCATTAATTTTTTTCCTTTTAATTTTCTGGGTTTTTTAACCACTAATAATTCTGTGATTACTTTTCTCGCTTTCTAATTATATTTCATCTTGGAAAATTAATCAACGAGTTACTGTTTCTCATCTCATCTTTGACTTTTACATTGTTCTTTGTGATATGGAGATAGCCTGACTATGGATTGTTTCTTACAACCATTTACTAAATTACAAACATAATTCATCAATAAATTTAGACTACTAGAAGATGATTATAAAAAAACATTTTTCTTAGAAGTAGGTCTTCTAGCAATTATTTAACTTGAGAATAAAGGTTATGAGTGTGAAATCTTACAAAAATTTTGAACTAATTTTGGGAATACCCAGACAAAATTGTAGCATGCATTAAAGAAATGTACTTTCACTTATTTATAACTAGACTAACTGTGTATTATCAAATAGAGGACCATTTGGAAATACAATCATGAATTAATAGGTAATAATATGTCTTTAACAAAACAGTAGTCATCAATGGATACTTTCAGAGTATTTAAAAAAAGTTTGAGGAGGTATAACCTTCCCCTTTATCTTGCTGATGCTATTTGTTTTTCAAACATAGTAGATTACACATTGAAGGTACTCAGCATGTAATAAATTGTGCATCTTTTGACCTATGTATATTTAAAAAAAAAAATCCATAAATAAAGGTATATCAATAGTTTTTAGAAAGCAGATTTGAAAAGTCTGAGTTAAAAGAAAGAAGAGGTTTTTTTGGTAAGTTTGTTAGTGACTCTAATCAGATGCGTATCTGATTTATTTCTTAATGTGAGTAACTTAAGTTCTGAAATTTTTTGATAGCGTTTTAAATTCTCAAATGCTTCTCTTTAGTTGGGGAAAGAATTAAGGTTATAATTAGTCTCCTGAAATAGTTAGCATTATTTACGTATGATGCTATGCTGTGTTCTGCACTAAGATTATTCAATCCAAAAAATGCCCCTAACTTTGAATACTAGGAGCTTTTTACATTCAGATGTGCAGGTAACAAGTGCAGAAATTTTATTTTTTGTCTTTTTTTGAATTTTTATGTGTGGAAGAGAAGGCATTTAAAGCATTTGTCAGCAATATGCCTCTTATATTTCCTTCTAAAAAAAGAAAATATTGAATTTATTTTTACTCAGTCTTACAGGTAGTTTCAGAAATTTATAGCAGAACTATATATATTTTTACCAGACTAATCAGCTGTTCCAGTTATGCCTCAGTTGAAGAGAGCACAAAATCTATAATCATAGTTTATTCATAAACAATCTGTTTATTTTGCATTTATTTAAGGATACCAAGTGATTTTTTTTTTCATGATTAATCCAGTCAAAACCAGAGAAACTCTATAACTACACCTAGTAAACAGAAATTTTTTAGATATGTAGAAGCAGGGTGGTTTTAATATCTAGAATATGATTAAAAACATTTTGCATGTTTCAGGCTACACTTAGTTGAGGTATCTAAGAAAACAAGGATTCTTCAGCTTCAATAATTTCTGAGCTACCAGTAATGAATTATGTTCGTTTGACATTTCTGGTAATCTTGGATTTTATTTATGATTGTATAATAGAAGTTAATTCTTAGGGAAGTTATAGATCTTAGTGTAAACTTGCATCTGAGAACTTTTCTGGAATAACTTGGCATGTCATCTAGTCAGTAGGTGAATAATCATATATAAATTTTGTTTTGCCAGTAAATTATTCCACAGTTTCATTCTGGCTAAGTCGTTGCCCTGTCTATTTCTCTAGCGTATTAAAGAGGAAAAACAAGAATTAGAATTTCTCCCGTCAGCTAGAGGAACATTTAACATCTCCATCAGCGGGGGTAGGTATCTATTGGTTTTGATTTCTAATTTTTTTTAACCATTTGAAAGCAAATAGTCCCTAAGTTTAATTTGAAAATGTATTGCCACAGATGGTAGTAGGTTGTAAAGAAGTACTCAGTTATCATTTAGTATATGTCATCAGTGCCTTGGAAATGGTGGAATGTTCTAACACTGATGTGATAGAAACTGTATGATGACCTTTATTATTCTAGTTGCGGCAATCTGGAAAATATGTTATCTTACCTTATTTTACTTCTATGCATCTCAGTATATTTCCGTAGATCTCAAAAGTTTGTGTTAGAAATTAATCACCAGTAATTTTCAGAAATTAACAGTTTCCCCTCCTTCATGTTTACATATAAAAATTGATACATGAAGTATTTTTTCTTGTAACAAAAAGCTTTATGTAACTTGAGTGTATTATTTTCTTATTGCAGATATTGATGGTTTAATCACTCAGGCTTTGCTGACGGGTAACTTTGAGAGTGCTGTTGACCTTTGTTTACATGATAACCGCATGGCTGATGCCATTATATTGGCAATAGCAGGTGGACAAGAACTCTTGGCTCGAACCCAGAAAAAATACTTTGCAAAATCCCAAAGCAAAATTACCAGGGTATGTTATTTTAAAAATAGGTAAACAAACACAACATTTATCTGATTATAAAAGCAACACACTCTTATAGATCATTGAAATGCCGAAACAGCAAACAGTGAAAAAACTCTACCCATAATTCCTTGACCTGGAAATAGTTACTGTTAATAGCTTGTGGTATAATTGTTCCAGTTTTTGGTTTTTGCATGTATAATTTTTAAAATGAAAAATACTTTTTATGTTTTTTATTGTAGAAAAGTTAGAATATAGAAAATTTTAAGGAGAAAATTTAGCACCTCCTAACTCTTTCATCAGATAGATTGGTACTTCTTAATCTGAGATTGGTTCCATTCTTTCATATCTCTTTCTATGTAGAACTTTTAAAAACAATCAAAACCATACATGTGTGGTTTTGCTTATAGATATTGCCACATATTGCAAACATTTTTCCATATCTTTAAAGATTCTTACAAAAAAAATTTAATTGCTCTATAATCTATAGCAAAGATATATTCCCTTCTTTTGGAGTGTTTAGGTATTTCTAATATTTTCCTAATATAGATAAGTTAGTGATAAACATTCTCTTCATGCCTGATGAAGACTTGTTCAAATTTCTAATTGTTTAATGAGGCTGTAGTCCTAGGAAAGGAATTTCTGGTGCAGTGGGACTGAACATTGTGATATTATTAAATTTCTTTTCATAAAAGTTATCCCAGTGTTCAGTTTTTCCAGCATTGGTTGCTGTCATTCTCCCCAGCCTTGTCTCATCACCTCCTCTCCTGTTATCTTTTAGTCATACTTGGTTGCCTTTCAGTTCCTCATAAACTCCATGTGCCTTTCTCCTTCAGGACTTTGCACGTAGTGCAAATCCTTTGGTCTGGAATGTATTTTTCCTTCTTGATGAAGTTGATTCTGGCTTCATAGCTCAGTTGTCTTATGTGCTCAGAAAGTTTTTCCTGATCTATTAGATCCATTATGTCTTCCTGTTAAATGTTTTGATAATACTCTATACTTTCCTTTCTCAGCATTTTATAAAGTATGTTTGTGTAATTTTTTTTTAGAATTTTTATAAGAGTTTATTTGAGCCTATGTTATTTTTGAGCAAAAATAATACCATCTTCTGTGTCACTCGGTTCAAGGAAATACTTCACTTTGCTGTTACATTCTGCATGAAAATAGTGTGAATAATGATAGTTTTGAAAGATACAATTTATTAGCGAGAGTTAATTTTTATTAATATACCAAAGCCTTTTAATTCTCCTTTCTTTCCCTTTTCCAAGCTAATTACTGCAGTAGTGATGAAGAACTGGAGAGAGATTGTTGAGTCTTGTGACCTTAAAAATTGGAAAGAGGCTTTAGCTGCAGTATTGACTTATGCTAAACTTGATGAGTTTTCAGCCCTTTGTGGTAAGAAAATGAGCTTTATATTAAATATATGGCATGGTATGTTGTAAATAAAATTGACAGATATTAGAAATTTTTGTAAACCTCAGTCACAAATAAGATAAAGGAATTCTCTTAATAACTATGAATAGTGTCAGATGGATACTAGACTAATTGGAGGGATCACTTTGTAAATTATATAAATGTCTAACCAGTATACTGTATACCTGAAAGTAATATGAAATATTAAATGTCAGCTGTAATTGAAAAAAAAAAATTAAAAATTAAAAAAAGAAAAAGTTCTCATTTGACTACTTCTCTTAGAATTATTAACTATATTACTTCTTCATACCTAGTTATTATTTTTAATAATACTGCTTAATGATTTTGGTTTTAGACAGACTGGACTTGGAATCTTGTCTCTGCCACTATCTGTATGACCTAGTAAAAATTACTTTCTAAGCCTTAGTGTGTTCTTATGTAAAATGGCACATAATCAGCTCTCACTTAATGTTAGTTTGATAAAATTAATAATTATAACATTTGAGTAGAAATTACCATTAAAGGCTATGACTAAACTGGTGGCTAAAGAATAATATTATTTACAAGAACAGAAGGTTCAGGTTCTTAGTATAAGAACAGGCAACAATTTGTTACCTTGAAAGTAGTATAAGGATACGAAAATTACAAGATTAACTATATCATTATAAATAATTTATAGTAATCCTAGCTGCCATTGATATTTATTCCAAATGTACCATATTTTAGACCACTGCTTAAAAAAGCATCTGACGTGATGAAATGAGTTCAGTCTTTATTAAAATTTCTGTACAAATATTGTTTTCATTTATTATTTTTTCTAATGAACATCCATTCTATAGCCAGTTTAGAATTTTGCGAAGAAATTTATTGTATACAGTTTGTCACTTTTATTCATTTAACAAATATTTACTGTGCATTTACATGACAGAGTGATTTTGTTTCCACCTGCTGCTCATTGGTTGTGAAGTTTAATCTGTACTTCTGAAAATATTATTGGGTTGCTTACAACCTCATATACAGGTTGTATTGGGTATAATCTTATTTTGTTTTCCTCTTTATCTGTAGATCTTTTGGGAACCAGGCTTGAAAGTGAAGGTGATAGCCTCTTGCAGACTCAGGCCTGTCTCTGCTATATTTGTGCAGGGAATGTAGAGAAATTAGTTGCATGTTGGACTAAAGCTCAAGATGGGAGCAACCCCTTATCCCTTCAGGTTAGTATCTTTGAAACAAAAGGGTGCTTTCTCCTTAGTTGTTGTCTTTCACTCTTTATATTCTAGAAATTGACTTGTTCTAGAAGTTCATTGCTTTCAGCCTTACTCTACATTTTGGAAGTTCTTTTGCTGGATAATTATGTGTAGTTATTGCTATATTTGGAAGGACAGAGTTTGAGATGATGGGATAGTTAAATGGGGTTGCAGCTGTTTGTAAGATCAGATTGCGATTTGGTAGTTGACTAGGGGACATAGGAGGCCAGGACGTAGGAGGCCAGAGTATAAAAACAGCCTTTGGCTTTACCACTTCTTCCTCTTGCTCCTCTCTGCCTCCAGTGATCCTGTCTGCCTTGAGCACAGAAAGAAACAATGTGGGATAAGGAATGGGAGGCATCCCTAGTACCAATAGAGAATCTTCATGGTTAAGGGGAAATGAAAGTAAGAGGTCATTGGAATCCCATGTAGCACGAATACTCGGGCAAGAAAGGAAGTAAAAAATGTGGGGACAGTTCTCAGGTACCGAGTAACTTTAAGTTTTTTTCCTAAGCATTTAATCAAGAGTCTCATGATATTTCAATCTAATATTTCTTTTTCTCCCTGGAAAGAGGTTTTCTCGGTGGGGTTGTTGCTTGTTTGATCACTCTGTTGAAATTGAAAATTTGATATGAAATCAAGGTTTCTCCCTTCTTAGTCCTTCTGAGAGAAAACACACTTGTTTTGCCTCTGGATTTGTGTACTTATGAAGGGCAGGTGGGTAGGATATTCTTTATATGCTTTATACCTGAAGCATAGCTTCCCATTATTGAAAGAACTGGTATTGAAGAGCAACATGAGAAACTTTAGGTTGAAATAGTAAACCCATTTGGAGGTCACCTCACAGTAGTCCTATTTTTATAATGATAGTATGATGTTTTCACTCATAGTTTCTCCTGCACCTGCTGGAACTCAGGTTTCTGCCTTCAGACATCTGCCTGTCACTTTCACTTTGGATATTTGCCTATTTTAGCTCACAACTATCTGGCAGTTTAAGGATGTTTAGGAGAAAGTCGTAACCTATGCCCTGTCCATGGGTAAGAGACCTTCCTCCTTACTTTTTCAGTTACCTGAATGGTGGTCAACTATTCCAGACCTTTCTAAGAGAATTAATAATAGATACTGTACTTTTAGTAGGTTTTAGAAATCTTAGTAACTCTTTATCTTTTCCTGCTTCCTCTCATACACATCTTGGTATCTTTGTCTGTTTTTCCTTTACTGTCCCTTCTTTTTCTCTTTTAGGATCTGATTGAGAAAGTCGTCATCCTACGAAAAGCTGTACAACTCACACAAGCTGTGGACACTAACGCCGTAGGAGTTCTTTTGGCTGAGAAAATGAGTCAGTATGCCAACTTGTTGGCAGCCCAGGGCAGTATTGCTGCAGCCTTGGCTTTTCTTCCTGAAAGTACCAACCAGGTAATTAGAATTGGCCATTTTTCTTCTTTTAACATATGAGTAAGGCGAGTTCAGTAGATAGCATTCAGTATTAAACATAAACATACTAGTAGGTGGAATGTTTTAGAGTCTTGAATTTTTATCACCTGAATATAAATGAATGTTATTGATAATTCTTTAGGATCATTTTAGGTGTACTCATGCTGTATGAGGTAGGATGCTTTTGTAGTATGATAGATCCCTTTGTACGGAGAGACATAGTATTTGAGGAAATGTGGAAAATAAATGGAAAAAGGACCAACTTTTAGTTCCTTACGCCAAATGCTAATTTGTTTACAAGGTCCTTTGTAGGAATCCTCGATGTTGAAAAACTATAAATGTTAATATTTAAATTATTGGGTTGTAATTTTAAAATTCCCACAAGTGCCATCCCAGATATTAGTGAAGAAACTCATCCTATATAATATTTCAGTCTGATGCCGTCTATGGGCAAGTATATTTTTAAAGTATTTAAGGCCGAGGGAACTACATTACATTCTTAATATCATATCTTTATTTGGCGTGCAGTAAAACTCAGGCATTTTCATGGTATTGATTTCAGTTCAGTAAGCGCTGAGTATACAGTGATGAACAAGATGTCCAAGATCTTTTCCCTGAGGGAGTTTCCAAACTGAAAATGACTATAGATGAGTAAACATGGGATTCCAGAAGTGCAAAATACTGATAAGAGATAGTGCTGTGGGAGCACAGAAGAGGGAAACCTAAAACCCACAGGGAAGTACGGGTGGAAGTTAGTGTGGCATTTTAGGAAAGTTTTCCACAAGTAGGGTATTTATGTCTACGGTGTGTGTCTGATAGAGCTTAATTTTTAGCCTCGCGTTATTTCTATACTTTTTATTGTAAAGTTTCTTCTGTTTTGGGATGGATTTTTTTTTTTTTAGTTAAAATTTTTTTCAGCATCTTGTCTGTTCAAGAAGTATCAGTAAATTTCATCGAGTAAAAATACATCTGTGTACAGGGACTAAGGAGTGTAGTATGACTCTAGTTGGTTTTTTATATACTTACATGTGGGATCCAGCTCATATCTTTCTAAAATGTTCCTGCGAATAATAGGTAGAATAGAAACTGAGTCTTTATGATCACTTTGACATAATAGTTTTATATGAATTTTTACTTAACAAGGTCTCATTTTACATTGAGATATAAAGCTCTTTATTTTAAGACTACCTTAATCTAAGACCTTTAGATCGAGCCTTAGAATTAATTAAACTCTTTTCAATACCATTTATAACCACATATATTTTTATACATTATTCTTCATGCTTTTTTTTGGACTTTAAAGAACATTCTTTATAAAAATATCTTGATTTTGATGTTACTTTCTCCTGTATGTCTCAGTAGACGCTTAATATTTTCTGGGAAATAGGTCTTGAGACTTTGTGATATTCTGGTATATAATTCTCTTCCATGAAAGACAATAAAGTATACCTAAAAAGTTTAAATGACATCTTTAATCCTTTAACTAATTTGTAGAAATATATAATTTTTAAAGAAGTTAAAATGAATTCTTGCTAAAACATTTCAACATTGCTTTTTCGTTGTTGTTAATACTTGGAACATGCATATAGTCAACTCACTATATATCTATATAATTATAGATTTATATAAGCTTCTTTGAGTTTAACATCTTACTCTTATATTTCAAACATCTTTTAAAATTAATTTTTATCTCAGATCACCATTTTCTTCCAT
>NW_006432943.1:3484992-3502439 GCF_000325575.1 Pteropus alecto
TATGATTTGTGAGAATTACTCTACAAGAAAACAAAAGAGCAGTGATGAGAAGTGACATTGATCTTGCATGCTACCATGTAGTGAGCATAATTCAAATCCCTGCCTCAGTTAAATTACAAGTTACATTATTATATCATGGACCTTTGGTGTCAGAAACCACGTCAAACTTTAATGTGCCAGAGTCAATTGTATACGCACAAATATATGAATGATCAAGCTTACTCGAAGAAAGTCAACATGTTGTCATATATTTGGGTGAACTCTAACAGTTTACTTCGTTTAATCCATTGCTTCTTTATAGCCAAATATTGTGCAGCTTCGTGACAGACTTTATAAAGCACAAGGAGAGCCTGTACCAGGACAGGAATCAACTAAAGTTCCTTATGAGAGGCAGCAGCTGCCTAAGGGCAGGCCTGGACCAATTGCTGGCCACACACAGATGCCGAGAGTTCCAACTCAACAATATTATCCCCATGTGAGTAATATGGTCCAGATTAAGTAGGAACATTTATGTATTTCTATTCAAACTGGTTTTAATTTGTTGAGTTAGAGACATCTGCTATGATAAAACTAGCCAACATTGTTTTAATAGTTATACTTTTTATATTCTTCAAAGTGGTGTTTAAGATCTGTTTTTAAAAATCATCCCTTTAATCTCGCTAAATAGATTATATTTTAGATGTAAATTAATTTAAACTCTCGAGGGAGATTTCGCTATCACTTAAACTTCCCTTACGCATGTATATCTGTTCTTGAAACTTCTAAATTTGATTCATCCAACAAACTGTAAGTAAAGTAGCAGTAACAGTTTTGTGGGCTATTTGGTTAATTTTATAAAATATTTTTTAAAAAGTCTTTTTGAATAATTTTTTCTGAATAATTCGTGTAGGTTTACTATATCTTCTTTATCCATACAATAAAAAGAGTATTGAGAATACAGACTTTTTGGGGAGACAACTTGGATATTAGAGAAAAGTGAATAATCAAAGTTTATGAAATTGCAGGTCACAGAGAATGTGAAGATGATTAAATAATTTTTATTAATTTATTCAACTTTTAAAATATTTAGTGGCATAAAATGTGGGCCTCATTGTCTTTTACTATTTCATGTGGAAACTGTTTCTAGACCAGCAGATAAACTTCCTGTTCTTAAAGGAAAAGTATATTTTTTTCATAAGTAATAAATGGTCTTGATTGAAAACAAAGTTTAACAAGTCCTCTGCCCATTTTAAAACAGAACAGATTGTTGATAGAATTGACAGGATCTTTCTTATATTTCATTCTAACAAAATAAATATAAAATCATGAAAAACTAAAAAAAATCAAATCATACGTTTTGTCTATTCTTTTGGTTAGTAGTGAATTAGGATAGATTGCATTTGAATATAATTTTAACAGTCTAGAGTACTCTCTGTTTTGTTTTTTCATTCATTTGACAGATTTTTATTGAGAGCCTACTGTGAGTGCCTGTCTTTATCCTCCATGTTTGGGGTATATTGGTAAAGAAAACATTAAATTCTCAAATTCTGTAGAGATTTAGAAAGTCTATAACATAAGTAATGGCTGGGGAAACAGAGACGTAGAGTGTACAAGCAACCAATCAGAGTTTTAAGACATAGAACTTGAAATTTTCAACATTGTGTGGTTAGTTAATTGGCAGTTTGGGGCTAGAACTTTAGAGCATCTTGAGTTGGTACTGAAGTAGTAAAGCATTCTCTGCATTGGAGAAGAGAGTATTTACTCTTTATGTCCTTGGGTTTTTCTGTCTTTCTGAGAAAGCAAAAACATCAAAAGCCTCTTGTTTTACTTTGACTTAGCAGTCTCATACTTTAAGAAAAGGAAAACAAATTCAACCATAAATTAAGCAATGATTTTCTTTTACTTTTTTTCCCTATTCCCAGCTTTTAGTGAAGTTTCTGCAACTCAACGTGGCTGTCATTAAGCCACTCTGCATCTTTTCTTAGGGCAGCAATGGCAAGAGATCAGACATCTTGTCTTACTGTTACTATTTAAAGATTAACACGTATTTATTTCAACTTGGATTTGAAATCTAAATCTCCTTTGGTAAAGAGGATGCAGAGTCAGAGATATTCCGTGCCCACAGTTTTCGATTGAAAGGGCTTAAATCTGTAAATATTTTATGGGGAGTTTTCTTGGCATTCATAAAGAAAAAAAAATTAGAAGAAAGGAGAAAGGAACAAAACAACTGCCTAGCCAAGAGTCTAGGAATTACCACATGCGCCCTAGAACTTTTTGTCTTGGGGGTCCTTCTTTGGGAACCACAGAGTGAGTTAAGATGACCATTGAAGAGTCAGATATCTGTAGGTGATTCAGCAGTTTTTGAGTTATCCAGGAGCTGAAACCCTGTGTTTATGTGGCAGTGATTTTCTTGATTAAAGCTTATGATATGTTGAATGAGGACAGTGACTTGTGGTTTTAAAGGATTGTTTACAGTCAGGAGTAAAGGGAATGAAAGGGAGGCCAGATTTGTTCCACTTCTACTTTGACCAGCACATCTTTGCTATTACTTGTTTATATTTTGGAGTTTCTACAAATAATTACTTGACAGAAAGGACTTTGATGGCTTAGGAAAAAAAAATTGAAAACCTCTGGACTTCAGGGTAGGCAACATGATGTAGTGTACAGACACCGGCCTGGGAATTAGGAGACCTGGAATTATTTCTAGTTCCTTTACCACAGAGTTTATGGACCTTAGTAAACTTCTTCATTTCTTTGGGCTTTGGTTTTCTCAATGGTAAAGGGTGGGATTAGACTGGATGTTCTTTACTATTCTCTGTATGATTCTAAGCCTCATGTAGGACTAATTTGATATTTATGGCTGTAATGAAATCCAGAAAAGGGAGCTTAAAGCAATATGTTTACACATCTAATAGCATGAATACTATTAATGCTTCAAAATCACTTTTTTACTCAGTTACCTTTTTTTCTCGGAATGTTTTTCCTTCTCTACTTACAGGACCTAGCTCCACTCCACCCCACTCCCTTATTCTTGACACTTGAATGGCATTGTTCTTTGTGCTTTGATTTAGGTTTTCATATTAATTTTCTTACTGCCTCTCTGCCCTTGTTTTATTGTGAATATGTTTTTCTTTTGAAATTTCCAGTTACCTTGAAAGCAATTGCCTGTGTGTCTTGCTGCTCTCACTTTTTGCTTTGCATATGGCCGTTGATACCTTTTGGGTTTTTCCTTCTTTTAACATTTTCATCTTTTATTTTCTGTGATTGGTGTTTCTTTGTTCGATTCAGGTTAGAATTGCCCCTACTGTCACTACCTGGAGTAACAAAACTCCTACCGCCCTTCCCAGCCATCCACCTGCAGCCTCTCCCTCTGACACACAGGTATATCCTTCATTATTCCTCTTTGAGCAGAATTTTGCTCACTTACATATATATGTAGTTATGTATTCTCTTTCCTCCTTCTTAAGTTCCCTTTCTCCCATCCACCCATCTGTCTGTCTGCTTATTGCATTTGAATGATTTTAGGATGCAAGAAGCAGTTTTTAGCATAGTTAATTTGTTTTCTTAACCCTCTCACATCCTTTGTAGTTCTAAATTGACTTGAGCTAGAAAAACATCAACCAAGGTTCTAGCAGTGGTTTAAATCTGATTTCACTAAAGATTTTCTTTTTTCTTTTTTTTTTTGAGCATTGCAGAAATTGAAGAGAAGCAAACTTCCCTTGTAGCATTTATACCTACATTTCCAAAGTGTGGATGGAATTTAGTAAAGATGGAAAATCCTGGTGATTTACTATAAATACCATTGACACTGTTTTAAGAGGCTATTAGCATCTGTTGTCATTCATTGCAGTTATTACCTTGAACCTGTCTGATCTTTAAATCACTAAGAATAGTTACTTAGAAAACGCACTCTGAAGAAGATAGAATGTGCAAAATGCAATGTTTCTTACATAATAACATTTTTTTAATAGAATTCCACTTCGAATATTATAAATCCATTGGGTAAGATTCTTTATTCCAAATAATCCTCCTTTTACCATATTCTTATTTCCTAGGGAGAAAATCCTCCACCTCCAGGTTTCTTAGTGCATGGAAATGTTAATCCAAACGTTGCTGCAGCTCAGCTTCCCACATCTCCAGGTCATATGCATACCCAGGTACCACCTTATCCACAGCCACAGCGTAAGTAGTGTGACCGTGAAGTCTTTTCATAGCGGCATGTCTTATCTAGTGTAGTAATTATTTACTTTGAAGCTCCAAAGCCATGATTAAGTCAGTTTTAATGAGTAAAGAACCAATGTGTGTAGAGCACGAGTCCTTGCTATAGAGAAACATGGTTTCCTTGGGAAGCATCCTGAGTCAGCATGCTAACAAACAGCTCCTGTGTTGGTCCATTCAGAACACTTGGCTCCTGTTCCTGTGCCTTTACTAAGACCTATTAAAGAGAGTAAGTTGTCTCATGATTTGGTTATAAAACAATAGAATTTTAGAAATTATTGGTACATATTCTTTTCCTTCAGACAAGATGACACAAATCATTTTTGAAAAAATGGTTCCAAGGGACATTTGTTGTTGTTTTCCATTTATTTTATTTCTTTAAGATATAGCCTTTTTTTTTTTTTTTTTAAAGAGTAGTTTTAGGTTTGTAGCAAAATTGAAAGTACAGGAAGTTCTAATATACCTCTTGCCTTCCACGCAAACCTCCCCAACTGTTGACACCCTGTACCACAGTGGTACACTTGTTACTGTCAGTGAGCCTACACCCCTACTTCATTATCATCCAAAGGCCATACTTGGGTTCTCTCTCCGTGTTGTACTTTCTGTGAATTTTTACAAATGTATAATAATGACATATATCCACCATTGGCTTTTGTTTTTTTCCAGAAAATATTTGTACTTGGAAAGCAAAATATCACCACTATTTTAAAATTAAATGGAAAGCAAAAAATAAAAATCTCAAAAGGGAAAATTATATGACTGAACAACTATTACAAAAACAAGAGGCCATTACCTAGTGGGAACTAGTCTTTATGAGCATGCACTATGCCAAAATGGATATTCTTAACATAAATACAAATTTGATACAACTTTTCACTCAAACGCTCAATGTTAAAGTATTGTCTTCAGAAGTACCATTCTACTCAATTCACTCTGTAGAGGTTCATACCTACCCCTGGTCATTCAGAATGTGATGATATTAAGATCTCTGATATGAGTTCAGGTCTTTGCATTAAAATGTTAGGTGGCTGCCTGATTGCTTACTAACCAACTATGTACAGCATACTAAATATTATATGGTAGTTGTTTTGTCAGGAATCAGAGAGAGTTGACTATTAATTTGGAACTGTACTCATACTCAGAATTTGAGTAGCTGATGATTTTACTAGATGTGACAGAAGATATTTGATTCATAACAGTAGTACTCACTCTGTAGTTCTTATGGTAGGGGAGATCCTGAGCTGCTACCAAACTCCCTATAACTTTTATTGTAAAGGATGTGTGATTCCTCTTTGTATGTGTAATTCCTCTATGGTTCCATCTGGTGGCTAGTGGATGTCACTGCAGTATTTTCACGGAAATAGGAAGTCTCAGAAAAGGGTCAGTTTTTTTTTTTAATTTACTTTTCAATTATAGTAGACATACAATTTCGTATTAGTTTCAAGAATACAACGTAGTGATTAGACATTTATATACCTAATGAAGTGATCTCTGGAAAGTCTAGTACAGAAAAGAGTCAGTCTTGGCAGTTTTGGGGTCTGATGATTCAAAGGTTTTCATAGTCCACAGTATCTGGAGATGGCAGGTTTCAAATATGGTATCCAATGACTTTCAGTATATTTAGGGCATCTAAGCTATCAAAAGCATACCATGTTTGGTTATAACTTATTGTTAAAAGAAGAATGATGAAAACAGTTGCTATGGGATGAGGTAACTTTGGGTTTCTGTAGCTGTCTGAATGAGCTTGTAACTAATTAAAATTTTTGTTTCTTCTCCTTGGTGTAGCTTATCAACCAGCCCAGCAGTATTCCTTCGGAACAGGGGGGTCAGCAGCATACCGACCTCAGCAGCCTGTTGCTCCTTCTACTTCAAATGCTTACCCTAACACCCCTTACATATCTCCTGCTTCTTCCTATTCTGGGCAGTCTCAACTGTACGCAGCACAGCACCAGGTTTCTCCACCTACCTCCAGTCCTACTGCTTTTCCCCCTCCCCCTTCCTCTGGAGCATCCTTCCAGCATGGCGGACCAGGAGCTCCACCATCTTCAGCTTATGCACTGCCTCCTGGAACAACAGGTATACTGCCTGCTGCCAGTGAGCTGCCTGCGTCCCAAAGAACAGGTCTGAGCTTGAAAGGGATTTGGTTTGGCTCCCTTCTTTATTTTTTCATGAACACGTGGGTGGATATTTCTAACTTTGTATAGTGGGTAATGTGAGGTATTGAATTTTTACCATAAATTCTAAAACTGTTTCTAAAAGTATGATGCTCCCATGATGAACTTTAGTTGCTAAATGAGGAAAACTTTAGAGCTTCAAAAGAATAGGAGTGTATGGCCTACATTAAACTTAATGTGGTTAGAAATTAATCGGCAAGATAAGTAGTGGTTGGAACCAGATTTAATTGACACCAATTTCTTTACTAGAGCAAAACTATACTCTTTGTTCTTACTGAGAAATTTTCAATTTTTAAGATTATTTATGCCTTAAACTCATTCATGAAGATTAAACAGTACGGAATCTTAGTGAGGCTGTACAAATTTTATAATTATATTTACTTGTAAAAGTGAGGTGGGATCTCGAAATGCTTATCTAAAGGAAAAAAGTGAGAGAACACAACAAACAGTTTCTCTAACAGCTGAAATCAGTATACAGTAGTGTATTAGTTCTTCATTAGGGCTATACTACCCTCTCAAACATTTTGGAAATTTCTAGATGTGTGGTGGGTTTTGTTTTTTTTTTTTTTTTTGGTCTAGTAGTATAGTTGTGCCTGAAATTTTCTAATTAAAGTCATCATTTAAAAATTATTTTTATAGTGAAATACACGTTTTATAAATTTTTTATTTCTCCTGTTACAATTAGAGCATTATATGAATTTTTTATGGTTAGGTTATATTATCTGATTTTCATTTTAGGATAGTAAAAAGGGCCTCAAAAGCATGCACTATAAAAAGAGATCAGTGAATCAGGGTTAAAAACCACTAATGTAGTGGTTGAGAATGCAGGCTTTGAAATTACATTTCCTGGGTTTTTATCCCTGCTTCACTACTATCTAATTATGTGACCCTTGAGTAAGTTACTTTTGTAAGCTTCAGTTTCCTCAAGATAATAGTAGTACCTACTCATAAACTTACAAAAAGGATTGAATGCATTAGCACATTAAAAGCATTTAGGGATAATGACTGCAAAATTATCTATGATTACACAAAACCTCACTCAGAGTTCTGTGCATTTTGGTATTTGAAAATAATTTCTCAGATTATAACTGAAGATTTTGAACTATAGAGGCACAAAGTTGAGTGTGTTTTGCTTTCCTCCTAATACTGAAGTTTCTCCTGGGGAGTCCAGTATATATTTTTATCCTTTTTTGTCCTCAGCAGAAGCTTTAATTGCTGAAAACATCAAAAAATTGGATCTATTAAGGAATTAGTCTTTTCTAATAAAGCCTTATGGATCCAGAATTATATACATAGTTCCTCCTCTCCTCTTTGATATTAAAGCCCAGAGTACCAAAAATCTCTCTCACATACACACACACACATTATGCATCATCATTTGCTGCACAAAGAAAATTTCTTGAATTTTCAATACAAATACTTCAATAGGTTGATATTTTAGAGAGGAGTGCTGATTAAGTTGTAGAATTTAAAACCTGGGTGAGGACAGTATCAACATTGTTTCAGTGATTAGTTGGTACTAGAGTTCCTGAGTGAAAGATGGATTTGAGTAACTCCCCACTTGAAAGGCAGTACAGGGAAGTTGGAAAGTGAATTGTCATTTATTGAACATATATTGGCCATGTGCTAGCATTTGACAAGTATTTTCTTATTTAAATCTTAAACCATGAGAAATAGGAATAATTATTTCTTTAAAAATTGACATGAGGAAACCTGAGTTTCCTAGGAGTTGTATTATGTTCTCATGATTTTTACATTTACATTGTGACAGTCTCCAAGTTGAGATACAAACCCAGATATCTCAGTCCTCAAAGCCCATGTTCATTCTTCTTTCCTACGTAGTTTTATTTCGATGTGATAGAAGTAGCTATCAGTGTTGGAATTAGAAAAATTATTTAGCAACATTGTTTCACGCATTTGTTACATCATCTAAGTTAAATATTTGCATGGGTATCTTTTGCTTCTTAAGCAAAACTGTGTTTGGCTATGATATAACAGTCTTTGCTTTTATACAAAGTAACAATGTTCTAACCTGGCTCTGAAACAGAGTGACTAATAGGAAGAAGCAGCCAAACATTTTCAATATTCAGCAGGCTCTAAGCTAGCTGCTTTGTTACTTCTTGCATGTTAATAGTTCCTTGTATTTTAATTAACAGTTATAGCTTTATCATATTTTATTTTTTAATTTCCTATAAATTTGGCTTAGGTTATACAAATAATCATGACTGAAAATTTTATCTTTGTTCTAATGTGGCTTAGATCATATCATGGTTTTCTGTAGGACTTGGAAATTCTGCTTGTGCCATAGACGATTCTTGATGGACATTAGGATTTTCAAGCCCTCTAACTATTAGGAGACCACAAAATTATGTGCCCAAACTCAGAGAAACTAATGTTATAATCATCAAGATATTCATTCAGTAATTTTTTTAAATTAGGTAAATTCTTTAATGAGTATTCAGTCTATAATCACAATTTTAAGTAGAGGTAGGGAGGCTGAAAAAGACTTTATTTTTAGCGAACAGCACATAGCTTTTTTATGAATTGGAACATAAAATTTGTAGTTGGGCCAAATTTTGGAAAGCCTTAAATACCAGGCCAAGAATTTTATACTTCATAAGATAAGAAGAAAAGTTCTAGTGAAGGAGTTGAACTGATCAGAAGCATGGTCGAGTTGGTACTTGAGAGGTTAATCTGAAGGTGGTCCTACAAAAGAGATTGTGGGCAGCATGGCAGAATCAGGCAAGGAAAAGAGACTGTCTCCCAGTTCTAGGTATAATGTGCTAACAATTGAGTTAGGATAGTGAGATACTGGTTCAGTGGTGGCAGCACAAAAAGCAGGAAATTTTCCCTGTTTTACTCTCTGGGTTAAGTAGGATACTGCTTGTCACTTTTGTGTGTGTTCATCCCTGGTTTAATGTAAGCTGGTTAATAAAGGTGAGCACTTTCAATTTGAAGGCCTTACTCAGATTATTTTCTGATAAAATGATCTTCAAGCTATCATGAAGCTGTCTTTGGGTCAGCATTGATGATTTCGTTTAACAATGGGTAATTTAGGTGTATAATCTTGGACTTCTTTACATAGAGGAATCTTGAAGGGACATAATATTGCATATTTTTATGAAACAATATTCTGAATTTTTTTTTTAAATTTTCACAAACATTAGTCAAATTATAAGGGCCTTTTACATTTTATATCTAACCTTTTAAATAAAGGAGCATGATAGCCTTCTTTTTTAAAATTTTTTTGGAAAGTTCTGTTTTATGTCATTAGAAATGACCTCAAAGGTTCGTGTCTTTCTAAATTTAAATTTTTAATTTTGTCACCTTTTTTTTAATGTGACATGTTAGGCCTGTAGTGGAAAGGAGATGTATATTGTTGTCTAGGATGCTCTGTTCCCTTCATCTCAAATTACCTTCTAGCCAAAGGTCTCTATACCATCAGTGCTAATATTTTGTGAATCCACTGAAAAGTATCTCGGCTGGTACGTAGATCCTATCATTATGTTTTTGCCAGAATACCTAGGAAGGTTCCCAGTGAGAAGTGGGATTCAAGTAAGGATGGTATGCAGCTCCACTCCTGCATGTAAGACCTAGCAGTTTCCTCTTTCTTCCCCCAAAGACCTGTGGAGGGCTAATGCCTATATTAACATGGATAAGGGTCTCCAGTAGCCAGTGATGGACCATATTCAAATTTTAAATTTACCATTTTAATCTTTTTTAAGAGTATAGTTTGGTAACATTAAGTACATTCACGGTATTACACAGCGATCACCACTTCTTACCTACAGAACTTTTTCATCATCCCCCGGTAATCACTGTTCTACTTTCTGTCTATTTCTATGTATTTGACTGCATCATATAAGGATCATACAATATTTCTCCTTTTGTAACTGGCTGTTTTCACTGTCTTCAAGATTCATCAACGTTGTAGCATATATCAGAATACTTTCCTTTTTAAGGCTGAGTAATATTTCACTGTATTTTTATACTACATTTTGTTTATCCATTCTGCACATGGGCATTTTGGCTATTGTGAATAAAGCTGGTTTGAACATGGATATAGAAATATCTGTTCAAGTTCCTGCTTTCAGTTCTTTTGGACATATACTCAGAAGTGGAATTGCTAGATCAAATAGTAACTAAATGTTTCATTTTTTGAGGAACCACCAGACTGTTTTCCACAGCGGCTATACCACTTTACATTCCCACTAGCAATGCACAAGAAACTCAGTTATGCCACATTTTCTTTTTTCTTTTTTCTTTTTTTCTTTTTTGATTCTGGCTATTCTAATAGCTGTGAAATAATATTAGAAATAGTATTCTTATAGCTGTGAAATGTGCATGTGTTTTTAAAGGATTGAGATCATAACACACGTCATTTTACATCTTTTTTTTCTTAATGTTACACCATGAACCATTCTTTTGCCAGTTAGTCATATCATCATTTAAAAAGAGTATGAAAGAGATTTATCCCTATTTGATAGTTTTTTTGAAAGAGTAAAGAGATTATTTCCTCTTTATAATTTTATGAGAGAATTAATGCTCCAGATTAGACCGTGTTGTGTTGATTTTTTAAGTGTTGACCAGGAGTATCATTGTGCACTTCTCTAATGAACGTCCATGATACTTTCTTCTGTAGATATCGTGTTCTTCATGGAGCTTGCTTTACCTGATGTTGCTATTGAAGTGTATCCCTATAAATTAGAAGGCAACTTGTGTTTTATTAAAAAGTCACATTTAAACAATTTAAAGACAAAAGCAAAAAGATTGAAAGGGGTTAGAATTATAGCAGAGACAAAACTGCATTAAATTGGTAAGAGATTTGAACGATTATTTGGCTGAAATAAAACATGTGGCTAAATATTTTACATGGTTTGAGTTTAGAAGAAGTCAGGCATATGTTTTAGGGGGAACTTTGATTATTGTACAACTGTTACTTTCTATTCAACAGACATTCCCACCCTCAAGTTATGCAGGCTAGCCACTGGCTCTGTGTTCCTGTTGAGACTCTTTGTTTCTGATTTGATTTAGTTTCAGTCATAGCTTTGAATTTGATGTGATTCAAATTATAACTTCAGTGTCATTTTACCAAAGGGACATAGGAAATTGCTCCACACACTTTTTTATGCTGCTGATAGTTTATGAAATCAGGGTTCCAACTCAGGTTTAAGTCACTGCCATGAGAGGTGAGAGGAAAAATAGCTCTCATCTTCTGATCTTGCCTCTCATGGGGCAAGGAAAGAGGGCATGTTCTTGGGACTACTACCTGGGAAAAAAAAGGATCAAGGCCAAGGTATTTTCATTACTTTAAGTTTGAAATATAGTGACCCCTCTGTCCAGAAGCAGAAGTCTAGTGCTAGAGAGTAAGTACATCAGTAGTTGCAAATCAGGTCAGTCCTCTGTCGTAATACACACACAACTCCCAGGGGTTTATTAACTACAGTGCTGTGAGGTCATGTTTTGCAGGGAGAGTTAGGTTGTAAAGTCATCATTTAAAGCAAAAATGGAAAATCACTTACAGTCAGTTATTATTGATCACTCTTCTCTTCAGTTAAGGCCTTGTTGAAGAAGTTGGTTTGTGTTTAAGAACCATATTGGATAGAAAAGCATCTATTCATAAACTCCATACAATGAGATTTCAAGTTATGGGATTACCTCTCCCACCTTACAATTTCTCTGAGGCATATGCTTGAGTAGAGCTCAAACAGATTGAACTCACTAATTAATCGCTCTGTTCTCTTGGTTCTTCTCTTCCCAATTGAAGATAGTGGAATTCTATGTGCATATGATATACCTCCACTGCATGCTTTTAATTTGAGGTTGGGCCTGGCCCTGAATATCTGAGAATTTTTGAATTGCTGTTTTAGTTTTCAGACTTCTTTCCTCTTGTCCACAGCTAGAAACGAGTTCTCTTAAGAGAAGTAGTGATATTGGAAGACTTGTGCTAAACAGTCTGCAAATCTGTATATTCTTACAGAAAAGACCATATGAAGTGGTTACATATTTCCTGGGCCTTTTCTCATGTATGCTCATATTCATGGTATGACCCCAGAAATTACAGTTTTTCCAGAATGCAGACACTTGAGGCTTCCAAAATCCAGCAGTGAGGTGGCACCACCTTGTTAAGATTGTCTGACATGTTTATCTTTAACAAGTGCAGTGCTGAAGTCTGGGACAGTATAGGAATCCTCGCATTTTATTTTAGATTGCTACTACTAAAACAGGATTTTGACCAGCAGCATTGGCATTACATGAGCTGGCCGGAATGGTAGAATCTCGGGCTCTGCACTATACCTGTGAATTAGTCTGTATTATAAATAGATCTTCAGTTGATTTGGATTCACAGCTTTAGATAATACTAAAATGGTCATATTAGTTATAACATGTTAGAAAGTGCTCTCCTTCCAGTGATATTTCCGAGCTTCATTGATCAAATAGAAGAACTATTCATGCAAACAGGGAAAAATTATTTTAAATAGGAAGGAACAAAATTTTAAAAGGGACAGCGCACAGTAAGAGAAAAAAATGTTTAAGACTTAATTGAACTGACACAAATGAATTTGCTTTACCCCTCAACTGATTCTTAATTAGATAAAAGACATTTCACATGATTTGATTAAAAAGTAAGTTCTCTTCCCTTATAAAATTAGTTTGTTCTTTCTGGGAGTTGACAGAGGGAGAAGAAACAATTATAAAATGAAAAGTAGAGTTTAGAATGTCTTTGATAATAATACTGTATAAGTGACTTTTACATTTTGTCTACAGAAAATCAGTCTATGCAAGACCAGGCACCTATGTTGGAAGGTGAATTAGTTACAAAATATACCTCTGGGAATCGCTGAATCATTGAATGCAATTAATGATTGGACATTCACAATAATGCATGTGAACTTCAAAGCTGATGATATCCTAAATCTGATCAGTATCATTTTTTATTTGGCTTAATGAATCGGATCTTAGAACTGATTGAGTTAACATGGTGACACAAATAGCTGTAAATCATAAAAGTCATCTATGTTACGTAGACATAAAGATGACTATACCAAGATTCTCTTATGAATAAGATTGGAAGGTGATGGGAGAGATTTTTTTTTTTTTTTTGGATGAGAGAGATTTGAATGCTTAATCAGTGTTTGACCAGAACTTTAAGAATTTGTTAAGCAAATAGTAGCATGTGGTTTAATATTTTGTGATTAGCTCTTGAGTGTCTTGAAGGTTATTTGGCATTCCATCTTCTAGTAAACTTGCAGAAAATTAGTTTTATCTTTAAAATCAAGGAAAATTACTCCATGCTGGTTAGAAGATCTTGTTATAAAAAAATTTCTGTGACATTATGTATGAGTCACAGGTACTTTGGTTTGCTAAGCAATTTTGTGATTTAATATCATGAATATCAAAACAAGTAAAAGGTAAAATACTAAAAGAATATTTAATTTATTGAAAGAGGAGTAAGTTTTTGTCTTTTCATATACATATATACAAAACTCAGTGAAATGTAATATGATTATATTGTGATTTAAAAATTATCCTGTCTTCTTTCTGGCATGTTTTATTCCTTTTTTTCTTTAAAGATACTGGCATTAGGGTCCTTAATGAGTTTTGCTTCATATGTTCATTTCTCACTTTGGGACGACAGGTTTTTTGTTTTTGTTTTTTTAGAGAAAATTTACAAAAGTCAACAGTAGTTTAATTTTATATTTGCTGCCAGCCTGGAATTTGTTGTGTGGCATAAAAAAAAATCTTATCACTAATATTCGAATGCTCTTTTATATTTTATAAGTAATTTCTAAGGCAAAGATGATAAAATTTACTTATGTCATGAAGTTGTGCTCTTTTTTTTTTAAACAGTGTTTCTACCATGTTTACTTATGTTGAATTGCTTATGTTAAATTTTTCTCTTGGGAAATAGATTACTGCTTTTATTCTTTTTTTGTGTGTTGACTATCAGAAGCCTTTTTTAAAGCAGACTCAAGCAATTTATTATTTTATTAGGAAGGCTGTGTACCAATACAGACATAAAAACTGCACTATCCTTAAATTTAGCACAGCTCTTTCACTTTAATATCAAGATATCTTGCCTACTAAGCCAGGGCCTTCTGTTTATTAAAGGTAATGAGTTTGAGAATCTAGGGCGACTAACAGAGTGATCCCCACAGCTCAGCTGGTAGAACTTTTGTGACAGTTATCTCAAGGTTAGGGCAGAATTCGAAGGTATTCTGATAGATACAATTTAGTTTTCTTCTTTTCATGATTTCTAAATGAAAATGCCCTCTCTTATCTGTTATAGGTCCTCAGAATGGTTGGAATGATCCTCCAGCTTTGAACAGAGTACCCAAGAAGAAGAAGGTACTGGAAAAAGATTTCCATCCAACTGCCTATGGGTGTTCTGTTAATCATGTAGCCACCTGGAGCACATACTTCACTGATCCTTTTAAAGGCCAAGCTTATTGACTGATATATTTAAAGTGTATTTCTACTTACATCTTTTAGTCCATGAAAGGAAGGAAAAAAAGTAGAAAACAATATGGTGGTATGAATTAAACCCTTTTTAGAAGGCAAGATGTAAATTCCCTATAGATCTCTTTTAAAGAGTAAGAAACTCAAAGAGTAGGCTTCTCAAATGAATTTTTTTGGAGGGGATTTACTTTGGTAATCATGAATTTGATCATTATATTTTAGACTATTTTTGTCTATCACAGATAATATGAATGAAGAAATAGCCTTGTAGCTGAGCATTCTTTAGATGTCAATAACTGTTGAGAGAGCTTTTAGAGCACAAGATAAGATTTTTCTTTCTCCCAAGCGATTGTCTACTTTTTTTTCTACTCCTAGTGATCTCCTTCCCCCAAATATAGTAATGAGAGGCCATAACATAAAATCGAGAGACACTAAATGAACAAGAAAACCCAAAATTTAGATTAGTAATAATGAGGAATGTAATCTACTACTTTTAGTGTGATTCAGTTGATGGGTAAAATCTACTTAGTGATCTAGGAAATGGGTATTGCATCATGATCATATTAAACACACAAGCACACGTTTGGCACATCTGATTTTAATATTGCTAGATATAATTCTCTAGACCATGACATCTTCTTTCAGAAACACCACAGTTTTGGCTTCTCATTATGGGAGTAAGTGTGTAAGGCAAAGGGGAAACTGAGAGGTCTAGTTTGAGTTTCTCCAGCTCTCTTAGCTAGGTTAGCTCTATTTTTATGTTTTATTCTAGCATTCATAAAATTTCATTGGAAAAGTATTAGTATTAAAATTTTTTTTTTAACCATGGAATAGCCTAACTCCTTTAGTTAAAGCTGAGGAAACGTTGCTATCATTTTTTTCTTACTCTTATTTTCTTTTAAAAGATGCCTGAAAACTATATGCCACCTGTTCCCATCACATCACCAATCATGAACCCCTTGGGTGACCCCCAGTCACAGATGCTGCAGCAGCAGCCTTCAGCTCCAGTACCACTGTCCAGCCAAGCTTCATTCCCACCGTCACATCTTCCAGGTGGCCAGCCCTCCTTCCATGGCATACCCCTTGGTCAACCAGGCATGCCACCATCTTTCTCAAAGCCCAATATCGAAGGTGCCCCAGGGGCTCCTATTGGAAATACCATTCAGGTAATAGTAAATCTGTGGGAGTGAAATGGGGAGATGGCTCTATTTTAGTAAGTTTTTTTTTAATGTGTTAACTTTTATGGTTATACCTTAATTAACGAACATCTAAACTTGGTTTCAATTTAGACAAACTGAATAAAACATAGTAACCCTTTTTTAAAGATTGGTCATGTATGCATATTATTTTTTAATTACATGGCCACATACAAATTTTCTAGAAGAGGCTCATATATTCGCTAGTATGTGTTCACAGTAACTTGGCAATCGCAGGATTTCAGTCGGCCTGATCGGTAGCCACAATAAGATCAATTAAATCTGATATTTGCTTCCGAGGTTGCTAAGCAGAAGCTGCTTCCAAAGGTTTTTCCTTTTAAAATGTAAAATAAAAATGTAATGAGTTATATTTTTTCTTGTGTACATGTGATTGCTAATAACATGTAACCTTATCTTCAGATACATAAATTTGTACTTGCTTTTTACATACAAACTGCTAGTTGGAAAGGTTCTAGATGATGAAAAATCGATTACATTTGCATATAACTGACTTAGACATACACAGGTAAACATTTTGATCTATTCATGAAAAGTAAAGAGCTGGGCCAAAGTTTACCATAAGATGAAACAGTTTCCTGCCCAAGTATAAAAATAGTTCTCTGTTTTTGTTTTTGATTCATTGAATTCAAATTTGTAACGATTATATCTATCACAAGAGTATGCTTTGTTGTTAAGAGATAGTTCTGCCTAAGGAACTTCTAAATATTAAGTTTCATTATAAAAAACAGTTTCGATGGAGATGGGGTGAGTTGCTTCTTTCCACAAGAATATAAATGATAAAGCTGTGTTGATAATTTTTTTTTTAATGATTACAAGTTTATATTAGTTTGGAAAGTTACCCAGCCACTCACTTTGGTTTAGACCTGGCTGCTCATGCTATACTCATCTAAACCAGAACCTCAGTTACCATCGAAAGGGAGAGCCGCATAGATGTATGTATTCAGCCAGGCCATAATATTTGGCTACTTGCCTACTTGGATGTCTCTGAGGCACCTCACACTCTATGCTCAAAACCTAATTCATAATCTTCCACTCAAACCTAGTCTTCTTTTGGTGTTTCTTGTATCAGTGAATGGCACCGTAATCCTTTCTATTCAGTCCAGCCAAAAACCTGGGAACATCTTTATACTCCTTTTCCTTTAACCTTGTTTTTCATCTCTATCCTCAAATTTTGTTTCTGTTACTTTAAATCTCTCTCAGATCCCTTCTTTACATTTCTACTCTGGTCCACGCTGCATTCCTCTGCAGTCTTCAGCAGTACAAGAGTCTCTAATTGGTCTGCTAGCATCTTACTTCGATTCATCTCTAATATGGTCTTGTCTCCTGTTTACTTAATATATTACAACTTCCCATTGTTCTCAGATTAAAGAACAAAATATTTCACCTTGCCTGGAAGGCT
>NW_006432943.1:3502557-3525984 GCF_000325575.1 Pteropus alecto
GTATCATGATCCTTCCTTTGTATGTTCCTCTTCCATCTAAAATACTTTTCCTTCCTCATCTAACTGCTCAACTCCTCCTATCCTTCCGATACTTTCCTTAAGAGGGCCTTAACAGAGTTGCTATTTTACGTGCATTTATTCCATTTAAAATATTTCCTTCTCTTCCGTTAGCTTGTAAACTCTGAGGGCAGAGATTATTCCTGTATTGGCTAACCAGTACATAGCCAGTGCCTGGCCCATAATTGCCTAATATTTTTAAATGAATGAACTAATAAATCAAAACTAAAAATTTAGACATTCCTCTTTGTTTTTCCATCTTTACACACAGTAGCATCATGGTGTCTTCTACCCTAACCTTTGGCTTAATCTTGCAGTTTGGTAATAGCCCAGTTAACAACCTCTAAGAGTAAATCAAAGAATAGAAGAGTGCCAGGATAAACAAAAATGGGCGACAAGCAGAGTAAGCAGCCCCTCTAACCAGCCAGCTTTAAAAATGCCTTGTTCTTTTTATTTCCTACTGGCACAGGTCTGCTTTCCATCAGTTATATACAAGAGGAATCAACATATGTTCCATAATTAATTAAATACATTATATCTTATCCTGTTATTGAGAATACAAGCTGTGGAAGGAACACCTGTACCTTCTACTGGATATCTGATTTTCGTTTTTACTTATCTCAAGTGATTTCTCATGTTTATTTTTCATTCAGTTTTGAATAGCCTGTACAAGGTAGTTGGTTTCGCCATATCACAGAGTTTAGGCCTCCGTGTATAGGTAGCTTCTGGTCATTTCTTCTCATTTTATGGTACTATTTCTTCCAGCATGTGCAGTCTTTGCCAACAGAAAAAATTACCAAGAAACCTATTCCAGATGAACACCTCATTCTGAAGACCACATTTGAGGATCTTATTCAGCGCTGCCTCTCTTCAGCCACAGATCCCGTATGTATTTTTTCTCATACTTTGCTTATTTAAAATAATTTTTATGAAGTTCTTCTGTAATTATTGCTTGAAGCCCTACAAGATACATTTTAAAAATTTGTACAAAAGTAATAAAGCTAGCACTTACATAATTTGCTGTACATACAAAAACATTTAATTACTTTTTATATATAAATTTATTTAATCCTCACAATAATCCCACAGTAGTCCTCTTTATTTTACACATGAGGAAATTAAGGCATAAAGCAGTTAAGTAACACCTAGGGTCAGAGCCAGCATTCAAACCTAGTCTGGCTCCAGAATTCATGCTCTCAACCACTATGTGCATTTCTTATCAGCCAACCTCATGTTTGGTACATAAATAGAATAGTGGTATGCAAGAAATCCAGATTTGGTGTTTTTTTTCTGAGCTTACATAGAAGCTTTTAAAAGTAGGAATCATATGCAAAGATCTTAAAAACAGTTGAATGTTTTAGTTATTAGAGTCATATTCATAATTAAGGCAACTTAGTTTACTTAGTTTACTTAGAGGATGCCTGTGTATTGGCAACAAGAAAAATTCCACAAGGCTAGTTTTGTTTTAGATGAAATTTCAGTTTCTGCCAGCAAACATTGAATAGACTTATTTACCCACTGGTTACTTGTCTGCTTGAAAAACAACTTCTGGAATTTGTTGTTTCATCAACATTGAGTATTAATATGTGCAGCCTTCTGCTGGTCTCTGGAAAGCTGTTCCCTGTACCAAAAGTGTCAGGAAAGCAGGGCCAGGGAAAGGTTAACGTAAACCTTGGCGCCTGACATTCTGGGGGTGATGGAAAGACTAGTCTTGGATAGAGAGCAGATGAGGCTGATAGCCCAGTAAACACCATTTCCTATGTACACCTTTAAATAGACAGGCCACCGTCATTCAGAAATAGAGGAGTCCCAATAGAAATGTGGGAAAACTCCAGTCCTTCAGGCATGAGTCAGTACAGAGAGGCTGGGGAACACATAATTCATTGCCCAGCTCAATAAATTTTTGTTGAGTGTAACACCTCTAGGCCACCATACCATTTACCTTCTGGGTCCATAGGAGCCGGCAGAGAACCACAAAAGACAGAGTGGTCCTCTGATTCCTGTAACTCGTTGGGGGAGAAGTTCTAATATCTTCTCCTGCCCAGTTGCCCCTTGGGGTAGAGCTCCTGTTGGTAGCTATGTGACATTAGCTTCGAACGGTCCATTTAATCAATAGATGCAATCATTTTTATAGTATGACTTTATTTCTATTTTCACTTTAATTAGGGCCAAACAACACAAAGTGCTTTTGCAGCACAACTCAGTTCTTAATCTTATCCTTGGTAGCTTTATCTTTCCTCTTTTTTCTGAAACACTTACATTTCTTCCCTAAACATACCAAGAGCACATCAGCATCAGGGACTTGTACTTGCTGTTCCTTCTGCCTGGCACTCTTCCCCCACATAACTGCATTGCTCACTCCTCACTTGCTCAGCCTTCTGCTCAAATGTCCCATTAGCCATTGGGCCTTTCTTTACCACCTTCACTCCCAACACCTCTAGCCCCCTTACCCTGTTAACTTTTCTTCATGGCATTCATTACCATCTGACATAGAACATATTGTTTATTTAGATCTTTTTCCTACCCAATATGAGGTCCATGAGACACAAACGGTATCCCCAGCATGGCGCATAGTAGGCACTCAATAAATATTAAAGAACATTGTCACTTCTAAAGCTGTTCATAATGTAGAACATTATGTTAATCACATTGTAATTTCAAACCTTTAATTTAGGTTTTAGAATAATTTTCTCTCACTATACCTATAGAACTAGGATGGGGTGGAGGGATCTCCTTAATTTAAGAACTCATTTTACTACTTCCCTCTTAAGTCTTAAGTCACCAGAAAATAAGCTTTTTCCTAGGCGTTTTAAAGGTTCAGAAAGAGGCAGAATTAAACAAATCAAATAGACTAAGTGTGTAAGTAATATTTTTGAAAGGGTAAAACAAAATTACAGTTCACCTATATGTTTGCCTCTGGCACCCACCCATAATTTATAACTGTACTTAGAATTTCTTTTCTGTAGTACACTGACCCATTGCTGCCTCCAGATGGTGCTGCCTGTTGCTTGTGGATATGGTACACCTGTACATGTGCATACCTTGTCAAGTGCGATTGCAGTCCACATGAAATCTAACCAGTACTCTATTTGCACACTGGAAGGAAAGAGTCTCATTATCTTGCCCTCTCCCTATTATTAGATTACTGATCTCTGTCTTAATAATCTGTTCAAGTTTCTTGGCCATAGTTGCCTCCATTTCTTTATAAAATGAAGTTGTTCAACATCATGAGTATAAGGTTTAGTGAAACGAGATAGGAAAAATTCTTTGGATAAAAGTTTAAGTTCAGATACAACGTATCTATTTTCCTCTCCTGCAGCAAACCAAGAGGAAACTAGATGATGCCAGCAAACGCTTGGAGTTTCTATATGATAAACTTCGGGAACAGACAGTAAGTTTGTGGGACAAAGAAGGATTTATGATAAACATTTGTTCCTAGTTGCTAATAAAATAAGCATTTCATCAGCATTCAAGCGTAGTGTGCTTGGAGGCAAAATTGTCATGATAGTTATAGAATGGGCTTTGTGCTAACTGAATCTTAAATTTCATTTTTAGGGGATGGGGAGATAGGACAGAGCCTCTGGGGTTGCGGGGAGAGAGGGAGCAAAGGAGGGAGATTTCTTTCAAGCAGAGTTTTTTCTTTATTAATGAAAGCACTAGGATAGGAGAGAAAAAACTGGGACTTTTTATATTTTTGCATTTCAGCATTATTCTTCCCATTCCCCACATTGGTCCCATCAGATAAAAATAACCATTTATGTCATGAGAACCAAACCAAAGGAAGTTGATATAACGGTGGAAGTGGTGCGGTCCAAGGACTGATCCAAAATAAAGTTTTCCCTCAAAAGTATGGACAATATAAACCAAATAATGACATGGAAAACTATAGGTTTTATGGTTTAAGAGATGACAGAATTATAAAATGCAGTTGAGAATTAGATAAATTGAGTTCATGATAAAGGCTGTTGCCCTACTAATGGAAGTAGATCAAAAATTCAGGATCTCTATTGTAGACAAGGTTTTAAATAGATTGAGTCTTTAAGGTATCATGATTAAGATCTTTAAACTCCTTCATGTGCCTGGGAAAATTTCTAAAAGGTGTGAGGCTGTATCTAAAATAATTGAAGAATTAAAGCTCTTAAGGGGAGAGAGACATTAGCATTTTAGCTTGGGGGAGGAAATCAAGAAAATACCTGGCTTATTATTATACATGTTTAATTCATAAATAATTTTCTTAACATACCATTTTGTCATAGTTTTGTTTTATAACTTTAGTGTTGCTTGCTTAATCTAAAAAACTTTCTAGAAATGCTAAATAATTTATACTTTTTTATAATGTTTATTTCAAGCTCCTTTTAAATATTGGGGTTTAATGTTTGTAGAGGGTCTCATGGGAAATTCCCCTTAATTTAATTCTTTCTCTTCGTTCCACCTTTATTTCAGCTTTCACCCACAATCATCAGTGGTTTACACAACATTGCAAGGAGCATTGAAACGCGAAACTACTCAGAAGGATTGACCACCCATACCCACATAGTTAGCACCAGCAACTTCAGCGAGACCTCTGCTTTCATGCCAGTTCTCAAAGTTGTTCTCACCCAGGCCAATAAGCTGGGTGTCTAAAAGGACAGGTTTACTCGCAGCCATATTGCCATTTTCCAAAAGAAACATGTTTTAAAAAATGATAAGATATGGACCAATTCTCATTAGCATGTTTCCATAGCTGCCAGTCAAGAGCATTTACACTATTTCTGCAGATATATTCATTTTAGAACTGCTATAAACCCTGGTGCTTTCTTTTGTTTTAATCTTTTATTGCCCATGATGATTTTCCTATTCTGCAAATAATGTATTTCCTGGATTACACATAATATGTTTTCCTCAAGTATTCCGATAAAATATGGTTTTTAAAACCGTAGTGTACTTTTTGGAAAAGGAGCATCTGGTTATGCATAAAGCTGAGCTAAAACTAAATTTCTTTCATGTCCTCTCTCTCTCTTCTGTGTCAATCAGATTAAAGTGTGTAATCCTATTTTAAGTGTATGTAGTCTTTTTTTTTTTTTTTTCCAAACAGCTGTTCACAGTTTAGTTCAGTCCTTATTTTTTATGTCTTTGGCTTCACTCTGGTCCTGAACAAATAATTAAATTTAGAGGATGCTGCATAGATTTTAGCAATATTGATGAAAAGTGGGATCATTAACTTTACTTATCTATAAGAAAAGACTGAGCATTTTCATTCTGTAGAATGCATTGAACTTTATTAATAAATGTTTTCAGTATTCTGTTTGAATTTTAAGATTGAATCGTCTCCATTTTATATTTAGAAATTCATTTATCCATTTTTAAAAAGTGATCTATGGCTCTGAGGTTTAGGTTCAGAAAGAAAACTTTAATTTCTGTCAATCCCCTGAATCAGCCAGATGTTTTTCAGCGTTTTTCTGTCAAGTGATTTTATTACAATCTGTCTTACGAACAGTGTGGTAAATAAAAGATAATGTTCCCCGTAGACTCTTGAGAATCAGATACTAATAATTTTTCTTTGTCTATGCAATTTTATCTAAGTGGGTTGGAAAACTAGAAAATAAGCACTGTGACAGTTTTGGAGGTAGAAGTGCTATTCCAAGGAATTAAGAGTAGTTTGTCAGGTTTTTTTGCAGCCCGAGGAAAAAAGTTTGCAAGAACCTCTGTTTCTTTTGCTGAGATTCCTTATTCACCAAATTAAACCCCTCTTTACAAATTAGCAAACTCAATTTTTAGCTCAATTTTTAACTAGAAAAAGGACGATAGCAAGTATGAATATTGGAGCCTTAAGGAGGGGTGATGTATCAGCACCCTGCCATCAGCCTCCTAGGAGTTTGTTAGTCTGAGTCACTTCTGTGACTCATTCAAGTGGCAATTTGACCTCATGACCTCAAGTGTGGTATCAGCTTAAGACCCCATCTGAGCAACAGGCTGGCCTCTAATAATTTTTTTCATTCATCACCTTTATAGTTAGGATTTGTGTTATGGCTGCATATATATCCTGATGTAACAGTGGTATAATTGGCAGCATTTAACAACAACAACAACAACAACAACAACAAAAAACCAGTTCCCAAAAGATGAAAAATAAGAGTAGGTGGCAGTAGAGCTCTGGCCAACTCCAAAGATTTTACAAGTGTGAGTGTAAAAAACTATTCGTTGCTCACATCTGGGCACCTGTTACCTGTTTTCAATGCAGCATTGTGATTTTTTTTCCACTGTGGAGACATTTCTCCAAATGGCTTAATACCTTAGAGTTGTTTCATATAAATGGATAGAGGTAAGAAGAGTTGAACCCAAAATATTTTTTTGTCTCTGAAGTATGAAGACAATAGGAGATTATAGAAAGAGAATAGTTTGTTTTCCTGAAGAAAAATAAAACTTTCAGAAATTTTTTTTACAAGTAGAAAAAAAATTCCAATGTGATTTTGTGAGTCTGTTGTTAATGTTTTCAACTCTGAAGACATTTACATTGTACACCTGCACAATTCAGGCACCTCTGTAATAGGCTATTATGTAAAGATCTGGGGATGATAGAACTGATTGCTGTTTGGTTTGGAAAGTTATAGCTGTACCCCTTTCCATGATTCATGTAGTCATTGTTTTAACCTACTTAATTTTAAAACAAGGAAAAGGGGCATGAGGGAAACTGGCAGGTGGGGTTGGGTGTGGGCCAGGAGACATATCATATCTCTGGGAGTGGTACTTTTTTATATTGCACCTGCTCTTCTCCTCCATTCTTTATACTACCTTGTGGGCTGGGTGGGCCGGGTGGGCTGGATGCACCCATAGCCTCCATTTGAGAATCTTTATGTGTATTGGGATACATAGCTGATGACGGTAGTTCATTTGACTAGTGTGGCATCAGGAAGAAGTTGAAAATAACTGCCGTGCACCTAACTGTTGAGACTTGAGTGAGCCTATTTACTATTTAGTCCTTTGGATTCAGAAAATTCCATGTACCCTAGGGGACAGAAAGATGCAAGGGGATTCCTAACAGCCAGAGGTACCTTGCCTGAAGGTAAAGAGAGGGATGGTGATTGGTTGACACTTTTCTGATAACCACTTGTCTCCTGAACCAGATTTGAGTTTGCCTAAGAATGACTGCATGTAGCCCCATCCCTCCGCCATGGTGGAGACCTCATGAAGATTCAGCAAATAGTATACCCACATCTCTGTATGCATACATATATATGTACGTGTGTGCTCCCCTCTTTATTTTGTTGTTCCATTGCTGTGGTGGCAGCAGTCTTAAATTTAACTCTTGACAAATCTAGATTACAAATAAAAAGCAATCAAATCAACTTTATATTTCTACTTCTACTGGTATACTATTTGTTTTATCTACATTTCTGTAGGATCTATTCTGCTCACTGCTTTAGTATTCATACAAGTCTTTTGGGCCCAGGTTGCTTACTGTGCATATAAGCCTGATTGACATCAAACTGTAACATTCTTTCATTTCCATCTGTTTGCCTTTTTTTCCCCTCTGAGAGGTATAGGATGTGTGGGTTTTAAGTGGTTGGAGTAGATCTTGAAAAAGCTAATAAAATCAAACAAAAGGAAATAGACTTTGATTTAACTGTGTCATATGTTGTTCGCACTCTGGATTTATGTTTCCAGAGATCTGCTAATGTATTTATTTAGCAAACAATGTTAATGTTATGAATGAAACACCTAGAATGTCTTTGTACAAACATCATTACTCTGTAATGTCTGCATTCTTTAATGGAGCTGCATTCCCTGTTGAATTTGAATTTGATTTTGGGCTATCATTTCATAGGCCTAGAAGCCTATTGTTCATCAGGTAGGCCCATCTCTGCTTTGTTACTGGTGCCCTATAATTTTCCAATCGTGACCTTTCTAAAACCACCTTTTGTATATATATCACTGGGTTCCCATTGTGCAAATAGAAAGGGGCGGTGCAAAGAAGCCTTGTGAAATAGAGGAAACCTTCCTATTTCAAAAAGATACACAAGCTTATTGGCTTTAGTTCTTATATGTTCAGTTAAACCTTACGAAACCTGTGTCTCAAACACATCTACCATTATCTCTTTATACCTTTAAAGGCTATAACATTTCCCAGCTCTAGATAGTAGCATCCAAGAGTTGTTATTAACTTAGTTTAAGTCAGTAAATATAAAGTGCTTTATGCAGTTCAGTAGAGACTTCATGTCTAAACAGATGTGCTTCCAGTAGGCAATGTAAAATGGATCAGTAGGGATCTTATCATAGGAGAATGGATTCAAATTTGATTAGAGAAGTTTCAGACCTTTTTTCTGGATAGCAAAAGGATGGTGATTATAATATATAATTTAAGGGAGCCATTAAGGATGACCAGTGAGTATGATTTGGTTAATGATGAAAAATCATTTCATCTTGTACCTTGTCTAATTAAGGAACTTTCCACTCAAAGTGCAGTGGAATTGAGTATCACAGATTTCAATAGTAAAAAAGGAAAGCAACCATCTGCTAACAGTGACCTAAAAGTAATTTCCTTGCTCTCTGGATGTATCTCCAAATAACAGATGACCTCCTCTGACAACCTTTTTTACCTGAAGAAGTCTTTGGGAGAGAACAAGTCAGTTTTAACAGTCCAAAGTCAAGTCCACAGAGACGTACTGCTTGAACACACTGAGGAGATCTGACACTTACTCCAGTTGGGCACTGAGCTAGGTACCAAGCGCCTGCTCCCTCAGTCCTCACGTCGACCCAGGGAGCCAAGCTATTAATTCTAGTTGCTTGGTGCAGCTGGTTAGCAGTAGAATCTGGTTTCAAACCCACATCTTAGCCTAGTGAGCACATTTTTTTCCCCCTCAAAACTGTATTTTTCCCAAAGTAAGGAACAACAAAAATCTGAGTTTTGCTTTCTGACTTTCTTCTCGCCTCTTAATAGCTTGCAGAGACCTGGTATTTCCCACAAAAGAGGAATGCAGTTACTATTAATGGGTAAATTTATTGAGCATTGTGTGTTGGCTTCTTTTCAGGCAGGTTCTCTTTACATGGTGGGAAAGATAGGTCCTGGCAGCCCGAAGCCTCTGACTCCACTGTTTGCGATATACAAAGGGAAGAGAAAACCTCTCACAAAATCCAGATATGGCTCACAGACAACTCCGATTGCTTCTGTTTGAGTCCCATGCCCACTACCTGATTGAGTTTTGTTCCCAGAGAGGTAGGGTGCTGGAACTGGCTGGCCCAGCTCGTGTGCTCACCCTACCTGATGCCAACAAAGTGATTTTTAAGCCCCACCAGAACCACATGGAATGGTTCCTCAAGGGAAAAGGATGCAGTTTAGAGAAGAGAGGAGAAAAGAGTGGGCCAGAGCAACCCAGTACTTCCTGTAGATCACAATAGGGAACAGTCCAGGGGGCCAGACTAGAGGGAAGCCCTGGGTAGTAACAATAAGATGCCTCTGGGGGGTCCTCTTTCTCCCAATTGCTATAAATTGTGTCTTCGTGGGAGACAGTGTAAAAGAGCACCTATCTGAGTCAAGGAACTGGGTTTTAGTGTTTTCTCTGCCACTTACCGGTAGTCAAATCATGTCACCTCTTTCTGCCTCCAATTTCCCCATCCGTAGAATGAGGGGAATAAGACTAGATGGTTCAAATTTCACTTTTAGCTCTGTGATCCATCTCTCTTTCCCACAGCATCTTTGTATATGCCTACAAGTCTTTAGAAGGAAAAACATTTGGATAAGCACCAAAGCTTTGGGAAAATATGACAGAAACCACTGAGGCCTGTTTATATTTGGATACCTTTTTTCCTCTTGTGGAGTTAATTTCATTTCTAATCTGGAGAAAAACCAATGCAGCACTTTCCTTGATTGAAAATGAGTAGGCAGGCATTAAAGAAACAGTTTGTGATATGAGGACTTAGGAACAAATATCTGCTTGGCCTTGAGGTCCTTAAGGAATGCATCCCCTCAGGAATGACATATTTCCATGAAATTAACTTTTCTACACACCTGTTCCCTACATCTCACGAATAGGCTACATTTGATTACATGGGTACTCAAATGAACTAGTTTTTCCTCTGGTGCTGCAAATCTAGGTCACCCTTTTGACATTCCTGAACTCTATTTACAAATGCTCCCTCCCAGCTAGAGAGCAATAGGGGCCTTTGCCTTTTAAGAGCAGCCTGTGGTAATTGACACAGCAGGAAGAGAAAGAGGTCGTTGAAACAGAAACAATAACGGCAGCTAATGCTGAGAAAGCTCTACGTTTATCTGCCCTTGGAAACCAAAATAACCATCCTAAAAGAAAATGGGGTGGGTGTTGTGGGGGGAGGGGAACTAGAGAGCTGGAAGAGATGTGGGTGAAAACCATGTCAATACTCTTCTTTCTTCTGCAACAATAATAGGGATTGTTCATTTATTTCAGAGAGGCTGGGAACTGGGAGTAGGGAGAGAGGGGAGGAGTGTGGTTGGTGGACCTTGTTCTAGCCAGATGTTGGTCAAGGATGTGGTATAGGTACAAACAAATGTTAACATGCCTGACTGGGTCTTTAAAAGGAATGGTTAGTGATTCCTTCATAGCACTTGCTAGAGTTTGTGGTACACACTTCTCGTAGTGATTATTTGATTACGTTCTGCCTCCCCTCCTAGACGGTGAGTCCCATGAACGAAGTCATACACTTCTGGGCATGGAGCTGAGCTTATGCTCGGCTTCGAGAGGACACTCAATACATAGGTGTTGAATGAAAGATTGTTCATTGATTCAAACCAAAGTTAACCTGGTAACATGCAAAGGCCAGCATACCACTGACAGAAGAGACAGGTTTGGGTTGGCTATAGTACTTTAGTGGGTTTTTCATTAAGTAAACCCTCTTATCTATGAATTAGGAAGTAAGGGTCTGCAAATCTGGCCATCTCCTATGCTCAGTTTCCTACTGCCAAACTGCAGCACTCTATTAAGAATGGTCAGGAAATATGGGAAGGGTCGTAAGCAGTAAGGTTGGGGTTTTGTTAAAAGAAAACCCCTCACTCTCTTCACACCCAAAGCAATAGAAGCATTCATTTCAGAAGAACAGGTTACCCTCATTCATTGCTTTAAAATCTCAACTGGAAAATTTTCCAATCCATTTAGTACAGCAAAGGGGAAGCCAACCCTCCTGTGACTGGAGGAAGCGAGATGACTAATTTTCTGTTAAGCCATGGAGTTGGTCTATCTCAAAACCAATCTTCCTATAATCTTGGAGGCTAACTTCCCAAAATTATGCTCTCCTGTAATCATTCAAATCTAAAGTCTGTGAGTAGTTTTCTCATTCTAGGAGCACAAAGATTGTTTACATTTGAAATAATTTGAAATAATTACATTTGAAATAATTGTCCCTGCACTTCATCCAAGAGGCAACCTCCCCTCACTCCTCCTTTACATACCTAAGAGCTATAGAGCAGCACATCCCTTCCTTTTGCCTAAGGAGTTGTCTTAGATGATTACCTCTAATAAAGCAGAGCAGGTGATTTTATTTCCCAGTTTCCTAGTGCTGTTAGAATTCGTTCTTTCAAGGTCTGAATCTCTCCAGCCCACCCAGTTGTTTTCCCAATCTGGGATGCACCCTGGCTTCCTGGCCAGGCATGTTTTATAATTGCATTGAGTCCATCTCTCTAGGATGATTTAAAAAACAATAGAAAATACCCACATTATTCAGTAGTTACTAGGTACTAAATCCTGTACCAAGCTCTATTACTGTGAGGTAGGCAGTATCATCTCCATCTCATACATGAAAAAACTGAAGTTAGATTATTAGGCAAATTGCATAGAGAGGATTCCCAGCATAGTTCTGTCTGAATGCTTAGATTACATAGGATGAAAATAAAAATCTAAGAGACTATCATTGTTTCCAAATCACAGAGACTTGCTAACTCAGAGTAGTGGGGCCACACTCAAACCCAGGTTGTCGGATGCCAAACCAGGATCATTTCACATGTAGCCCCTGTAGCCCAAATCTAAATTTCCTTAAGAAAAGCATAGATGTGAGAATCACTGTAAATCTCTAACTTCGAGAATGGATATTTTCTTTCTCTTTATTTCATCTCTATTACCAGCATATTCTCCATAAATATTTTGACACGATTTTTTTAAATCTTGGTATTCATTCTTTGAAGGACTACAGCCTTAGCTAGATAGCTTGCCAGGCTCATTCCCATCTCTGAGTCTTTTCTTACACAGTTATCCAAGAGTCTCTGCCAGGTCATTCCATCTTCGGGGCTTTTTTTGCTGTGACCTCCATGAAGCCTCCTGACCATGGCAGACCACATACCTCACCAAGCATCTCTCACACACAGTTTTTGTAGGTGGTATTACCATCTAACACTTTCTATCTTCTGTCTTCATTCTATCCTCTTTATCTGAAGCAACTTCTCCAAGGCACATACTGCTGGCCAGAATCTAGGCATTCTAGCTGTGATGGCTTTCTCTTAGTATATCGCAGAACAATCCTTACCTGGTAAACTTAACCAAGGAGGCAAAAGATTTGTACACTGAAAACTACAAAATGTTGCTGAGAGAAATTAAAGAAGACACAAATAAATGGAAAGACATCCCATATCCATGGATTGGAGACTTAAAATTGTTAAGATGCCAATACCAACCAAAGTAATCTCCAGATTTACTGCAATCCCTAGCAAAATCTTAGTGACATTTTTTCAGAAACAGAAAAATCCATCTTAAAATTAATATGGAATCTTAATCTGCATGGCCAAAACAATCTTGAAAAAGAAGAACAAAGTTGGAGGTCTCATGGTTCTTGATTTCAAAATTTATTACAAGGCTACAGTACTCAAAAAAAAGTGGTACTAGCATAAAGATAGACATAAAGACCAATGGAATAGGATAGAGTCCAGAAATAAACCCTGAAGTATATGATCAAATGCTCTTCAACAAGAGTGACAAGACCATTCAATGGGGAAAGCAGAGTTTTGGTTTTTTTTTTTAACAAATAGTATTTGGAAAACTAGATACCCCATGCAAAAAAAAAAAAAAAAATGAACTTGGACTCTTATCTTACACCACATACAAAAATTAATTCAAAATGAATCAAAAACCTAAACCTAATTGTTGAAACTGTAAAACTCTTAGAAGAAAACATAAGGGAAAAGCTTCCTAACATTGGATTTGGCAAAGATTTCTTAGACATGACACCAAAAGCACAGGTAACAAAAGTAAAAATAGATAAATTGGACTATGTAAAAATTAAAACTATATTAAGACAATCAACAGTGAAAAAGCAACCTATGGAGTTGGAGAAAATATTTGCAAACCACACATCAAATAAGGAACTAATATTCAAAGGATATAAAAAACTCCTGGAACTCAAAAGCAAAAACAACCTGATTAAAAGATGGACTAGAATAGACATTTCTCCAAATATGACATATAGAAGGCCAACAAGCACATGAAAAAGTTGCTCAACATCAATAACCATTAAGGAAATGCAAATCAAAACCACAATGAGATATCACCTCATATCCATTAGAATGGCTAAAAGCCAAATCAAACCAAAACACACACCCCCCCCCCCACACACACACACAAAAACCAACAGAAAATAACAAGTGTTAGGATGTGGAGAAGTTGGACCCCTTGTGTACTGTTGGTGGAATGTAAATGGTGCAGCTATTATGGGCAACAGTATGGAAGTTCTAAAAAAAAATAAAATAGAATTATTATAAACTCCAGTAATACCACTTCTGGATACGTATCCAAAAAAACTAAAAGTAGGGTCTCAAAGAGATAGTTGTTAACTAATGTTCACAGCAGCATTATTCACAATAGCCAAAAGGTAGAAAATATCACAGTGTCCATTGTGATATGAATGGATAAACAAAATGTGTTCTATACATACAATGAAATATTTGGCCTTGTAAAAGAAGGAAATTCTAACACATGCTATAACATGGATGAACCTTGAAGACATTATACTAACTGAAATAAGCTAGTCATGCTGCAAAAAGACAAATGCTAATAATATGATTTGATTTATATGAGATATCTAAAGTAGTCAAACCCAGAGAAACAGAAAGTACAATGGTAGTAGCCAGGGGTTAGGGAGAGGGAGAAATGGGGAATTGTTTAACGTGTATGGTTTCCATTTTGTGAAAGGAATTCTGGAGATTTGTTCCACAACGATGTGAATGTGCTATTGAACTGAACACTTAAAAAGGGGTAAGTTGGTTAAAATTATGTATATTTTACCACAATTTACAATTTTAATCAAGTTTTAAAAAAAATTCTTACCCAGATGTCACCTCTCTTCCTCCCCCTCTAGTGCAAATTACTCCCTCCTTTATGCCTCCACTTTGTCTTCCATATACCACTATTAGGGCTCTTATCACATTTTTGGTCATTATTTGGTTGACAGGGTAAGGATTACTGTTACGTTTGCCCCATCAGGGGTAGAGATGAACACTCATCCACTTCTGGGGTCTTGACCAGAAGCTAAGAAAATATACTAAAGTCTTTGGCAAAGACCTTAGATGAGAAAAGAAACAGTAGCCCTGACGGCATAATACACTACAGGGAACAGTCATTATTAGCAAGAGTATATCTTATACCTGTAGAGGTTTCACTCTGAGGGGAAATCTGGAAGAGCCATTTTCCTTCAGTCATCTTTTTGTAGGTAGGGTCTGAAATACCTAAAGAGCACTTCCCCTCTCCCCAACCCACAAACAAACATCTCAATCTCCACCCTTAGTCCAATCAGCTGAAATGACTGGCTCAACCCAGTCTGACCCAGGGAAGATAGATTCAAGATACAGTAGCTTATCTAATAAAGTACCCAGGGCCCAAATAAAGAACTATTTTTCTGCCTCCTCTAAACTCTGTATATATTCTTGATGCCTAGTAGGAATATTTCCACCCTCACCCCACCAACCCCCCGCCACCCCGCCGCCAGGTAATGGACTGGACCTCGCCCTTCCAATGTTATAGCCAAGAGGTTACATTAGTTTGACCTGTCTTCCCTTCTTGGGGGCAGGGGCCATACCTTTTCATCCTTGTATCCTCAGTGTCCACTAGTCCTGGCACATAGCAGATGCCCCATAAATGCCAAACAAATGATTGAAAGGTTAGAGGGAGGATGGGATGAATCATTACAAAAACCCAGAGAGAGGTCTTGGCCAAGCAGCTAGTCTACTCCAGAGAGAAAGGACAGTCTAAACTTGAGGGCCACAGAGAGTATGTGGGTCAGGTGGGAGGGGCAACAGTGGGAGCATGAGAAGAAAAACTGGTTCATTATAAAGCCCAGGCTGAGCAGGCTGATGGAATTTATACCCTCCAGTTTCATGTTCTATTGTCTCACTGGTCATTATTCTGTGCCGACATTTGTCTGGTCCCCAGGCAAATTTCCTTTCATTCTAAAATTTCAGCTCTATCTGAAGCACCACCATAACACTGGCTCAGTGGCCACAATTCCACAGCCATATACCTTGTTTCAGTTTTAAATTAGACATTATCTTATCTGGCTATTTGGACTGGTTAAAGTCTGCTAACAATAAGATGCTTATATATGGCCCTTCCATGCAGACAGTTCTTTGTAATTTTTCCCCCCTCTCCTGGAATCCTGGAATGGGTAATCCAAAAAATTAGCTTTATTTATCACATAATAGTACCCCTTAAAGCTCACATTTATAGAATTTACAAGCTGGAAGGAAGAATAAGGATTAATTCTGTTTCCCTGGTAAAGAAATTTGTGCCTAGATAGCTGAGTTGGATCACAGTGAGTTAGAACTAGCACTCAGAGCCTCTGGCTTCCAGGCCTGAGCCCTTTTTCTTCTGTTATCTGCCTGCAGGTGCAGCCACACTTGCTTGCGACACATCTAGGGCACCCTTCTCTGCATTCTATGCAATTAGGGCTCCCTCTGTATAGCTCTAAATTATCTGTGTTAAGAGGAGAAGAATAAGCAGACATGATTTTTTCACAGGTTAATTTTCCTTGGGACATTCTGGGTGATTTTTTTCTAAAGCCCCATTCTCAATGATGCTTGCTAAAGAGTCCACAAGCGCGCGGGTTAGCTGAGAATTTGCCGTGAACAGAGCTGACGGGCTCATAGGTTGCCCGGTGGGAAGGGCAATTGTTGGCTACTAACCAGCCACCCAAATCATTTATGTACCATCTAATAGACACTAACTGAGCACCTACTGTGTGTCTCGCTACAGCTGCCTAAGAGTTGTGCGGCTGCTTTCCATCCCTCCACAGGCCCAAGGAGCCATACGAACCGGCAGACACAGAGACTTCTGATTTTCATCTTGGATCTGGCCTTAACTTGTGTTGCGACTCCGGGCAAGTGTTTTAAATTGTTCAATATGGGTGGCCTGTGACTTCAAAGGTTTAAAAAAAAAAAAAAAAAAAAGCTTTTCAAAAGGGAAAGGTATTTTTTTGGAACGGAAACACCCAACAACAGCAGAAGTGCTGTGAGCCGCTCAGCGGGCTCCCTGTGTGGGGAGTCCCATCCCACCCATCCCCGGGCCCAGCTGCCAACCGCTTGCCCAGCGGGCTACGGCGTACGGCCCTGGGGAGCCGGGGTAGCGGAGGCCAAGGGGGCGCCTTTCTCTTTAAGAGCGCCACGGGCGATCGTGATTGGCTGTAGCTATGCAGGTCTTTCTTCCGGGCTCCCTCCGAGGGCTGCCTCCCCCGCCGCTCTACGGGCTCTGCTTCCACACCCTCTCCCCCAGCTCCTCCGCGCCCCTCCCTCCTGTCGCGCTCGCCCCCTCTTCCTTGCAGCCGAGTTCAGCGCGGCAGCGGCATGGGCGACACGCCAGCAACAGATGCCGGGCTCCCAGATGTGCATCCTTAGGCCACGCTGAACGCCCGCGGAATAGAGAAGGAACCAGAGGAGCGCCGGGAAGGCGGGACGAGAGGTGCCGAGATTCCCCCCTAAAAGGCAGAAGCCCCCGCCCCCACCGGAGAGCTCCGCGCCAGCAGAGCTCAGCTTGCCTGCTGTCGCTGCCGCCCGCGCCCACCTCTCCCCAGCCATGCCAGGCCGGGCCGCGGCCGGGGGCGAAGTCCCCTTCCGCCACGCCACAGAGGGGATCCGTGCGGGGGTCGAGGGCTCGCCGGACGGCGGCGGCCCGGAGAGGCCGGGCGCACGCGGGCAACGGCAGGACATCGTCTGGAGGAACGTCGTCCTGATGAGCCTGCTCCACTTGGCGGCCGTGTACTCCCTGGTGCTCATCCCCAAAGCCAAGCCGCTCACTCTGCTCTGGGGTAAGTCCCGCCGGCGCCGCCTGCGCACGGGGCACTGTGGTGAGTCCGCGCTTGGGCGAGCGAGGTCGCGGGTCCGCTGCCGGGTGTGCGGAGTCGCCTCTGTTCTCCCCTCGCCTCCCCCAGTTCTCCCTGGCCCCCTCGGCCTGCAGTTCCCCGCCCTTTGGGACGAGCAGGTATTTCTGTCCACGTATTTTCAACTTCTGCCTTCCCCTCTGCCTGAGTAGGCGCATTTGCCAGCTCCCTGATGGAGAGCTGGAGGGACCCTGAGTCCTGCGGCGCCACCGCTGTGCGCAGAAGCGCGCGAGGGGAGACGCTGGGTACTGGCCGAATCGGGCTTCGAGGAATGGAAGACAGGTGGGCTGTTGTGTGGCCCGTGCGGGTCTCGGGAATTCTATCTGCTGCATTTCAGCTTCTCGGCGTCCTTTCGCGGGCCTCGGATGCTGGGGCCAACTAAAAAACAAGAAAGGAAATGGAGAGGGGTCGAGACACCTGGCCCAGGAACAGTCTTGATTTTCGGGCACGAGGTAGAAGAAACCAGTTCTGGTCCTCGCCCCTGCAAGGCCCCTGTCCCTGAACCCTCTGTGATCTTCTATGCCCAGTGGCACTTTTATGATCCCAGAAGTTTCTTGGCGAGCACACCGAGCTCACATTGAGGGTGCTCTGCCCTCAACACAAAGCTCAGATTGTGGCCATGCGGAGCCCCCTCCAGGCCTTCTCCCCTTCTGGCCTGTGCGGGTCTGTTGCTGCACCTGTGGTGTTCCCGCCACTCTCCTTCCTAGAACTCCTTCCTAGGGGCTCAGGAGTTGACCTCCCCAATTCCTCTCACTCCCCTGGCCCCAGGGGCTCAGTGTCTGCCCTGCAGGACTCTAGTCGCTGACTTCCGAACCACTTTGGAAGACCCCCTGGCCCCAGTAACCGGTTTTGGCCTCAGTCACCATAGCAGCAGTAGCCAGGACAGAAGGCACAGGCATTGATATACTGGGCTGAGAATTTGACAAGGTGATCCAAGAAGCTCTTTCAGTTCCTTTTTTGAGATCACCAAGGAATGGGGGCAGGAGAATTACAACCTACTTTTATTTCCGGAGGGGAAGAGGAAGGAAGAAAATAAGACCTCTTTCTACGAAGCTTCTTATTTGACATAGTGCCAGCTTCAAAAGCCTAGGTTGATAATGGGGCCACTTGGGTTCCTAGCCTTTCCTTGAAATCTTGAAGTCCCTGCTCTTTGAAGCAAACCCATGTAGACTGTGGGTACCTTTTAGTGGGGTGTGGCTGAGGTAGGGAATACATAGTTGAAAAATGATGAGGGAGCAGGGGTCTTTGGGAATCATGAAGCCTTTTAAATTCCCCTAAAAGCTTTGGTTAAGCTTCCTGCTTAGTAACCCTTCCCTCCTCAATTCTATGTCCTTTTCACCATGGTCTTCGTTATGTGTTAGTTTAATTTTGGTCTGCCTTCCTTCTTATCTCTAAATGAGTAAATTGAAGATGTCCAGCCATTAATTCATGAACACACTTTTACCCTGGCAGCCAAAGTTATTGCCCCAGAGTCTCCATAGAGCTCTTCTCTTTCACTCTAGCGGTAGGACTGTGCCATTGGACTTCAGAGCTCACCTCTGGAGGATTGGGGCTTAGCCTTAATAGCTGCAGTGTCAGAGAGAGCTCAGGGAGAAGTGAGCACTTAAAATATTATCTTACATGTCTGGAGCTTCACAGAGTCCACAGGCTCTACTCCTTACAGCCACCGAGCCCTACTGACCCTGGCACCCCACCAGGAGCTACAAGGACAAGGCCTCCTCTTCAGGTTTGCCAAGTCACCTCTGCCCTATCCAGGCTGCTGTCTGTGCTGAAGACAAAATCTTTGTTCTGAAAGACCTTGGTCCGAGGATACCTCCCTCGGCCCCAAACTCCTCCAGCTTCCCAGGAAAAGTGAACACACTGAAGGAGTCTGGTTTCTTCTTTATGGGGATGTTGCCAAACCTTATTCTTGTACCCTCCCTGCATAGTCTTCTGCTTTAGCGACTTTTCATCAGCTCCATTCTCTGAATCTTGATTCTCTCCCTATGGGTGCTTCACTGCCTCTGTTAAAAAAAATAAATAAATAAATAGAGAGAGAAAAGACGGTAATGATGGATGTTGTAGTTTCAAGATCCAAAATCGTGACTTAGAAACATTTAAAACAAATGAATTTTATCTAATAGATATCTTGTGAGAGAAGAAATGAGGGACAGAGACCAGCTAAGATTCGTTGTGCTGTGAGTAGGATATTTAGGGCAACTGGAAGGCTAGGGCACCATAACTCAGTGAAAGCGCTGGAGCCTTAACCCACAAATTTCCCCCCACTGGATACCTCACCCTCACCAGCTTGATCTAGCTGTAGGTCTGAGTTCATGTACCAGTGGATTGTTCATTCACTTCTGGGACCTGAGTTTTTAGATATATTAGGCTTCACCCATCCATTGCTTGCCTCCCTCCACCCCAGGTGAGGTTGCCCTGGAAACAAGAGGCATCCATGCTGTGTGCCCAGCAGAGGATGTGTTAGGTGTGCGGTGTGCACAGTAATTTGCATGGTGGTAAAATGTCATCCATGAAAGATCCATCGAGTTGTTCAGTCCAGCCTCCTCCACTGCCTAAGCCCTAGCCTTTTCATGACTGCCCTTGGGGCCAGAGCAGTTTGTTTTCCCTTCTTATCCTTGCAGTGTTCTGAGTGGGCAGGCTTAGAACGGAATGCTCTTGGTGCCCACAGGTCCTAAGTGATGAGTTTATGAGTTTCAAGGACAGAATACAAACCCCAGCTGGAAGAAAAATCTTCACCTGAAAGCTTGAGCTTACACAAGTGCCTGCTTTAAGGGGTTTTGGCCTAAGGGAAAGTTAGCCCATGCCCCGGATCCCAAGATGAGTAGAACAAGGGAATAAGTAGTCATGAGGTCACAGTAGAATTTCTGGGGCTCCTTTCCAGAAAGCTTTGCCCTGACCGTATCCAGGCGTTCTGGCTGTTGGTTTTCAGAAATGTCAGGGACCTTGCTGGTTTCTCTTGAAATGTCATCTGAGTCTCTTAAATGTCTCCTATGGTGATGATATGGGTTTTTATTTCCTTCCTGGGACAATTTCAGTGATAGTACCAGGCATGAAAAGCAGTAATTTGCCCTGCTCCCTTCGTCCATCCTATCGCAGGGAAAACACGACCCATTGTTAAGCTGATACAGGATTCTCTGGTGTTCTTCTGGTTGCTGGAGATCTGCACCATTATGAGTAGGATTCAGCCTATGGGGGAGAAACTAAGAGGTGGTGAGAATTAACAAGAGAGTCTGGGGACAGGGAGAATCTGGAGAGGCTGGGGTTTGGAAAGTGCTGGTCCACCAATTTCTGTCCAATTCTGAGAGTTGCCCCAAGATGTGCTATCTTCTGCCAGGCATTGGATAACTTGCATCCTCTACTCGGGATGGCCCTGATGTCTTTGTTGGGTTCTGCTGCCTTTTCCATCAAGTCCCTAAGGTTGTTGAGGAGCTCCAAGAAGGTGTGGCTGTGGACTTCTGTCTTGCCTCCAGGTTTTCTGGGGTGAGCTAGGCTCGAGAGAGAGACAGATCTGAATGTGAACCCTTGCTCTCCTACTTATCAGCTGAATGGCCTTGGACAAATGAATGTCTATAAACCTCAGCTTTCTAAACTGTAAAATGGGTATTTAACGCTACTTGCTCATGAAGTTATGAGAATTAAATGAAATAATATATGTAAGTCATTTAGCACAGTGCCTGGCCCTCGGTGCATGTTCAGTAATTGTTAGCTGCCATCATTATCACTGGTTCTGATATTGGCTGTTTTTCTTAAGAAGAAGGAAGAACAGCCGTCTTGCAGCACAGTGCATTCTACAGCGCTGGCACAGTACTCGACTTCCTTGCCTCTCTTGCATGGAGAATATTGCTTTGGCTTCGGAAACAAGGGTTCTTTCTCAAAGTCCCCAAAGAGAAATGAACACAATCCTCTCTCCCTCCCCCAGTCCCTTCTTTCATTCTATTTTCCTCCAAAAGGCCACTATTTTGTAGATAATAATCTTTTTGTTCACCTGACAACTCACCTAGTCTTTAGCATTTCTCTTTGGAGACAATTGCTGTAGAAACAGGGCCAAATAATTTCTCTAAATCTCTTAGGGTCTCAGTTTTGATTTTTCTCCCCTCCCTGTCTCCTTGAATCATCTTTTTTTTTTTTTTTAAATCTTTACTGCTCAATTTAACTACTAAAGAACTGAAAAATGTAAATGAATCTTCCTTTTAAACCCTGTATTCCTAGCCTATTGTTGTTGCAACTTTTACATTTTTAATAAATGGGCAAGCACTAAGAGCCTTACCCAAGCAGTAAAACCAAGAGAACGGTGTGCTTCTACTGGCGTTATAGTTTCAACATGCATAAATGTAGGCTGAGGTGAACATTATTAGTTCATTTTTTTTCTAAAACTGGTCCGTGTCACTGCGGACGGCACTGTGATTGTGAAATGAGTAATAGTGCTGCACGGCAGACACCAGGGCTGGGATGCCGGCATCGCCGCTTAGTTCAACTTCATGTCCCTTTCCAGTTTGTCAGCCTCAGTTTCCTCTTCTGTGAAATGGGGACAGTTAACACTGAACTGAAAGTTGTGTTAAGAAGTGAGGCATATAACAAAGGGCCTGCCAGAGAGTAGACACTCAATGCTATCTGCTATCATTACCTCCCATGATGGAAGTGGGTGTCAGGAAACCTGCACTGGCTTTATCGGCTGAGACTTGTAGCATTTTGGGTTCAAGTAGAAGGCACGGCCGTTAATCCCAAATATTTCATCATGACTTTGTTTTAACATTTTAGTCCTCACCTTATCTAGTTTTGTGTATTGTATAAAATTATACGAATCGTTTGGAAAAACCATTGCTATGTTTATGAAAGAACGGCAAAGCCATGGTGATTTCTTTAAGGTTTTACAAAAGGCAACATCATCTTTGGGTAGCATTCTCGTTGAGCATTTATTTTGACATTCTGTTGTCTCTGGCATGCAGTCTGTCTGCCCCTCTGCTGCGACATGTCATGTTTCTATGGAAGTGCCACAAACTCTAGGATAAGGAGTATGGGCTTTGGAGTCAGAGGGTCTGGGTTCCAAAGCCCAGGGTCAGCCTTCTGCAGATCACTCTCCCTTCCTAACGTCAGTGTCTCCGGCTGCACTATGAGGACAACAGTACAGCCAGCAGCTGGAGGGAAACTAAATAATACAGTAAAGAACTTGGCCTGGAAGCTGGCACAGTCTTTGTTAGCTTTCATGCCTCAGTCACATGTCCCCTTGGTGCTTCCCTTCGTGTCATCCCTCCGTTTAGCTCATCCCTTGGAGGCTGAGATTCGTTCCAGCCTGATCTATGGTTGTCAGAAAGCCCTGGCCAGGGGTCGAGGCAGTTTGTCTCCGATTTCATTTCTCCTGGGAATGGATTGGCCATCACAACAGGTACCAACTGTCCTCCCTTATAAATGTCTGTCGTTTGTTCATTATAGTGGCCACAAGAGAGACCCTCACAACAGTGAGGGTACGTGTAGTCACATATTCATTCATCTACTAATTCGTTCGTTTCTTTCATTCCAATGATTGTCAAAAGTGGCTGCACATTGGAATCACTTGGGGAGCCTTTAAAATTTTCGGAAGACTGGGCCCCCATTCAGATGTACTGAATTGGAATCCATGAGTGATATCCTGGTTGTTTTCTATTTTCCAGCCATTCAGGTGTTTCTGATGCACAACTAGGTAAGAACCATGATTTAATTTTCTTATTCAATAATACTTATTACTCACCTATTACTTGCCTGGTACTGGCACCATTCCTGACTTCATGGCACTTAGGTGCCAGTTAGATAGACAGACAGGTGCACAGGTGGTAACTGCCAAAACAGCGTTAGTTACAGAGTGCCAGCTTGGGGAATTGGGGCAGCTCCCCAGAGGAGGCGGCAGCCGGACTGAGCCTGGCAGGAGACCCACGGCCAGCCAGCCAGCCCAGGGGTTTGGGAGAGACAGCATTGCAGCCTCAGGCAACAGCATGAGCGAAGCTCCTGAGGAGAGAGAGACAGTGCAGAGAGCAGGGTGGTTCAAGGACCTGATGGTTCAGCAAGGCTGGAGGTGACCAGGCCTCAGAGCCTGGGCCA
>NW_006432943.1:3526023-3547744 GCF_000325575.1 Pteropus alecto
CCCTTCAGCCTCTGCCTGACTCACCTCTTCCTCCCAGCCCATTGCACACACCAACAATTTCCACAATGGTAGAAAGATCTGGAGCCCAGTTTTTAGAGCAGACACTTGCTGGAGGGGTGAGTGAGTCTAAAGATTTCAGGAGAGGCCCTGGGGCAAACATGTGGGAGCTGAGGGGAAGCTAGGGAATAATGTCACAGTAGGGCACTTGATGTCACAGACTCAGACTTACTGTCCTGGGACTAAATTACTAAAACCCCTCAAGGGTAACAATACCCGTACCAGACCCAGACTGCTCTTCCACAGTTCTTCTGTTCTCTGCTCTTTTCTGTTTCTAAAAGGTATGTGTATAGGGGGGTTGTTCTCACCTCATTTCCTCCCATGAGCCTGAGTTTAAACAGCTAATTCTCACTAGCCCACATTTCAGTGATGGTCACCTCTCCCCATTTCTGTAGCTGTTGGGGTCACTGCAGGTCTGATGATTACTAGGAAAGGTTGGAGGGCTCTGTGGGTCCAGCAAGCTGTGGTCCACGGAGCAGTAGTATCAGCATCACTTGGGAACTCGTTAGAAAAAGACTCTCAGAGCCCATCCTGGACCTATTGAATCAGTACCTGAGTTTAGTAAGATCTCCAGATGATGCATCTGCATGCTAAAATTAGAGACGCGCTCCCCAGCCTGACATCCAGCCACAGGCCGACAGAGAAGCTGGACTTGAGTAAGATTTGGCAACAATCCTTTTTCCCTTTTAACGGCCACCTTCCCTTTATCTATCTCCCCTCCTACCCTTCTGTCTCCTTGTAGCTTATTTAGAACATGTTGAAATCCGCTTCTCTTGCCTACAAAAGGCTGTTGCTAAAATATTTCGGCCAGAGCAGCAATATTTAATTCATAGGCTAGAAAATTAATTTTGTTTTCATAAATAGAGCTGCGGAAAAATAACAGGGAGGCTCTGTGCATGGCCCTTGAGAATTCAGCTTGTCTATTTACTAGATAAACTGGTAAAGGTGATGAGGCCTCAGGGGAGAGCCGCCTTCCACAGAATTGTGAAGCAAATTCTATCAGGATGCTTTTGGCCACAAAACTCAAGTTCAGATGGCTTAAATGATAAGTAAAATTTCTAATGTCACTGATAAGAAATTCTGAGGTAGGGCACTTCTGGGGTGACTCAACTATGTTATCAAAGAGCCGATTTCATTTCCGCCATGGTGGTCTTGTTGAATTTAGTTTTCCTCCTGGTTACAAGATGGTGGCCAGTGCCAGGCAGCACATGGAATGACAACGGTGTCCTACAGAAGAAGGAAGAGGCTGCCTTTGGAGTCTCATTTTATCAGAGCAAAATCTTTTCTGGTTGCCCCATAGCTGATGTCTTCTCAAGTCTCACTTGCAGGATTATGTCCCAAGTCCCTTGTTAAAGCAGCCATTGGCAAGGAATTCAGCCGAATCAGGGTTGGCTGCCAAGTCACATGAGGTGAGTGTGTATGGGGGCGGGGTGAAGAGCCAAACAAAACCCAGGCTCTGCTCAACATGGGAAGAAATGGGTGGGCATGGCTGCTGAGACAGCCCACACCACTGCTCCAGGGGCTTCCTTCATCCCCTCCCATGACCTTCCCTCCATTCCCTGGAAAGATTGGTTTCATATTTAGTGTGCTCTTCTCTACTCCCTACTCCCATGCTTGTCTCTTATCCTGAGCAATAAATGTCTGCCTTTTCCACGAAGCTCTGTGCTCTTTGATGGCACTTTTGTGTCCCTAGGACCTGGAACACAGTCTCTGATCAACATATACAGTGTGAGGCGAATGAATGAATGAGTTTAATCATTGTGTGGCCTTTCTCTGTAACGGAAGTTTGCATTTTTTTTCTTAACTTAATTTTCCCCCCATTAGAGAACTTTCCATGTGATTTTGGGGTGCAGATTGGGGAGAGAGACGTTTTTGCCAATGCCCCAGAAATCGACATGCCCGTCTGCACTTGTGTCCTCCCAGCGCATCGCTCTGACCTCCCTGGGGAGCTTGCAGGTTCTCTGTTGCTCTTCTGGGTGTTCATGGGGTGAGCTGGGGCTGGGGAAGGTTGCTCTGGGTGCAGGGAATGGGAAAATGAGTGACTCAGAATGTGTTCTTCACTAAGTTTTCTGTGGTGACATACTTTCCTCGGACTGATAGTTTTCTTGGTTGACCATTTTCTTCATCTTTTCAGGTGACACAGAACCTCAGTGATGAAGTCATGACAAATGTCTGTTCTCTTGCCTCAAATTTTGCTTTGTGGGGCATTTAAAAGTCCACTTAACCTCAAGCAGGTATTTTTTTCTTTGCACAAACAACCTAGAAAGAAGTGTCTTCCTTAGGAAGAAGTTGTTCACTGTGTGATCAGGGAAACAAAACAACAGCTTTTGGCTAGAGATTTTGGAAAACCGTATTTTAAAGTTGAGACACGGGGAAAATGTGTAGAGCAGGATTGTAGCATAGCCATTTGTGTAAAATCTTGGAGTCAAATACTGCATGTAAAGTGCCTGCTTAAGTGCTTAAAGATATTGCTCTGGGTGGTTATTGGGTAGCTTGTATTAGGGCTGGTCATTACTCTCCATATTCATAGGTGACATTGATGTGATAATCAAGGTCTTCAGGATTAGAGAAATTTCCTGAGAGTGCCCTTGAAATGGCAGGGGCGGGGGCAGGAATCAAATACCAATGGACTTAGAAATGAAGCAAGACTAGAATAGAATTTAGAACTCAGGTTTAAATTTATTTTCTTCCTATATCACTGTCTGTTGTATGAGTATCACCATATACTTGCATTTTGACATTTTGACTATGTTAGTTTCAGCTTGGTTCCTTAAAGAGACAATGGCTTATAAATGCGACCTGTGACCTAAATGGACAAGCCCATCTCTCATAGCATCCTCCTCCTCCTCATCAAAAAACACATATCAAGCAAGCAATTAATTACTTATGTCTTGAGTCAGGCACTATGTAAAAAAAACAAAGACCCAGTCTCTATCCTCCTACCTTTTATAACTCAAAGGAACAGCTGTGTTGTGCCCCCAGTACTGTAACCAACACAGTGTTCTCTCGGCATGGGTAGATAATGGAAAATATTCTTCTTTAAAAGTTCCATGCATGAAATTAGAAATGAATTTCTAAAATTTGACTTTTGTGGAGAAGTTTGTCGAGGTACTTGTCTAATAAATATGTTCCTAAGAAGCTTTTACAGATGGTTAAAATGAAGCCCATCTCTATGACTCAGTCAAGTGTCTCCAATGCATGTTTTACCCTGAAGTCTCTGTAAGCAAAAGGTTATTTATTAGCCAGTGTGAATAATTCCCCCTTCCATCTCCCCTCCCCAAATCCATTGTGTTTCACTCAGTAGCTCTTGAAAAATGGGTGAGTCATTAACATTTTTGAGCTATATTCAAATTACTCTGAGGTCTTGACACCATCTGGAGCTCTGGGGAGAATTAAGTCACTACCCTCTGGGTATAGACTGGATATGAACCTAAACTTGGCATAGCTCCCCTGAGGGTTGGAATAAACCACAGTTATTAGAGCTAATATTCCTTCATGCACAGAGCTGGTATTCAATCAGTGTATACCACTGTGACTATCAATTGTTAAAATATTGAATAGCTGGTGCCTTCCCGGGTACTTCTAGAATTCCCAACAATCCAGGAGCTAAAGGATCCATCAGCTGCAGGGCTTAAATCCCTGTCCGTTCTGATTGGTTTTGATTGGTTGGTGCCCTGTGGGTTGTCAGATATTTTTAATATCACCTCTGCATATGCATCCTCTTGTTTTCTATCTGATCCATATAATCTTTGGCTTCTCTTTCATAATTTCATTCAAATTGAATGAGAACTTTAAAAAAATCAATCTACCTTTCTGGCTTAAATTTATATCCCCGAAGCCACGTAAGGAAAAATATTAGAGCCTATTCTAAATTCTGAGATTGCGGGTAACTCACCTGTCCTATTAAAAGCTCCTTTTGTGTTAGAAGCAACGTATGTCTGAAAGGCAATTTTAATCTTCTGATTTACAATTGCCTTTATATAAGATTTTTTCCCCCTGAAAGAACTGATATTAATCTTATCATCAGAAAAAAAAACCCAGCACCATACAAATAAGATTGTAAAAAGTTATTTCCTTTTCGTGTTTGGAGCTGGGAGGACAAGATGTGGAGGACGGCACCACAGATTCAGGTGGGACTCTGCTCACACTACATAGCCCCTAATGTAAATGTTGTCTAGGCTCTGTGCTAGCTCAAGGTCAGTGCCACCCAAGCCATACCTGAAGCTTGGTACATGGAATTGTTTCAGTGGTAGAAAATTTCAAATGTATACAAAAGTAAAGAGAATGGAGGAGTCTATAGATTCTCATACCCTCCACTCACCTGAGATTTTTTTTCTTTGTAACTTTTTACTTTGCTACATAATTTCAGACACATTAGGATAGTTGTAATAGTAGTTAGTATATAGAACTCCCATGCTCTACCCAGACTCAACGATTTTTATCTCATCCCACTTTCTTTATCACATTCTCTATGTATATGTATACACATATGTGTGTATTATTTTTCTCTGAGCCCATTTGAAAATAAGTCGGAGACACCATGGCCTTTTGTCTCTAAATACTTCAGTATGTATTTCCTAAGAATAAGAATATAACCTCTGTGGAGTTACCAAAACCAGGAATTTAATCTTGGTATTATCTACTCCACAGTGGATAGTCAGATATTCTAGTAATGTCTTTTATAGCTCCGCCCACTCCCGCCCCCCACCCCACCCCCCGCCCGCCTTCTGTCTTAGGCTGAAGCAAATTCCAGACAGTCGCATCTGTAAGTAGCTAAGTATTTATTGAGTATCAGCTGGGGTAATTCTGGCTACATCCTCCAAACGGAAAACCGCGGGGGCCACCTTTCCCCTACCTACCGACTTCAACTCTTTGGGGAAAATAACTGAGAGGATGTTTTCAAAAGAGAAAAGGGGTCAAAACCGAGGAGGAGGCAGAGGTGATGGGAATCAGTACCCCTCAGTGTGTCCACGCACTGCATTAGGGTCGTCTGAGTTGCTCCTGGAGCCTTTGGATTCAGCAGATTCGGGACCCTTACCAGACCACAGACTGACAACCTCTAGAAGCTGGACCTGGGAATCCGTGTTTAACAGGCACCACAGGTGGCTCTTACACCCTGTGAGTTGGAGGCACATTGTCGCTGTCGCAGGATGGCGGGGGGGCGGGCGTGGGGAGGGCAGGTAGGTGGCCTGGGAGTGAGGCTGTCTCCCCAGCAGCTTAACATTACGCCCCCGCCCCCTGCAGGTGTCTCAGATTTGTTGTTTGACTCTATTAAGTTGCCTGAAATTCCAGCAGCCCAAGGTTCCTTGGGGTTGATAGAGGCAGTATTTTGGCAAGTGAATAGCTGCAGGGGGCTGCCCTTAATAGGAATCCACATGTCCGTGTGAATTGCTTTAGGCACACATTCCCTTCTAACACGGGCTGATACCTGAGGGAGTGGGGGTTTCATTGGAGGGAGGAGGGTAATGGACCCGGAATGCTTTGGGGATAAGGGTTGGGGGGTAGCGGGGAAGGGGGATAGAGCGTGCTTGTTTCCTGGGGGTGTGAGTGGGGGTGCAGAAAGGTGATTATATCACTCCTTAGATGCCTGGAAGTAAAGCCGTTCAGAAGAGGTGAAACAAAACCTCCGGAGAAAGCCCGGAGTAGCCCTAGACAGAAACCTCCACCACCCAGGAGAAGGCCCTGAAACCTTCTTTCCTAGGACTGGTGCAGCAGCCCAGGGCCCAGCGCCAGCGAACCCCACCCTCTCCTAGGAAGGACCAGCCTGACACAGTGTCATTATTATCACTTCCAGAAGCAGACCCCTGTGCCTTTCTGCCCTAAATCCACTGAATGGAGATACGTTTGAGTCCAGTAAATGTGTTCATTCTAAATATGGAGGTTGAGGGGGTCTTGCTCTTAGGCCTCTTTCATCTCAGGGTCGGTGGCTCTACAATCATCTTCATTTTCTGAAGAGCAGACCCTTCTCAGATCAGTCACGCCCCCAGCTTATTGGGCTGGTGGAGACACAAAACACATTTTAGAGGGCATCCTGGACCAGGCTTCTCTGCCATCAGAAACACAAGGGCCCTTTATAAATGTTTCTGACCCACCAACAGTGATAACGCATGGGAAGACATGAGGTTCTAAGTATTAACTGTCGGAGAGGCAGAAGGGCTAATCCTAGCCTGCACCCTGTCAATGCGGCCGCCTGACGTAGGGGACCGTACCCGCCCGAGGGGTGACAGGGGTTAGTGACCGCCCTCACTTACGACAGTACTCCAAGTGGATATTTCAGTTCCTCCCCCTATTGAATCTCCGCCTTCTGTTCCTTGGAAGAGAGATTCACTTTCCAAGTCCTTTTTTCTTTTAGCCCCAGTGGTTGTCAAGCCATAGCTGGTGTGTGTTTAGATCTCCGGGCTCATCCAGCCTTCCTCAGGGGAGTCCTGCTGGGCTTCTCTCATTCAGTGATGAGGAGTACAAAGAGGAAGGGGCAGGGCAGAGAGCCTTCCAAACCCCGCCAGACAGGAGCCCTCACAAGGAGGAAGAGAAGCAAAGCACTAAAAGCAGAGTCTCCCTGGGCCCTGTGCTCAGACTGCTCCAATGTTTGGGAACAGCCTCTGGAGAAGCAGAGGTTCAAGCTGGCCTCCCAGGGCCCCCTGGCGCTGCCAAGAGCTTCTTCAGTCTAAAAGCTAGAGGGAAGATTTTGGACTCATAAATTTTTGCTGATTAGCTAGTGGATAGGAATCAGGTTTATGAAAAAGAGGTATTTTAAAGTGGAAAAGAAGTTCTCCAGGCACCACTGTGACGGTGCTGAACAGGCAAGTTGGAGTTTTGATCTCTGCTCAGGTTCAGGAGCAGTGAGGGAGCACTTCTGGGATGTGCTGTTCCCAGCCGCTTAGAGACAGGCTGGCTGAGAGATTTAGATGTCTGGTTACATTCCGTTTTCCATACATTTGTGAACAAGCTAGCATTCATGCCCACAAGATGCTCATAGTCTCGAAGGGGAGATAAGTGTAGGCCAGTTATAATTCAGTGTGACGAATGACTGGACAGAAGGAGGCTTGAGGGGCAGGATGGCTAGAGGAGGGGACGTTGTAATTCTTGTAATGTGCACAACAGTAACCCAATGAAGTAGTTACAGGGCCATGTGTCTTAACTGCAGTTCTGAACAACAAAACTTTGAAAACAGAATTATTTCATAACTAATTTAGGTGGGAAACTTGACCCAATGAATTCATTTGGTGGCAAATCTGACCTGAACTATTTTTCCTATTTAGTCTGACTATTCATATAAATGTGTTTGATGACAGACATTAGTATAGTGCATAGGCATTCTATTACCTTTCTAAAATCTAAAAAGTTCTGAATTTTGGAGCACATCTGACCATAAGGTTTTGACAGAGGATTGAAGAACTTGTCCTGGTATCATCTGCATTTTGCATTTGTGGAAGCAGAGTGCAGAGAGGACGCATTTGCCCAGGGTAAGTCAGGGCTTTCATAAACGTCCTTCTGATGGGCCCCCTCAGGTGATATTACCTTGAGAGGCACTGAGTCCCTACACAGCAGTGATTTTGGCACTAGACGTGTGAGCAGCTCTGTAGTGGGGATGGACTGAGAGAGCATTGCTCCCGGACGCACCCCTGGTGCCAAGATCCACTCCCTTGGTGGACAGCGACAGGGATACGGTGTCAATCTCTTTCCTTGGCCTGAGTTCAGCACTCTTACTGTTATGGTTGTCAGGTTCTATTTAATAGGAAATGATGATTTTGTTCCTCTCAACCTACGAGATCCGTAGCCTTGTCAAAAAACCACCCCCTTGGGTCATTTCTCACTGCCCCTTTTCCCTATTTTTCATTCTTCTCACATCTTATCTTCATCACTGACTGTGGGTCTGCAACCCCTAAGGTCTCTTAAACCAGTGGGAAAGATGTACTTATAAATAATTCTGGAGTTTTGTAGGTTGGAGCCAGGGTCAGCCTACGTGTAGGCAGGAAGTAAGTATCCAACAGTGAGAAGTGATTTTAAGGACACGGGCCTCTACCAGCCCTCAAATTACCTTATTTAGTTGTTCTAGTATTGGCAGCAGGGGTTCTGGGCTGAGGTGGATGCTTCAGGGGTTCATGAGCCCCCTGAAATTGATTTTGTGTATATTGATATATTTCTTGCATCAGATTCTTAGGTGAGACTGTGTCTTTAGAAAGGTTAAGCACTGCTGGTCCAGACGAAGCCACATTAAACAGGCCAGCATTCCCTAAAAGAATAAACAGCGGGTGAATATTCATTTATATATTACCATCCATTATCCTTCAGTGTATCTATATCCGGTATGGTCACTTTCAGGCTTTATTCCATAGATAGGATAATTAAGCTTTGATAGGATAAAGGGAAAACTTGGGAGCTTCTGGATTCAGTAGGTCTTTCTTCATGGAGCCCCTCAAATGAGGGATCCCCTTGGATTACAGGACAACCCCAGGACAACAAACAAAGGGTGTTTTTCATCTTTTTTACCTAATTCACACTTTTTTCATGGTCTCTTTAGCACGAGGGGAGCGGTGATGGTACCTTGAGGGCCTTTCCCTGCCTCCGCTTAGCTCTGATTGTTAAAAGCACTGGTAAGGACCCAGTGTATTAGTTTTCTGTTGCTGTTGTAACAAATTATCACAAAGCTAGAGACTTACAGCAACACAAATTTATTAGTTCTGTAGGTTAGAAACCTGACATAGTTCTCACTGGGCTAAAACCAAAGCACTAATAGGGCCACATTCCCTTCAGGAGGAGAATCTGTTTCCTCGCCTTTTCCAGCTTCTGCAAGCTGCCTGCATTCTTTGGCTCATGGCCCCTTCCTCCATCTTCAAAGCCAGCAACAGCTAGTCGAATCCTTCTCACATCACCCTGACCTCCTCTTCTGCTACTCTTCCACTGTGATTTTATTGGCACCACTTGGATAATCTGCTATAATCTCATCATCTTTAAAGTCATCTGATCAGCAACCTTAATTCCATCTGCAACCTTACTTCCACTTTGCTTTGTAATGTAACATATTCACAGGTACCAGCGACTAGGGCGTGGACATCTTTGGTAGGCCATCATTCTGCCTAACACACCCAGACCCCAAAGAAAACTAATCTGCATTAATTCCTCTGGCACCAGCTGGACAGAAATGTTCAGTTATGTATATAACCTTCCTTTGAGGAGAACTTGTCCTTCTGATGGGCATATCAAAGCGTCATCCAAGTAGAAAATTCTCTGACCCATCTTCTCTTTCCTGGGGGATGGTTTGGCCATCTCACAGGTTGTGGCTCATTTGCCAGGAACAGCCATGCTCCTGAGGATCTTCCAAAAGGATGTTTGCTGATGCTAATGTTTGACTGCCTACCTCCGCCCAGTCCCTGGGATGACATATGTTAGCAAAAAATGGCTGGAGGCAGCTTAGGGTCTTGAAACCATCAGATAAGCACTTTATTTGGTATGGGGTGAGGAGAGATTCTTGGCTTGCCCAGAACATTCCTTATGAATATCTGTGTGCAGCATGTGAGCGGAGATGAGAAAACAAGAGATGGGAAAACAGAACACCTAACAATGACAATAGCAACATAAACAGGTGCGAATTTACGCAAGAAAATACACAGGGGAAAAGAGCCGCAGTCATGTGACTAGTGAGTCACATAAAAATGGCAGCAAGACCTTGGGAGGGTTAAGTCTGATGGGGGAAAATGGATCTCAGGGGCAGCATCAGCTTTTGAAAGAGAGGGGCTTTGTCTTGGCGAATAGACTTTATTGGCTAATTGCATAGATTTGGAGCTTTTGTTGGTTTTGTTTTGGTTTCAGTCATCCTTTCTGTGACTGTGTGGAGTCATGGCTCTGAGATTGGGGAGGGGAAGGTAGGGAGAAGGTGACCAAGAAACTTTCCCAGAAGCAGGACCAGCTATATAATTTGCAAGGCCCAGTGCAGAATGAAAATACAGGCCCTTGTTTAACAATTATTAAAAATTTCAAGATGGTGATTGCAGAGTATTTAATCAAGCATGGGCCTCTACTAAGCATGAGGCCTTGTGTTCTTGAACTGGTTATATACCCCCAAAGCTGCCCTGCCCAGAATACTGTACCCTGTGTGTGTCCTGCTCACTCCTGGATAACACGAATGATATGTGAGACCTCTTTTCCAGGAAATTGCCAAGACCGTGGGCCTTGGTCCTGAGGCCTCACTTTCTTATCACAGAACGTGTCTTGATTGCGCTGGATATTTGATGCCGCTTGAAAGGTCCTTTGCTCCATTTTGGGGGAAACTTGCATTTTAGGGGCAAGAATGGAGACGAAGCTAAGGAGGAGAAACTTAGGGCTTTCTCAGAGCCTTACCTTTTCTTCCAGCTCCTGTAACCTCAGACAAGCAACTTAGATTCTGCTCACCTCAGTTCTTCATCTGTGCAATAGAGAGCACGCTACTGACGCCAGAGTGGCATCGTGAGGCTTAATGGTCCAGGTGCTTGGAGAGAGGGCCAAGACTGTACCTGGTATGTAGGAGTTAAAAGGAGGACTCTCTGGTCCCACACTACCCATCAGGTCTCTGGCCAGAACTAATGGTCCTGAAGCTCACAGAGGAGCATGGGCATAGCTGCCGAGGACCAACCCAGGTCAGTATGGGGTGTCCTCGTACTTTGCATTATCTGCCCTCAGCACACCCACACCCACACTTCTAGAGATGCTGTCCTCTGCAGGACCCCAGAGCCACTGAGCCAGAGACCTGAGCTTTCACAAGACCAACCTACCCAGAATCCATCCCTTCAGGCAGCTCCTAGCCAGGACTGAGGGAGAGAAGGAGATACGTGGAGGGAGGAAGCCATGTGGGAGGGAAAATAGACAGTTGTGTCCTGGTGAACTCTGGGGACGGCCACAAACCCATCCTGATCCGTGTTGGCCACTGCCTTCCCAGCAGTTAGTTCACTGGCACTGCTGGCAAGAGGCAGAAGGAATGGCTTTGTGTTCTGTCTCTTCTGCCCACCCTGCCCTGGCTGAGCCTGAGGTGCTAATTAGCAGTGAAGTGGCAGGCTGTGGGAGGGAGGGAGCCAGTTCTCCTTGGCCTAGAGAATTTGGAATGTGCCAGAGGAAATATCAGCTGCTGCAGAGAGGGGCCCATGGACAGCCCAGGGCAGTCAGGCCTGGCCAGGAGTAGTTAGAGCCCAAGGCTTAAGGGACAGTTCCAGCTCTACCCAGGGTTCTACCTCTAAAGCCTTGCTGATGGTTGAACAGCAAATTCCTCTCTTCTCAAAGCTGATATTCTCGATTTTAGTTGGAATCCTGGGAGGACAAAGCGAGTAGAGAAGTGGGCAGTGTGGGAGAGAAACAGAATCGGAGACTGCAAAGGGTGGATGGAGCATCAGAGACCTGGGGCCACTCTCAATTTTCTGAAGAATTTTCTTTTACATCTTATAAATTAAATAATCTTTGCTCATTGTAGACAGCCTAGAAAACATAACCATGCAAAAGAAAAAAGTTACTTGTGTCTCCCCATTTTAGAGATACCTATTGTTAACATTTTGGGCTATATCCTCTTTGACTTTTTTCTCTATGCATAGTCTCACCCTCTGCAATTATAAAACAGTCCTGTTTTGTTGTCAGCTTTTTCCCACTTGTTGGTACATCATAGACTTCTTTTCATGCCCATAAATGTGGATCGCAGATTGTTTTTTTTTAATGGCAGCATAGTATTCCAAAGTTTGGATATACTTAACTCCCTCTTGTTGGAAATTTAGGTGGTTCTTCGTTGCAGTTGTCACTCTTTTCAACCGTACTACATCCTACTGGCTTCATCTTCATGCACATCCTTAATTGTTTCCTCAGAATGAATTTCTAGACACATTTTCATAAGATACCTTTCCATATGCATTTTAAAGGCTTTAGACCAGTGATTCTCAGTGAAGGGTGACACCTCTTAGCAAGGGGCACTTGGCAATGTTTGGAGACATTTTGGGGTGTCGCAGCTGGACGGGAGGTTTGTCTTGGTGAGGAGTCTCTAGTGGATAAAAACCGGGGTACTACTAAACATTCTACAATTACAGCCAAGCCCCCCATAGCAAAGAATTATCAAGTCCAAAATATTAATTGGCACCCAGGCTGAGAAACTCTGCTTACACATGTTGTGTAAGGTTAAGGAGTACAATGTGTTGATTTGATACATTTTTAGGTTACAGAATGATGACCACCACAGCATTAGCTACCGCCTCCATCCCCTCACGGAGTTACCATTTCTTTTTTGGGGTGAGAAGAGTTAAGATCTACTCTTTTAGCAACATTCAAGTACACAATACAATATTAATTAACTATAATCACCATGCTGTACGTTAGTGTCCCAGAACTTGTTAATCTTATAACTGGAAGCTTGCACTTTTGATCAACATCTCCTCATTCCAGTCCCCCAACCACCACCCCGACCCCCCAGTCCCTGGTAACCACCACTCTAGTCTTTGTTCCTCTGCCTAACGTTTTTAGATTCCACATATAAGTGATATCATACAGTATTTGACTTTCTCTGTCTGACTTATTTCACTTAGTATAATGCCCTCAAGTGTCATCCAAGTTGTCACAAACAGCAAGATTTCCTTCTTTCTCATGGCTAGATAATATTCCATGATGTGCATGTGCACACACACTCACACGCACGTGTGCTATTTTTATTCTTGGTGATATTTGTGATGCTGGAGCTTCTAAGCCTCTGAGGAAAACGAGGTCAAGGTATTCAGTTTAACTCATGCTCAGCCAAAACCAACCCAATCCCATCTTGTCCTCTACTTGCAGAAGGACTTGATGCCCAAGCTGTTTTGGAGTAGAGAAATGGCTAATGTGAGCTGCTTGGAGCCTGTCCTTGCATCCAGGAGTGAAAGAAGGGCAGGATGCCCTGGGAGGAGGTGCAGAAAAAAGAGAGGGGCAGAGAGAGAAGGAATGGGGGCAGCGCAGTGCTGGACAATGCAATCCTTGTTGCAATGAAAAGAGGATTGTATGTATTCTTTAGGGACCTGAAGGCCAGTTCCGGGCACTGAGGACCCAGGCGGGGTGAATGCATGCAGTTGCAGAATGCAGGAGGTAGCAGATCAGAAAGCCTCTATTGTCTCCCCTGAAGCTGGCATAGGGAGTGTGAAGTCCTGTGTCCTAGGGTTCTGGCCAAGGCCTACCCATCGGGAATGAAAAATAGCAGTGTTCCCCACACCGTATATTACAATGCTATGAGATCCAAAATGTTATTCTATCCATGAAGGCTCCTTCTTAGGAAAAACAATGACACTCATTGAAACTGCCTACTTCATTTATTCATCTTTGAATGTGGTATAGCCATTTATTCATAACCCAAATACTTACCAAGTACCTACTAAGGCACCCTGAGAGGCAATGAATAAAACAGACACAGTCCCTGCCTACATGGAGCATAGAATCTCCAACAATGCATCAAGCAGTATAAAGCTATGAAGAGGGACGTACAGGGTACTGTGGAGCACCAAATGGGAGCACCCCGACTAATGGGGAGGGGAGAGAGGTTGGTGTCAGGAAAACTTCTCATAAGAAGGATGTCTACATCAAGAACTAAAGCACTAGTTGGGGTTCATCCGAAGCAGAAAAACCTAGACTTTTCTCCATGAGTCTTTGAAAATACAAAAGGTTCTGGTCTCCCCAAGACCATATCAATGTGGTCCTTTCTGAAGGAACACAGTTGGACAAAATGTGCCTTTAAAAATCAAGGTCCTTTCATTCATTTTATTTATTTATTTATTTATTTATCTATCTATCTATCTATCTATCTATTTTATGGTAACATTGGTTAACGAAATCCATTAAGTTTCAGCTGTACATCATTCTTTTTTTTTTTAATCATAAATATTTCCATCATATAGAAAGGTGAAATGGAATAATACAGCCAACACCTTTGTTGCTACCACCCTGGTCCAAGACACCCTGAATGATTCTTGCAGTCTCCCAGCTGCTGCCCTTGCCCCTATTAATCCATTCTCAATACTACATCCAGAGTGGTCCTGTTAAAATGTAGCTCTGAGCATTTCTCTTCTCTGCTCAAAATCCTCCTGCTGCTCCCATCTCTGTCTATGTGCTAGTGTTACATGATGCCCCTCCCTGCCCTGCGACCACTCTGAGCTCATTTTTACTTTATCCCACTGACCTCCTTGCAGTTTCGCAAGCACGCCAGGCACAGTCCAGTTAGAGGCTGTTCTTCTGCCTGGGACACTCCCCTCCCAGGTAACCACTAGACTTGTTTCACTCCCTAGTCTGTGGTCTTGACTCAGATGTCACCTTCTGAGTGAGGTCTTTCTCGAAGACCATGGTGGTAAGCAGACAAAGAGTCCTCCCCAAAATGTCTACATTTTAATCTCCAGAACCTACGAATGTGTTCCCGTATATGGCAACAGGGACTTTGCAGATGTGAGTAAGTTGAAGATCCTGAGATGGGGAGACCATTCCGGATCGTGAAGGTGGGCCCAGTGTGATCACATGGGTCTTTATAAGTGAAAGAGGGAGACAGAAGGGTCAGAAAGACTTGGTGTCAGAAGGATTCAACCCACTGGTGCTGGCATTGAAGGGGGAGGAAGGGGACCACAGACAAGGAATACATATGGACAGCGTCCAAGAGCTGGAAAAGGCAAGGACACAGATTCTTCCCCTAGAACCACCAGGAGGAACGCAGTCCTCCCAGCACATTGATTTTAGGTCAGAGAGACCATGCTGGACTTTTTCTAACCTACAGCAATGTAAGATAATAAGTCTGTGTTGTTTTAAGCTACTATGTTTGTGGCAGCAATAGGAAACTAATGTAACCACTATATTTAAAATTGTACCCCAGTCTGTTCTCTGGTATTCCCTATCCTCTCTCTTTGCTTTATTATTCTCTTTAGTACTTATCACCAGTGAACATGAACATATATTTTACTTATTTTGTTCATTGTCTCCCACTCCCTCCACCCTTAAGAATATAAGCTCCATGAGGGCAAGGATTTCTCTCTTTTGTTCACAGTCAGGTTCTAGAAGAGTGCCTAGCACACAATACGTGTTCAGTAAATATTTGCTGAATGAATGAATTCTCATACCCAACACCCAGCTTTGTCGTCCATTTATTTCTTCATTCAACCAACTTTGTTCATGCTGGGACCTGGGAACTTAGAAGCAGTCAAGATAGGTCCTTGACCTTGAGAAGATAACTATCTGGGGAGAGAGGCAGACACACAAATATCTATAATAAAAGGTAGTATACTATAGTTGAGTGACCTACTAAGTGCTATAGAAAATTAAGTGCTGAAGAAATTAATGATACATTCATAGATGATCCAAAAATTCATTTAACAGATACTTATTGAGTACCTACTTTGGCCCAGACCCTGTGCTAAGTAAGTCCTGAGGATAAGCAGTGAACAGCACAGACACGAGCAGTCTCTAGGAGGACATTCAACAAATCGTTCCCAGGGTGATGGGGAGAGTGTGGGAGGGGTCCAGGGAGTGCCTGAAGGATGTGCTCATGAAGGAGGGACTGGCATTCCAGGCATGGGGAATGGTGTGAGCAGACTCGTAGAGACGTGAAGGCTTTGTGTGTGTTAAGGAGCAGTGAATAGTTTGTTCTGGTTTCAGGGAGAGGGTATAGGGTAAAGTGAAACCAGAAAAAAAGGCAGGGGCCAGACCACGAAGAGCACATCATGCTAAAGAGTTTGGATTTGATCTTCAAGATGGAATCATTGAAGCCAGGAAGAATGAGAGCCATCGAAGAAGTTTAAGTAGTGGAACCATATGATCAGATTTACAAAGATAGATATGGTAGTAACGTGGAGGATAGGCTATAGGGGATGAAAAGGGGAAGAAGCAAGAGTAGTTGGGAGTCATCTTGGATATCTTCCATTTGTCTTTCTAGACCCGTTCTCCATCCTTACCCATCCAGCTTTAAGCCCTGGAGGCTGACTTGGATGGACTACAGCAATGGTTCCCTTGCCTTTGGGCTTCTGGTGCGATTATAAAGCTCTAGAAAGAAGAGAGAGAGAAGTCAGGGTATTTAGTCCTATGGCTCCCTCTCTGCTGGACTGCAATATGACCGAAGCCATGTTCCCCATGTAAAGCCACAGCCCATCAGGCAGCTCCTCTCCTGGGCTACAGTAGCCCCTTGTGACTAGGGTGCAATGGCTGCCCACCTCGCTGACTCTCATGATACTGTAGCACCCCTTCTTGACTCTCTTGGCCCTGCCCACACCTTTGTCTTCTTAGTCACCATTTTAACTGTACCATCTGTTTCTTGCTGGGACCCTGACTGATAACAAATCTGATTCAATAATCCAAGAAGGGGATCAGATAGATGCAGATAGGACCAGATGAGATGCAATTATGATGAGAGTGGAGAAGGGGAAAAAGTCTTGAAAATGATTTTGCAACAGCGTCCTTTTGTTGACCATTTACCATGTACAGAGTATGTTTTAAGTGCTTTACATATTCACTCTAAGCCTTACATAATGGCTTTGATGTTAGTTACCATTTTATATGAGGTCACTGAGACCTAGAGAGGTTGAGTATGTTGCCTAGGATTAAACATGGCAGATTGGCTCTGCACTCTTCATCTCTCCACTTGTCCGACCTGTGCAGAAGTGATAGAGGAAAAGAGGATGCATCTGAGGTTCTTAATTTAGGCATTTGGAGGATACTCATGCCAGGAACTGAGAAGAAAACTACAGAAGAAGGAAGTGCGTTGGTCTAGAGTCTGTGGTCTGGCCTGTGACGATAATAAGAGCTTCAGCCTAAGTGGAAGGTGCCTTTGAGACATCCTGCCATGAGGGGGTGGTTTTGACTCTGGCAGAATTGATCCAACCTCAAGAGGAGGCCCAACGAATTCCCTTGAGGTCAGAGAATTTGGGGTAGGTGGCCTTTGAGCTCCTGCTGTCTTGCACTTGGGTTTGCCTGCTGCCAAACCGGCAGTGCACCCTAACCACAGGCTGCGTGATAGAGGCTGCACTGTCCTCAGAGCTGGACTCGTTGTCCAGCGTTACTGCTCTTCTCCTGTTAAGTCCGAGCGGATTGCCTGGGCAGGGCTGCCTTGCATGGTATGGGTTTTACCATCAAGGAGGAGGAGACATTAGCCATCTGGCCCCTCATAGGCCCTGTTCCATCCATGAGCATCCGTGAGGACATTCATCTTTACAGTCTGAAGCCAAGATCTGTATAGCAATTTTTATCAAGGCTGCATCTAGACCTGTCTACCATTGCTGGGCCTCATTTGACAAGTGCTGAGAGGAATTCCAGGAGCCCTGAGATGGTGTTACGAAGGACCTGCCTATGGGAAACGGCATTACAGAGAGGGGGTGAGGAAGGCCCCTTCTTTCATCATAAGGAAAGGAGGGAAGGTGGTTGAATTAGTCTCTTTCCATGTTGAGTAACAGAAACCAAAACAAACCAATTTTAGCAGAAAGGTACGTATCAGCTCAAGTAGCTGGGAAGGTCTCAGGACAGATGGAAGTGCTTCAGACCCTGGGTCTCAGCCTTGAGGCCATCAGAGAAAGGTCTCATAGGACAGATGGAAGTGCTTCAGGAACCAAAATTTCAGACCCTGGGTCTCAGCCTTGAGGCCATCAGAGCTCCCTAACATCTCTCAGTTTCAGTTATTTCTTCTTGATTTCATCCTGCAGACAGGTACTCTGTGTGGTGGGGAGAATGACCCTTGGTAGCCCCAATTTGCATCTTCTCAGCTTAGCGACCGAAGCAGAAAGAGAAGTCATTCTCCCAGAATTAGTTTTATTTCCAGGAAAGGACTCTGATTGCCCTTTTAGGGTCATGTGGTAGAATGAAAGAGTTGTCCACATCATGTGACACTCATCCTATTGAGGGATAATCTCTATCTCGGCACAGCCAGATGACTTGCTTTGGCCAATTGGTAATGTGACACAAGTAGAAGTTTGAAAAATGCTCGTGCATTAGAATTATGCTTCTGTTGCTGAGAAACTTTCTGCTTCCATGTGAGGAAGCCCAGGCTAGCCTGTAGGAAGATGAGAGATCGTATGGAGAGAGACACCCGGCCATCCCAGCTGAGGACCCAGACTTGGGCAACGCCATCCTAGATCATCCCCGACCCACTCACACAATCCACAGAACTTTGAGAAATGATAAATTGTTGTTGCTTTAAGCCACCGAGTTTTGAGGAGGATGGTTTGTTAATCAGTCAAAGCTAATGATTACAGGTGATGTACCTGCCTAAGTATTATTGACAATGGTGTGGGCTGCTACAGTTAGTTGGGCTTGGATCGGCAGATTCAAACTTGCCCGGCAGACCCAAAGGTTACCTACCACTGGCCACTCTAGAGAGGCCTCCACAGAAATGGCATAGCCCCTTCCAACCTGCTCTTTCACCTGTGTTCTCAGTTGTGGTTAATGGCTCCACCTGCCAACTAGGCGCTCGAGCCGAAAGTCTGGGTATCACCCTAGACTCCTTTCCTGCCCTCAACTTCCACATTCAGTCACTACATTCTGCTGATTTTACCACCAAAATGTCTTTTGATTATGTCCCTGGATATTCTTGCATCCTTCCAGATGCAGCCTAGACTTTACCTTCACAGGAAACTTTCCCGAAACCCCTAATTGGGCTAAATAACCTTCCCGAGTGCACATTGGTGCCTTATGTCTTAACTCCTTCTGTGACTGATTTTGGGCGTGTTTCTCTCTCTGGACTGGAAGCTCCCTAAGGGCAGGGACTGTGTCCTGCTCACAGAATGTGGCAGGATGTGGTAGTCATCATGCAGCACTGGTATGCGGAACTGAACCAAACTCCTCCGATGCCGTTTTTTTTCCTTATTTATTGAATTAGACTCCAGAAAGAATGAACTCAAAGCCTTTTGTTTCCGAGGGACTTGGGAAAAAGCTGGTCAGTAGTGGCCGGCCGAGATTAATGAAGAGATTCAGGAAGCACGATGCAGAGGCAGGCACAGAGCCTTGCAGTCTGATGGGTGTAGGTTTGAAAGCTAGTTCTTCCCCAGCATCCTCACCCAGCGTGATCTTGAGCAAATTGTTTACTTCTCTGAGTCACTGGTCCCCTGCAAAAATAGAGTAGTTCTGTCTTTCTAGTGGGATTGTTGTAAAAGTTGACCATATAGGCATGATAACATAGGTACAGCATCCAACACAGAGCTATATCTACGTTATACATTAGTTTCTTTTCTTTTATTCTTGAAATGCTTCCTGTCTTGGAGTGGGTTCCTCCAGAAGCTAATCCCCAGAGAAAGATTTGCATGCAAGTGGTTTTTTTTGGGAAGTGATCTCCGGAAAGAGAGAAGTAAGATGGGGTGAGAAAGAAATTAATCCAGTGTTTGTTAAATCGATGACTTGGATAATTCCCTCTGGGGACATCTGGGAGATCGTGTAGATTAGAACATGCCTTAGAGGATGAGGAAGTAGGGGATATGAATCCACCAAACTCTGTCCATCATTGGCTGAGGGAAGCTCTCAGTCATTAACATCTAGCACTTCTGCCTCCTACACATGGAAAAGCTCTGGCAGAGAATCAGAGCAGTTTGCAGTAAGAAGCCTTTGGTACATATGTGAATGGTGAGAGCCAAGGGGACTGTGCAGTTCACTGAAGGCACTGGCTTTACTGCCTTTTCACTGAAAGAATATTTTGAATTCTCATAGTTATTCTCATAATTGCTTATACTTAGCAAATATTTTACTGAATAAGGAGGATTGGGGATAAAATACAAATGGATCTCATTCTATGATTACTATAGGTGGGTGAGAACTCTAGAAATTCAATAGCTTTCTTACTATGCCCTGGAAATATAGTAAGAGCAGCTTAAGAACTGTGAACAGGAGTTAAACAGACTCAGCAGCAACTCTTTCACCCTTAGGGCCTTCAGGCGCCCTTGCTCCAACAAACAGGGTTAGCAAGGAGAAAGGGAGCAGGGGAAGAGAAAATTATGTGGAGGAAACTTTCATATGTATTCTCTTTTATATTTGAAAATGACAGGAAGTTTACAGTAAGAGTATAGGAGGGAAAAACAAATCCATTTCAGTTAGGTATTTTTCTGAGCATATTTTTGTTTTTGTAACTTTTTATTTTGATATAATTTCAAACTTACAGAACAGTTGTGAGAATAGTACAAGGAATTCCTGTATACCCTTTACCCAGATTAACCATGTGTTCACATCGTGCCTCCCTCCCTTCTCTCCATCTATAATACATAGGTATAAATACATATTTTTAAAACCATTCAGGAATAAGCTGGAGACATTGGGCCCCTTTACCATTAAATACCATCATGGGTATTTCCTAAGAACAAGGATATTCTCCTATGTAACCATAGTCAATTATATCTGAGCATTTTAAATTGTTTTTGCAGTATTTTAAAGCAACTTCTACCACAAAAAATCCTTTCCAAAACAAAACAAAACAAAAAAAAAAACGTGCTGAAATGGGTTGAATTGTTGCACTTGTCAAGTTTTACCTAGTGAGATACTGTCCCCTAAGTTCTCACCCTTAACCTGAAATGCAGGTTAAGGCTCACAGAGCTTCCAAATTCTATTGATTTTATTTCAATCTAATACAAAAATCTAATCCTCTGTAAAGTGGTGAAACATTTATGGGCTGTGGAAACACTGCCTACTTGGCTAATATCCTTTTCCCTTAATAGTCTGCTTCAATGCGATGGTATTTTACTAATTTATTAACCATCATATTTCTATTAAGAGACAGTATTAGAGCTGGAAGGGGTCTTAGAGGTTCTTCTAGCCCCACTTTACAGTTAAGCAAACTGGGGACTAACAGGGCATTGCCTTGACAATTTCAGGGCAGTGGTTGGGACTGAAACACAAAGATGTTGACTCTAGAATCAGAAGGTCCTTTAGAGAGAATCAGTCCAGTATGGGTGAGGGGAGCCCAGGGACTTTGGGACCAACCAGGATCCAGAGAGGATATAGAGAGTCGAGACCCCAGCCTACAACTTCCAGCCCCCATCAGATAGCCCTGTTTTCTCCTCTGTTTTTGTACTAAGCTTTTGCATTAGATTTTAAGGGCCTTGCTACTTAAAAACAAATTAAGCCTAGATTTAAAGATGGGCTCAGTATTACCCAGCAAGTTGATACCAGAGCTGGGGCCAGGACGCGAGCCTTCCACCTTTGTTTAGTTCATGTCCAGTTTTACCTCCGCATCACAAAGCCTCCTGTTGTTAATCTTGCTTTACCTCTTCTTTTCAAAGGAAAAATCATTGCCCTTGTGGAGCAAGAAACAAAACTCATTTAAAAAAAAGGATTTATCTTATTAAAGGATGACTTCATTTTCCTAAAGCCTTCTCTCTACCATTCATTCTTCTTCCACATGTACCTTTACTCTCAGAGGTACCAGGACTCTCGTGACATGCTTCTGGAGACAGGATACTAATCTTACTCCCCCCATATTATCATGGTAGTTTTTTTTTTTTAATTTAATTTAATTTTTAAATTTAGTTTCAAGTATACAGTACATTGGTTAGATAGCTATATATTGCATTAAATGGTCCCCCCAATTGTTCCCTCCCTCCCTTGACCCTCCATCCCTCTGCCGCCCCCCATCCTTGTGACCATCCATCTGCTACTAATTTGTACTTCTTTAGCCCTTCATCCCATTCTCCCAGCCCCCCAAACCCCTCTCCCCTCTGTTTGTCACCAAATTGTCCACTGTATTTGTAAGTCTCTG
>NW_006432943.1:3548795-3704156 GCF_000325575.1 Pteropus alecto
GTTAGATTACTTGACTCCATTATATCTGGATCTCTGTTCTCTTCTCTCATATGGTTTCTGCTTCTTTGTCTTCCTATTTTGGCTGCCTTTCCATGTCTCTTTCTAGGTACTAAGCAAAGCACCTAAGTCTCCTGGTATTAGTGTGGATTTGTGAAGTAGGTGTCCAGTGTGGCACAGTCCTGAGAAGGGTTCAGCTGCAGGCCAAACTTAGCCCAAACCTCTACCCCTCCGGAGCCACCTGTTCAGATTCAGCAAGCAATCCACAGATGCTGTGCTTACAGTTGCCTCAAAAGGCCACACTAGAAATTGAGGCTAGCTGCCTCCTCTAATGTGAGTCTAGGTGCTGCTCAGCAAGGAGCACCTGACTCGCTGAGGATATATCTGGATGTGGCTTGGGTGGAGCTGTGAATTGGGGGAGACGGGGTTTCAGAGAATCCTCTGGGTGGAGTGACCTCTGTTATCCAGTTTGATGATGTCAGGGTGCCCTGGGAAGGGGGAGGGCTCAACAGGGAACAATGGATCCTGCTGGCACTTCTGTACATAGCAAGTCTCACTTCGGCCCTCACTCTGACTATGTCTCTCTGTAAGTCCCTGGTGCCCCCTGTGTGCAGCCGAATCAGCACTAGTGCTCAGAGCGAGCAGGTCTGTCACCATGAAAATCTGCTCACAAATGCGACCACTTTAAGAGGCTTCTGCTGCTGCTGCTGCCGCTGCCGCAGCCTCTGTCTCACTCAGCCTCTCAAGACCGAGCAGCCTTGAGTCCTTGCCCTGTCCTACCTTCTGCCATTGCAGGATGATTTCTTGGATTTCTCCTTAGTTGTATGACTTGTTCCTCTAGATCCCAGGCGATTTTTCCTTGCTGCTGCTCCTTGTTTCCGTCACAGAGCGATGAACAGAGCCTCTATCATCTACGCCATTTTTTTTTCTCTATCACAGTGTTTTTATACTAAGACATTTCGTTACAGATAAGTCACATAACTAGTTCTCTGATTCATAATGCCAAACCATCGATCTTTGGGAGGCTTACCTTCACCTTTCACCAACTACCTTTATGAAATATGACATCTTATTTTTCAGTACCTTACTTTTCCTACTTATTGGTTAGACTTCTTTGTTTTTACTTAATAGACAATATTATCCTTTATTTGAATTGTTATCCTAACCATTATTTAGCCAATGTTATTTTTTCTCAGTCAGGCAATAATGTCTCCAACTTGCCAAACCTCTCCCATGTAATATGAGTTTTAGTGTCAAATAGACTTAGGTTTCTAGCTCTGCTGTAAACTAGCACATGTCCCTGGCAAGTCTTAAATTTTAGTTTTCTCATCTATAAATGGAATGATAATTATGCTATAGTTTTTGCTATATTACAATTTATATAAAGTACTTAGAAGAGTATATTGTATGTAATGAATATTTCTTATTTTTTATAAAAGCAAATGTGGGTTAATCTCAGTCAAATAAATGAGAAATATCTAATCTTTAAAATCCAGGGCTTTTTTTTTCCTTGTAAGTTTGGTATTTGAATCATATAATATACTTAGAATTATTTTTCTCTTCAAAAAGTAGACATATGGGAGAATGTTTATGCAGCTGCTGTGAGTAACCTGATGGAACAAGAGGATCTTCTATAACCGTGCGTGTGGACTTGGCAGACCGATCATTGCTGCTAACATTTTTTTTCTGGTAAATTCCATCATTATCTAGTGATATGGGTTTTTAGATTGATGCCTTCTTCCATGTATCTTTAGAACAAAGAGGAAAAGATAATGTACCAAAGACTATTTTTACAAAAACAGGGAGTGGTAAGGAAAAGAGAGAGAAAGCCAGACACTTAAAAAAAAAATGTAGACACACTCTCTCTAGCAAATCCTCTGGAGAGAATATAGTAAGACTCCTGCTTCCAGTCAAGATGGAACTGGATTTACCTGTTTGATGGAAACAACTGAAAAAGCAGATACAATATATGAAAGAGCAGTTTTCAGAGACTGAACATCAAACAGCACAGGACAGAGATCCCTGAGAAAGGGTACAAAAATGAGGTGAGCCCTACAATTGCTTACTGCTTACAGAGAAATTTCAGGCTGCAGAGCAGGGAGTGGGAACCCAGGTGAAGCGTAGCTATCTCTCTGAGTTGAGGATATGGAGCTAGGAGTTCAGGAAGGTCAAGGTAGCTAGAGTTTGTAGAGAAGAGTACCAGAGAGAAGAGAGCTGCACAGAAGGAGAGGGAGCTCTGGGAATGTGCAAGGAATCCTCCCAAAGTGTCCTAGCTAAGTACTGATCAGTGCATATATTTGAGGAAACTATCCGAGGTCAGAGGAAGACTTAAAAAGAGCAAAAGAAACAATCCAGAGAGCTTACACAGGACTGAGAATAGTTCGTGTTCCCATGAGCCATGGTGGGAAACCATACAATTCATGGGGTGTTGGTAGAGTACTTAGAGGGATATTGCCTTATTAGTGGGGTAAAATTAGTCCTAGCCTAAAGGCTGCTCTAGTCCCACCAAAAAAAAAAAATCTTAAAAAGAAAGGAAGGCTTGATGTACAGAGTTTCAATTTCACAAAATGAAAAGCGTTCTGGAGATTGGTTGCACAACCATGTGAATGTTCTTAACAGTACTGCATTCTTCTTAAGACGGTAGGTTTTATGTTATGTGTATTTCACTATAATGAAAAATAAAATAGTCTACAAAAATAAGGAAGCCTAAAAGAAACCAAACTGTTTCCAAGTAACTCAAGTATATTTATAGGAACACAAAAATATCCAGCACCCAACAAGGCAATATTCACAATGCTTGACATCTAATTGAAAATTACAAGATAAGCAAGAAGAAGGAAGACACAAACCATAATGAGGAAAAAAGTAAATCAGAGGAAACAGACCTCAAAATAACACCTATGATAGAATTTATTAAGAATGCTGAAACTATATCCTGTATGTTCAGGAAGAAAAAGAAAGGTTAAATATGAAAAATAGAGACATGAGAGATATATAAAAAGACCTAAATCAGACTTTTAGAGATGGAAAATACAATATCTAAGATGAAAAATACACTAGGTGGGATTTATGGCAGACTAGACACTGTAGAAGAAAAGGTTAGTGAATTTGAAGATGTAGCAATAGAAATTATTCAAAGTAAAGCACACAAAGGGAAAAACTGAAGAAAAAGAGAACAGCATATTTGAGCTGTGAGACAACTTCAAGTGGCATAATATAAATGTAATTGGAGTCCAAAAAGTAGGGATAGGAAAAAAATATTTAAGGAAATACCGGCCAAAATTTTTCAAATTTGATCAAAATGAAAATCCACTGATTCAAGAAGCTGAACATAGCCCAAGTTTAAGAAATATGAAAAAACAAAACAAAACAAAACAAAACCCTACAAACAGCAAAATAAAATTTCTTAAAACCAGTAATAATCTTAAAAAGTAAAAATCTTAAAAAACGTTCAGAGGAAGAAAAGGAAATATCACCTACAGAGGAACAGACAAAGATGATGGCAGACTTCTTGTTGGAAACAAAGCAAGACCAAAGACACTGGGGGCAACATCTTTAAAGCACTTAAAGAAAAAAAATATATATATCAATTGAGAATTCAATATCCAACAAAAATATCTTTCAAAATGAGGATAAAATACTTTTTCCAACATACAAAAACCAAGAGAATTCATTGCCAGCAGACCTGCACTACAATAAATGTTAAAGGAAGTTCCTTAGTTAGATGGAAAATCTACCAGCTGGAAGTCTTGATCAACATAAAAGTAAATAACAAAATATAGATAATATATATTTATATTATCTATATATAGATAAATATAATAGGCTTTTTTCTTATTTTAAAAATATTTTTAAAAGATAAAGGTGATTTAAAGCAAAAATAACTGTTTTGGGATTTAAAACATATGTAGAAGTGAAATATATGAAAATCATTGCACAAAGGCTAGAAAGGGGAAATGAAATAGATCATTCTAAATTCTTATAGGTAAAGTGGTATACTATTACTTGAAGGCAGACAATGATAAGTAAAGATGTGTACTGTGAAGAACACTAAAGCAACCACTAAACAAAGCAAAACAGTTATCATTAATAAACTAACAAAGGAGATAAAATGGAATGAGGGAAAATATTCAATTAATTCAAAGTGGTCAGAAAAAGATTAAGAAAACAAAGAACAGTTGGAGAAATAGAAAATAAACAGCAAAGTTGTAGATTTAACCAGCCATTTTAATAATAGCACCAAATGTAAACAGTCCAGTAGAACATTCTGTGATGATGGCAGTGTTCTTTATCTGTGCTAATACCTAGTTACGCATGGCCATTGCACATTCGAAATGTAACTCATGAACTGAATTTTAAATTTTATTAAATTTCGGTTAATTTGAATTAAAATAGCCACATGTGGTTAGTGTTCTATTGGACAGCACAATTCTAAATACCTCAATTGGAAGGCGGAAATTGTCAGACCGGCTAAAAAACAAGGCCTAACTATATGCTGGCAGCAGAAACTCTCTTTAAATATAAAGACAAGTAGATTAAAAATAAGATGGAAAAAGATATATCATACAAACATTAATCAACGAAGACCGATATATTAATATCGAAGTAGATGTCAAGAGGATGTAACTCCCTGAAGACAAACATTTTTGTGTGGTCGTCCTTGGTATTAACTTGCTGATGGTGGGGCAGCTGAGAAAAAAGGGCAGTGCATTAGTCTGCCAAGGCTGCCATAGCAAAATACTCTAGACTGGGTGGCTTAAATAACAACTTTTCTCACAGTTCTGGAAGCTTCATGTGCAAGATCAAGGTGCCAGCAGACTTGGTTCCTCCTGAGGCCTCTCTCCTTGGCTTGCAGGCGGCCACTCTCTTGCTGCCTCTTCACATGGTCATCACTCTATGCACATGCACCCCTGACGACTTTCGGTGTGTCCAAATTTCCTCTTCTTTTGAAGATACCGTAACAGCCTCGTTTAACTTAGTCACCACTTCAAATGCCCTGTCTCCAAATGTAGCCATATTTTGAGGTAGTGGGGGTTAAGAATTTCAACATATGAATATGGGGAAGGAACACAATTCAGCCATCAGGGACATTATTTACTACAACTCTCCTCCTGAGGACAGTGTCCCTGGGCTTCCATGGTTCAGTAGAATTGTCTGGAGCAGACAGTGCTTTCCCTCCCTCCTGGGCCTTGTGACGACTGTGGGGCCAGGACCAACCCAGGAGAGGCAGGGCCTAGGTTGTTGGGCTGTCATCCACCTCTCAAGAGAGAGTGGAGGAAGATCGAATGGGAAGGAGGGCATTGCTGTCTAACCAGAATCTTGTGTTGCCTCTACGTTTCTGTTGAATCTTCTGACGACAAGTTATACCTCTTGATATATCTTTTTTTGTTAATCGAAGTATCACTATATTTTTTCCTTTGGAATTAATGAAAGGAAAACTTCAAGTAAACAGCGTTGCTTCTTCTACGTCCAGAATAACCAGTAAAAATGCTGATCCTTCCAGAAGCCCACCAATTCTCCCCACCCACCACAGGCTGCCTTTGTTGCCATGGCAACATTGATTTTCAGCTTAAGTGGAGGTACTAGTTCTAGCTTCACTTTGCTGAATGTTAAGAACTAGTTCATCAATTTAGCCCCTAAGGTGCAAGATTTCTAGGTGAGGTTTGAAATTTGGAAGAGAGGAAAGAGAAGGAAGCTGCAGAAAGGTCCTGTGGGAGTGAAGGTTTCAGGGACCCTGAGCTACACAATCTGTGAAAGAAGTCTGTGGAGCAATTTAAAAACAGATGGATTTCCTGAAACCACCACTGTGTTTCCATGGCAACACCTCAACTGACTATCAGTTGCTATAAAGTGTTCTCCTCTCTATGTGGACAGAATCTTGGTGTCAACTAGAGGGAGAGGACCCAAGACAGAATAAATCAGACTAACCCACAAGGGAGAAGATACAATTTGGGATAGAGATTAGGGCCTTAAGAAGAGTCTCCTGAGAGTCAGGCCTCATGTCACCAGGGCAGGTGTCAGAAGTTGCCTGTCCAATGATTTTTATGGGAATGGTGGCAGCAGTTTTTTGGTTGGAACGGCTGTGGTACCTTCATTCCTGCCTCTAGGCTTTGATAACCAGAGGTCATTTGCCATCCTGTAATTCATTCACTTGATAAAATATAGAATACCTAGCATTGAATTCTGCCAAAAGAATCCATCATACTGGTGAAATGCATGCCCATCACAATGAATGTCAATTGCTTACATCGCCTGTGATGGATATGCAGCAGTAGAGGCTAATATTCCAAAGCCCCCAAATGGCCAGTTGCTTTTCACCCACACTCCTGTTGTGTGTATGCTGTGCTTAGCACTATGTTAGATACTAAGATTATGAAAAGCCAGGCACAGGTCCTGCCCTCAAGAGGCTTATAGGATAGGTGGGATATGCATTGGCATAGCAAGAATAAATAACGTAAGGTGGCATGTGCTGCAAATTAATGGTGTAGACAATAAGCTCCATAGGGATTCAAAGGACAGCAAGTCTCCTAGGGCAGGGGTAATCAGGGACAGGGTCATGGAGGAGGTGAGACTTGAACTGGGCTTGAATAAATGTAGGACTTGGGTAACAGGAAGGATTTTGAAACTAAATAAGCAAGGAGAGCAGCAGAAGTATTGAGACAGGAGTGAGTGTGGGCAGTTGTTCGGGGGAAAGGAACAGACTTGTTTGAGAAGAGAGGTTCATGACATGGAAAGTGGAAAATAAAATTGGCAAGAGAGAGTTGGGGACTCAGGTTATCAGGATTCTGAAAGGCATGGCAGGGAATTTAGACTTTATAGTGTAGCAGTGAAGGATTAGCAAAGGTTTTAGAGCTAAGGAGCTGGGAATTTTTTTTTTTTTTCAAAGTAATGCTGTAGAATTCTTAATTTGGCAGCCCTGTATAGGCTGGTTTGAAGGAGGGAAGAAAGAGCCAGAGAGATTGAATGGGGTTAGGATGGATGGCGGTTGGAGGAATGGAAAGGGATGAGTGGATGCATGATGGAATGGATGGAGAGATGGAACGGACGACCCCAGAGATACTGAGAAGGGGTATCTCTTCTCAGTGTCAGGAAGAGTGTCAGGCTTGGGTTTGTGTCAACAGGATATCTGGAATGGACGACCCCAGAGATACTGAAAAGGAATAGACAATAACAGATTTGGTCTAGCAGAGGAGGCAAGGAAGAGTGTCAGGCTTGGGTTTGTGTCAACAGGAAAGTAATTTATTCCTTTACAAGAAAGGAGGCTTACAAAGCCCTGTGTTAAAAAGATAAGAGGAAAATCCTTCCCCTTGGCTAACTCATGGCCTAGTAGGAGAAAACAAGTGAATTATAGATACGAGGATAGAGGCATGTACAGAGTACGTGCGGGGCTCACAGGAAGGAGTGGTCACTTTTGGAGGGAGGAAGAAAGGAGGTTGTCTTTGTAAGAGAGCATCTTGAGTGTTGAGAGGGAGCTCGTTTGAGAAGTAATGTGGTAAGTTAAGGGTTGTATTTGACTTCAGAGTTTAGTTTGAGGTGAAGCAAAACATCTAAGTGGGAAGCATCCATTCATTCAATTCATTCTTATGCAGGGGCCTCTATATGCCCCAGGCAGGAACTCTAAAGAGGTGAACAGGGCTCACTCCCTGCTTTTGAGGAGCTTCCCTTTCAGTCGGGGGAAAGACAGCATTCATCCAAGCATCCATCGATATGCGTTTACCCTCCCGCTCTCCAGGTGCTACCTTGGGTGCTGGGAACGAAGGAGTGAGCATAATGGACTAAATTCTCTAGTCTCATGGAGGTCACATTTAGTTAAGAACTTAAATAGGCAGAATTAGGCTAAGTGGGGGTCAAAAAACAGGTTCAGGGAAAGTGCCGAAGGTGTAGAGAAAAGGAACGGTGGGTTCTGACTGGACGGTACTGGAGAGGTCTATGCTCTCAGGAAGTGTGAGGGGACTGACTGGCTGGCAGCCTCAGTAAGCAGCAGTTGGAGATGTTAGCTGGGAGCTGGAGCAAAGGGTCAAGTCAGACTGTGGGATGAGTTCAGACGTCCGTGTGCGCCTCGTGATTGTGAAGTGACATGCTTGTGATCACTGGGGAGGCATCTTTGTAGCCGTGACAGCTAAAGCCAGGCATGTGTGACCTGTGTATTTTATGCTTGCTAGGACTTCGTCTCAGTGGAGCCCCTCTGTTAGTCTTCTTTTCTGGGCTCTTGCAAGTGCTGTTTCTTCTCACTGTGTGTTTCTCGAATGCTGATGGAGCCACCACAACCCAACGAGCAGCGCATCCTCCTGCCCCAGGCTCATATGTGCAGAACCTGTGTTCCTGCCATCAATACTCATATCCGGTCACACTGATCCAAAGCTTAATTCCTGGTGTTACAGAGTGATCTTTGGAGAGAGAGTGGGTGTTATGGGTTAAATTGTGTCCTCCACAAATTTATATGACATGTTTATATGTCCTCCACAAATTTATACCTCAGAACATGACTGTATTTGAAACAGGGTCAAGGTAATCGAATTAAAATGAAGTCATTAGGGTGGACCCTAATCAAACATAACAGGTGTCTTTACCAAAAGAAGAAATTTGAATGTAGACCCACACACGTGGAGAATGCCATGTGAAGAGAAGGCAAAGATCGAGATGATGCTTTTCCAAGCTAAAGAATGGAAGAGATCGCCAGCAAACCAGAAGCTGAGGAGAGAGGCCCGGAACAGTCTCCTGTAGAGTCTTCAACAGGAATCAACACTGCCAACACCTTGATTTTGGGTGTCTAGCCTCCAGAACTGAGACAATAAATTTCTCTTGTTTAAGACACCCAGTCTGTGGTCTTCGTTATGGCAGCCCTAGCAAACTAATACTGTGAATCAGTAACTCTGAAGTCATTCAAATCAGGAGCCTTTGGGGTTGTTCCAATGCTGCCCTAGGCCACACTGTCACAGGCAGGTCCCCTCTGGGTGCTGTCGAAATCAGTGTTTTGGGTACATGCTCTTGAGCGTCTCGGTCAGAAGTTAAACTGTGACTGACTGGCTCTCAGCTCCCTTGGAGAAGCAGTCAACCTATGTCTGTCTCCGTCTTTTTCAACTCATTTATTTTTCTGAGGATTCTCGTTACTAAAAGAAATCAAACCTCTGAATATGCCCTACTGGACAAGTGTTAGTTTTGCGAAGTCAGTTAAAGAAGAAAAATTCAGCCTGTGTTTGTGGTGGCATTTGGTAGGATTTACAAGGTTATACAGCATTTTAATGAGCCGAGAGGATTTTCACTCAAATTCTTGGCAAGAAGGGCAGAGAATCATTTTTGATTACCATCAGCAGCAGCTGATTCTGCTGGCACTGAGGGGCAAGGAAGTCATGGAAACAGAGATTAGTTAAGCACGTCTTCTGGGCAAAGTGTGGATCAATAACCTGTTGTTAGAAAGAATTTTGGCAAAGCTTAGCTGTGAGGCATCGATCTCCTGTAGAGTCTGGCAGAGCGATCCAGGGTTCTGTTGGCCCCTTCTTCCTCTACTCCTTGGCTTCTGCAGGGGGTGAACAGCTTGCTCCGGATTCGGCGTCATCCTCCGGAACGTATCCCCTTGCTCCTGACAGGGTAGCTCTCACTAACCCAGTCTCTCGGAAATGGGGCACAATTACCAGTTGGTTCAACTATTTTCTTGTTTACTTTTCTGAAGTCTCAGAAGCAGCCAAGTGACCACCATATCCACGATTATCTTGGCATATCCATTAATGAGTTCTGCCTACAAAAGGGTTTGAAGCTCGTGCATATACTTTTGTTTTAATTTTCATCTTGTTGGTACTTTTCATTTATCAGGACTTTCCTCCCCCGAAGTATATATAATGTGCTTGCTATGTGCCAGACACCAAGCTAAAGATGACATGTTAATTTAGTTCATTCTTCACAATACCTCTGTGATGGAGGTACTGCAGTCATCCCCACTTTACAGATGAGGCTCTATAAGGTCATGACTTGATGAAGGTCACATAGCCAATAAATGCTGGAATCAGGATACGTGCCCAGCACTCTGACTTCAGAGTCCATGGTCTTAACCACTCACCGCACAGTCATCGAGTTGGGCTTGAACACCTGTGTCGGGGCTATAAAGGTGCTTGGGATGAGTCCCACCCTCAAATTCCAGAGAACTGCAGTGTAACCTGGGAAGGTGGGGCAGGAGAAATGCTCAGGGCTTTGGGAGCCCAGAATGAGGAGTTCGCCCATGGTTGGGTTCTGGGAGGGCTGTCTGAAGGACACGGTGACTAAATTGGGCCCTATAGGACTTTTCCACAGAGGAATCACACAGGCATGGAGGCTTTAGACAGCAAGCCGGGGGGTGAACAGTAGCGCAGTGTAACTGGGTGAAAGGAAAGGTGATAGGTGAGGAGTGGCTGAAAACGGAGATGGAGAGAAGGTGGGGAGGAGCAGGACACACGTGACACATGCAGTTCGGGTGTTCCCCCTGCGGAGGGCGAGGTGCCATTGCAGGACTTGAGAATGAGAATGAGATGTTTGGGTTCATGTTTTAGAAAGATCAGTGCAGTGTTTCTGTGGAGGATGGTTTGGGGCTGTCGGGGTGGGAAGGTGCGATGAGAATACAGACAAGTACAGATGAGGAGACCAAAGAGGATGTTGTTAGTCCAGGTGAGAGATGATGAGGGCTACAAACAAATAGAAAAGATCATGGGTTTGGAGAGGATTTTGAATATCACAGGTCCTGATACTGTGTGGACATGTGGTTAGGGACAGGAAGTCTTACCCAACACTAAGCCCTTAATATGTAGTAGGCATGGTTCTAAGTGTATGACATATTATAATTCATTTACTTTCACAGCAACCTTAAGAGGTTTTACAGGTGAGGAATTTGAGGCACAGAGAGGTGTAGTCACTTGGCCCAAGAGCACTCTTGTACCTTGCAAGTGACAAACTGGGACTCTGGCTCTGTCACCTCCTCTCTTCATCACCGTGCCGTGCCTCTCCTGAGGGAGCCTAGGGGGGCAAAGGAAGGCATCTAATGACTCCCACCACCATCACTGCTTCCACTGTGGGGTGACAAGTGGATGATGGTGCCATTGATCACGGATTCTAGAAGGGAGCAGAGAAAGATATTGGGCTCTGCATTATAGTGTTTAGAGTGAGCTGCTTATGGAACACCAAGTGGAGGAAAATCCAGCTCAGGCCTTTGCCCTTCTTCCTGGAGCCTCCTGTCACTGAGCCATGGGGCTTCTGCACCTACATTAAATTATTAGACTGCTTTCCAATTAGATGACAGATTGACAAGAAAAAAAGATGAGTGGTACAGGGTCTAAAATATCTCATAATCTGAAGTGATTCTACTCTGTTTCCAGTCCACTGGCTGGATGACAGACTAAAATGTGATGGTTTGACAAAAAAAAAAAAAAAATGTAGCTGTGTCAACTTTCGGTGTCTCCGGCATAAAATTAAATTTAACATTGTATTACACATTTGAAGAGTTGTCATCGTAAGGCTAGCCAGACAAATATGATTTAGAGGGTTAGGTTTTGAAAAATAGGAGAAATAAAATACGGAATAAAATAGCAGTAGAGATGACACATTTAAAAAAAAAAAACATATCTGAAGGTGTTAAGCAGACCTGTTTGATCACATTGTTTAACATCACCTCCTCCTTTGCCAACTTGACCAAGGGATTCTGATGCGTTGGACGGATTCTCCACTGAAATCCAGAAATTTAACACTCACTTTCTCCTTTCCTGAACCTGTAGTTGGGCCCCCCTCCACCCATATTTTTCTTGTTGGCTGCATGGTTCAGTCTGGCTATGGACTAATTTCTGAGATCTGATGGTAAAACTACGATCAGATTCTTCCCCTCCCCTCTACCTGAGTGCATCATTTACTCAGACACTCCAGCACCTTTGTGTTAGTCCCTGTCTCTGTCCAAGGTGGAAGTTTGGTGTCCGACTGTGACTGCTACTCTGTGCAAAGCCTTCAAAGAGCATCTCCTCAGTTCTGTGCCCTGGCCTTCAAGGCTTGTCATTTTTGTCAACATAAGAAGTGAAATATAGGTCAGCCTCACAGATCTCAGTGTTAAAAATAAAAGCTTCTTCCCCAGGCTCTGCAGGTTTGTAGATTGGCATGGGTTCCCCCCTTTCATCAACCCCCACTTTTAAATTGCTTCTTGGAGCTTAGTTGATGCCACCCTCCAACTAAAAGGAAACCTGAAAATAGAAGAAGAGCTGAAATTATCTCTCTCGGCAGACTCCATTCCAAAATGTGATGATTGCCTGAATGGAAATTGTAAACAGAAGCACTGAGCAGATTTCCTTCCAGTTGTGGGGTAAAAGTGCTGGCTGCTGGTAACAGGGGAAGGAGGTTTTGTCCTATTTTCTATAAAAGTGGGTTAGGAATGGAGCCTGAGAGGGGTCCCTCTCTCTTCGTGGACCACCCAGCACACCTCTCCTGTGGCAGCCAAGGGACCAGGCAGTGCAGTTCCTCAAAATTTTGACGAAAGGACCTCCAGTCTCACCCTTCTCATTCCTAGTCCTTGCATTTGAGCTATCTCAGAAGATTCAGCCCTTTTCCTGTGATACTGAAATTCAGGAAGCAAAACACAGAGCTTTTAAATTTACTTTTAATAACCACACATTTCTCTGCTTTTGTACTCTTTATTCTTATTTTCCCTCTTCCTTCTCTTTCTCCTATTCTGATTTCCCCATTTATGTCCTTTTGCCTTCATTCCATTTTAGCTCTTTTTACTCCTGCAAAACTGGAAGATAAGTTATCCTTCACATAAAAGCCATGGGCCTCTGGCGATTTGGGTCTTTGAATAGATTCCTCCCCCACCCCCCCATTCTCAGGTCTCATTTTTCAGGCTGGTCTGCACTCGACAGGAACGGCATTGTCTGTGAGAGGACCTGAAGGAGCAAGGAGACTGTGACATTTGGGTTTTTCATAAACCATCTCTGTGCCCGAGCAAATCTCGAAACCAGCTTTTGCCTTCCTTCCACAGCTGGTACCAAACGTTGCTTTTTCTCTCCAAGTTGGCAGGTCCCAGTCAGTCTCCAATGTAAGCATTTTCCAAGGGTCCAAGGAAATGGAATGAACCCTGTCTTGTCTTTTCATCCTTCTGAGTTGGATTTTCTCAGAGATTTCTGTCTGGGTGGTGTGTGCTGGCTGCTTTTCCTCTAAACTGGAGTGAGGGTGGGGTGGGGAGAGGAAGAGAGCTGAGAGGGGGATGGGCAAATACGAATGCATTTGATACACATTTGGTGAGTCAAACGGAAATGAGTTACATGAGCTAGCTATACTGCGGGCCAAATTAAATGATTTCTTTGAGAGTTGAGGAGGGCTCAAAAAACAGTGAGATGGATGACCCTCTGTGAACATAGCCTTCTCCACCCATCACTTGGCCCAAGAAGAGTCAGAATTCTGAGGGCGCAGGAAGCAGACACTCCACTGCTGGAGTCCGTCCTCCTCAGGAGCCTTAGGGTGCATCGTTCTGTAGGTTCAGCCCTACCACCGCTTACTCTGTGACCTTGGGCCAGTCACTTGGCCTCTGTGCAGTTCCATTTCTTCATCTGTGAGACGTGAGAGTTGGACAGGAGCAGTGCTGCTCAACTCTGGCTGCACAACAGAGTCACTGGGGAGCCTTTAACCACGCCAGCATCTAGAGGTTCCTGATTTATGTGCTCTTGGGTGAGGGACGTCTGGCTTGGGTAGCCGTTAAAGCTCTCTAGATGATACAGCCAGGGCTGGGAAGCGCTGCCTAGACCAGTATCTTTCAAATTGGAGTGTGCACGTGAAATCACGTGGGATCTTGTTCAGTCTTTGCAGTTCTGATATTGTAGGGTTTCTTAATTATTTTTTGGCAAATAGTCGAAGAGACATTTTGATGGTAGTGAGGATGAGCTTCCTTTCATCATTTGGGAAAATGTGATTCAGTATTTGGTAGGTAGGGTTCAATTTGTATCTATTTTCAACTCAAAAGTAGGTTTATTTGAGGAGGAAAAGAAAAACAGATGTAGCTCCGTGTGTGTGTGGGGGGTGGGGTGGGGGGTGTGTGAGAGAGAGAGAGAGATAGAGACAGAGACACAGAGAGAGACAGAGAGACAGAGAGAGAATGTGAGGGCAAGAATGAGGGAGAATATATGAATATGTAAGTGCTCATGGGGTGAATATTCTACATTAATTGTAGGGTTGGGAAGATCAAAGGACAACAAATGTCTAGCCTTCTTCAGGTCCAGTTTTGGCGAGGAGATGAAAAGAGGGGGCAGAGTTTTCTCGGCTGGGATTTAAGGTGGAGATCTTGCTTCCCAGAGCAGCTTAAAGGCTGGCAGATTCCATCTCCTCAGCCCTATCATTTTTTCTGTGCTAAGCAGCCATTAGCTCCAATTATTCTTGAATTATAATGACAGCTTTTGGTTTATGCAGGGCTTCAAATCATCTGAACTTAGGCGCAGAAGTAAAATTATGCCTTTCTTGGTCAGAACATTTCAGCTGGCTGCTTTTAGAAGGCTCTCTCCTTCCCGCCTCTTTCCATCTCCCCCACCCTTCAACTTGTTGTTAGCCACAGACACTGTCTTGGAGTGTCAAGATTCTGCCTGATATCTGCACAATTAAATATATATTTTAAAGTCGAGGTCAGCCTTAGAGAGATGTTGCCTGCATTTTGCCTTCTGTTTTTTCTAATCTTCATAGAATGACAAATTTCCATATGTGAACAAATTCTCTTGGTTTAAAATTATATTTAATTAAAGTTAAACACTTCAGGCCTTGTGGTAGTGATTCTCCTGCCCACATAATTATGGGGATTTCTTTTGCTTTAGAACAGATCTCTAACAAAGCAGTATTTTTTGCTAAAATGCATGATCTAAGAATTTTCACAGTCTTATTTTCAGGGATTCCTCCAACTTGTGATTAAGGGGAGAAGAATATTTTTCTAATAAAGACGTTTTCCAATCTAGAGAAAATTTTTTTTTCTCTCCATGGTTTTGTTTTAACTTTTTCCCCCTATGAAGAAGGATTCTTCATAGCCTCGATGTACTCGCCTATATAGTGGAAATACAAATTCTGCCTCACCTGTGGTGAGGTTCAGGTGAGGTAAGAGTTCTGAGGCTGATGCTAAGGCATAAAGCGTTATTCAGATGTCTTCTCCTTCTCTTTCGCTTCCTCTAATTCTTGTTTCTTTCTCTTCCTCAAATACATCAACTCCTGTCCTCCTTGGCACTTGGATCAGTCATTAGGTCATTCAAGAAACATTTTCTGAGTACTTGTGAGGCCAGCCTTTTGCTAGGCACTGAGTATGGAGTTGAAAGACCATCTTTGCCCCCAGGAAGATGTGAGGGGAGATGGTCAGTAAATTAAATACAGTAGTGAATGAGGTAGTAGAGGAGGGGCACCTAACAGCCTAGGGATGGATGAAGGAGGTGGGATGTGGATCGTGGTGCAGTCAGGGGATCTTACGGAGATGAATGACGAGTGGGAATTAGCCAGAGGAAGCATGGAAACACAGGAGCGAGCAGATGTGTGATCTCAGCAATCTGAAAATAGTTTGGCTGGTTCTTGTGGGAACCAAGCAGTCAGTAATGAGAATCCTCGCAGGAGTTTTGAGTTTGTCTTTCATATGGTGTGAGTGATTTTTCTGGCTCACTGTGGCAGGATGGTTATTCTCAATTATTCTTTATGCGAGAGTAAGAGATTTGCCTCCTAGCTGTAGCCAAGGATGTGCTCTGGTGAGATGGCTTCTCAGAGTTAAGCATTCGCCGATGCTGAGAACATCAGAGCTAATGGGCCTCAGTGGAGACTGAGCCTCTGACTGTGGTTCCATTAGCCCAGTGCTCTGAGAAAGCTAGCACAGATTCCTCCTGCTGTTTGCCATGACCTTAGAATTTGGAGTTTGCAAAGGTACTCCTTTATAGCATGATTTTTCAAATTGCAGGTCACAATCCATATTTTATATAGCTTATAAAGTCAGTAGGTTGCAAATAGCATTTTAAAAAACAAAATAGAGGACGTGGTTCATAGTGTAGCAGTTAGCACGTCTCCTTTTCACGCAGAAGGTCCTGGGTTCGTGCCCTAGTAGAGCCACGGTCCATGGTCTACGGCCATGCCCCCCTGAATAAGCCTGGTGTCTGATCTCAGAAGCTAAGCAGGGTCGGGCCTGGTTAGTACTTGGATGGGAGACCACTTAGGAAGACCAGATGCTATAGGCATAAATAATAATAATAAATGAAATAAAAAATAGAAAATCAAAACATATTACACAAATGAGGGTTAGTATTATTTAGTGAAACCTTGTGTGTGTACTCAATGCAGATATCCTGTTTTACTATGGATCATGGAAAGAGAATTGGAAATACTTTAGATTGTATGGCCCCAGGCCAAGAAGGCAAAGATATTTTGTCTTGTATCCAACTTTAATTGATTTGTAGTGGTTGGCTAGAGTACTGTATTGAAAACAATTCAGGGGTGGTATGTAGACTCAGAGAGAAAGGGCCATCATGGATTAGCAATGTTTGTCATGGACTTTCAGCAGGGGCGTAGGTTCGCAGGGTCTGTCTATTTGCCATCCCTGTGGAAAAAAAGCACTATGCGAGCAATGATAGTAGCTGCCAGCAGGTGAATTGTAATGCCTGGTTATTAATGGAATGAACCAAAAGGCAATGCTTTCTCGGTGTGACTAACCTCAGGAGATAGGAGGGTGTGTGTGTGTGTGTGTGTGTGTACACGTACATGTACACATACACACATAGATACACACATACTTTATTACAGTTTTTCCATTAACAAAGAACCTCATTATAATGAAAAGCATATGTAGTTATTATTATTTGCTAATGATATAGTTTAAAACATCTTAACCTACTAAATTGGTTTTGAAAGATACTTTTTAGGCTAATGTAGCTGATTTCCTTTTAGAAGGTACAAAATTCAAAAGATTTACTTGGTTAACCCTTGCGCCCTGCGACAATCATTTGTAACTTACGAATTGCATTATAGGGAAAGTTACCTCCCTGACTGGTATTGAGTCTGGCTTTTCTCAGTTCTATGAAAGAAAATATTTAAAGCAATACTAATAATCAGGCCCAGTGTAAACGTCCCCATGCAATGTAGAAGGCAAGTATTCAGTCCATAAGCTCCTCTTCTCTCGCACACATCTGTTCATCTGCCCGTGCATTTATTCCACACACATTTATTGTGGGTTTACTGTATGCTTAATGCTATGCTTACACAGCTCTTTGCCAAGCGCTTAAGATACAGTGGAAAACAAAAACAGGCCTGGCCCCTGTTCTCATGAAGCTTGAAGACCGGTGAGGGTGACAAATAGTAATAAGGCAGCTATGTAAGTACGATGGGAAGGAGCACAGATGTAAGAGCACGGAACAAAGACGCCGACCCAGAGCGGAGCCTGCCCTCTGTGACTGTCTTACTACAGTCCGGACCTTTGGGGAAGACACATTCTCTGGTATTTGCTACAGAGCTTTTGAGGCACTTTGTACCCCCAAAGCCCTTGGCAAACAACTGCACTTGAGCCTTTAACATGAGATTAATGCTGCGTGTAAAATAGGCTTCTGAACCCTCTCTCCCTGTCCACCCCCAGATTTTTTATCAGAGCATCTTCTTTTTCACCTGCAATGCTTCCCTTAAAACAAACAGACATAATTAAGCTCCTTTTGATCCCATAACTTTTTTTTTTTTTTTTTTTGCTACAAACAGCTCTCTGGTGCTAGGCAGAAATAAAGCTGTATTCTCCAGACCCAAAAGGGCCTTCATGACTTCCCTGGAGCTTGAAGCACATTTTTCTGCAAGTAATTTTCTTAGCCTCAATGAACACTCTCGCCCATTGTCCCATCGCATTCTTAACCTTCACAAAATGTGCTTATTTGCTTCTAATTTCGAATTTCTTTTTATCCCCACTTGTGCATGTGAACCAGTTATTTTTAAGCAGACTTATTGGATATGATATTTCCTCATGCGTTCCTCCCTCAGACTGTTAGGCACCTCTTCCTGTGCACTCCCCTACTGTTAAAGAATAGATCTTAAACATGTCTGTGTGGGAGATCTTGGTTATGCAGCATCCTAGCCCCTTCTGATGGCCAACTCACACCAACTCAGGCTCTCTCAGCCTCCATAGTGTTAATAACAATGAAAGCAAACAGTTTTGTAGGCTGACTGCATGCCCTCCATTGAGCTGCATACCTTATGCACTATTTTATATGATCCTCGCTATGATTATGTCAGGCAAGTCCTATTATTTCCACTTACAGATGAGGAAACCCAGGCTTAGAGAAGTTTAATAACTTGCCACAGTTGTACAGCTGATATGTGTAGAATTGGGATTTGAACCCAGGAAGTCTGATTCCAGAATCCTTTCTCTTAGCCACCACACTTATATTGCCTTCCAAAATAAATATAAAATATGCTTAGGGGTCTACGGGCCATGCCACCCTGAACAAGCCCAATCCCATCTGATCTTGGAAGCTAAGCAGGGTCGGGCCTGGTTAGTACTTGAATGGGAGACCACCTAGGAAGACCTGGTGCTGTAGACGTAAAAAATTTAAAAATAAGGAATAGTAAGCTGACAAGGTCCTTGCAATCTGTGAGGTCAATCAAGCGTTGCCTCACCTAAAAAAAAAAAAAATGTATATATACATACGTACACACATACATACATACATACTTAGGGGTATAAAGCCTAAAGTCATTTTAGATGAATAACTCTCAAATCAGCATGAGGTTAAAATTGACAATTTCAAACAGCACATAGGCAGTTTATTAATGACTTCTGGAGCAGTGATTCCTAAGACGTTAAGTCATAGCTGTCCTTTAATTGTTGGATGATTTAGAGTGAAATTGTATAATGTTGGCCTTTGGAGCTCTATCTCTCAGTCTAGCATCATGGTGTGACTTCTACATAGCAAGATGGATATAGGTTTTCATAATATGAAGACACTCAGCAGTTTCTAAGAATAAAACATTGCCCATTTGGCACAGCTTGTATTGTTATTTACTTTTCTGTTTATATACTCATTCTGTTTTCTTAAATAGACTGTAAACTTCTTGAGAAAAATGTCCTTCGATTGTAGTGAATAATTCTTACTGACGACAGTGGTGATAAAGACAGAAGCCACTGCTGTCTCCTCCCACTGGCCTTTTCCACTGAAGAGTATTGTTTACTGAGTATGTGACTAGCAGCCCCCTAACTCAGCCCAGTTCTGCAGTCTAATGATAAATTTAGCACACCAAATTCTTTGTTTCTTCACATTTGGTTTTCTTCTTCCACCAACCTCTGTAAATTCACTCGTACTGTTTCTTAGGTCTCGAAGTTGTTTGGGACCTTCTGTAGTAGGATCCATACTATATACTTTCTCCAACCATTTGCAGATTTAATAACATTTTTATATTCCATTTTGCTGGAACAACAAAGGTGCTTTACGACATTTTTGCCCATGCACCTCAGGATTGCAGCAGATGCAATTCTCAAGCAGGCAGGTGTTAAAAATAAATGTCATTGCCTATCGATTATTTAAACGTATCCTTGGCCTGTCCAAGTAGAAATGAACACAGCTGAATTTGATGTCCTCATCTAGCCGATCCAAAACAAAAACAAAAACACAAAAATTAAAAACAAGAGTGGAAATAACGAAGGTCCATTTTCGTGTCCTCTCACCTCACTCCCTCTACCGCGCCCTGTGTGTCTGAGCCGAATTAGCCCTTAAATCTGAGCCTGGTCAATCCTTCCATGGGCGAGTGCTTTCCTTCTGGTTTCTGGACAGTGGATGGGTCCTTCTCCCCACCTTCTATCTTCCTCTAGTTTAACTGTGTCTAAATTCTGGTTCCCATTTAAGACTTGGAAGTTAAATTCTTTTTAGGTTAAAATGGGCTGGAGAAACTGATTAAATTCTTCTCAGCCTAAAATCTTTTGCTCTTCTATGAGAGTACTTCTTTACACAGTAACATGAGCAAAACCCTCCATTCCAACCCCTAGGTAATTCATTTTCTCCTCTGTGGTGGTCTTTCTGCCTTCCACAGTGTACTGCATTTGTGCTTTATGAGACTAGCTCAACTGTGGTCTCAAACATCAGCTCTTCCTTTCTCGCTTCCTGATTCCATAGGCCTGAATGAAAACCTTTCAGGTGGGTGCAGTTTCCTTATTTTACCCTGGTACTCCATGCTTTTGTCTTCAGTGATGTCTTGTTTTCTCCTTGTGCCAGTGGCAGGAATGAGGTACCATGGGAAATGCCTTTATAGAGAAAGGGGTCCAAAGACAGTTGGCCAAATGACACATTATTGGCCAACCTGGTCCACTGATTATCCATATGTAATGTTTGCACTTATAGGCAGCCTTGCAAGGACTGACACAACAATAATGGTAGTTGGCATCTATTTGAACATTTACGATGAGCCAGCCACAATGTTAAATCCTTTAATAAACATCTAATTTAATTTTCACAAAATCCTGTGTGGGAAGTTACTGTTGTCACCCCTATTTTATGTAAGAGGAAATTAAGTGATGTTTGGAGAAATTAAATAGCTTGTAAATGGTACAGCTGGAATTTAGACCCAGTAGGTCTAGTTCCAAAACCCCTGTAGCAGTATGTAAGTGAAAGGTATGTGCTTTGGAGTCAGAGAATCCAGGTTTGAATGCTGGCTCGCACATTTACTGGCAGTGAATTGCAGGCAGGCCTTTACCTTCTCAAGGGCCAATTTCCTTACTTGTAGTTGTAAATAACAACTTTTCATCATCTACTTTTCAAAGTCATTATGAAAAGTATGATTAATGGTTTTGAAGTGCTTAGCACTGTGCCTGGCACATAGTAGGTTCTCAGTCTATGGTAAGTATTATAATTATTCTTATTTCTGCTTTAATATTACTAACTCTCCCCCATTTGTTCTGTCATATCTTCTCCAAAGATATATCTTCTTCCTGACATGGAAAAATATATGAAAGAAAGACTTTGTGGTGTGGGGTGGAATCGGTATGGCTGATATTCTTAAAGATTGAGATAAGAACCTGACTGATCTGAAGAGAGGAAATTCAAGTTCAAGTTTAAATTTAAACTTGATGATCCATTCTAGTGGATCAAAATATGTCATCATGGTCTCAGATGAAAGCCAAAAAGAAAAAAAGGCAAAGTGCACATCGGAGAATGAGAAGAGATATTTATGGCATCTCATCTCAACGAAAGCACTTTCATCTTAATTCACTAAAAAACACTCCTCAGCTTTGGAGAGCTCTAGCCTGGTCATCTGGGATGTTCTTTTGGATAATTTCCTCTGGTTCTCATTTTCCCGTAATCCGCTGTTTCCATAGTTTTCTAACTCAAATACAATGGAAACCACTCAGTCCCCCGATTTCTCTCATGTCCTGCTCAGCATATCTGACTCCAGTTGTCATAGGAACTCGATTCTGGTATTTTCGGTTGTGAACAATAGTTTCACAAAGCAGTTCTTACTAATAATGAAAGCTCATATAGCACTTATTATAGCCAGACACGGTTATATGCCCTTTATAGGTATTAAGCCATTTAATTTTCACAAGAACTTTACGGGGTAGGTTGCAAAAGAAGAAACTGAGGAATAGATTAAGTAACTTGCCCATGTTAGATGGCTGGTATTTGATCCTACAGAAACTGCATTTAGTTTCTGTTCTCTTAACCATCACTCTGTACTGCCTCTTACCTACCTGTTACATGCAGTACTCTTTGATGCTTTCTATACTACTCTGTATTTTATTATTTTATTTTAAATTAGTGTCTGAGGGTGACTTGCAAAATGATTTCACAATTCTAATGTATATAGACATGAAATTCGAAAACCACTGGCTAGACCCTTTCTCTTGTGAGATGGACACCTCAGGCTGCCTTAGCCTGCTGCCTGAAACATTCTGTTCACATCTCTCCTTGTTGTGATGCCATACTGCCCCAGCAACCCACTACTTTGAATTTGGCCTCCCACAGAGGTCTGCCTGCTGTGAAGGAATGCATTGGGTGTGGACTTCGAGTTCCCAGTCAATTAGTAAACTGTCTCTCTGATTTAGGCTGGGAGGCTGGATCATGTGACTCTGTCTCCAAAAAATGGGTCCCTTGGGAAATGGAGTCTCTGGATCAGACTTCAAAGCCAGCGATGCTGAGGGCCATGCCCTGGACCTTGACAAAATCTCCACGGTCCACCCTGTGATGTCTTTGTAGGACAGCGAGCAAGACGTCTTCCTGGGGCGGCGATTCCAACACTGAGGAGTGACTGTGGGAGCGTGACTTAAACTTCCATGGTACCAAGCATCATTTGTTCCACAGTCAGAAACAGCTCAGCACCCTCGTTCTTCATCTAGTACGAGTCCTCATAGACTTACCCATCTTTCCACAGAAAAGACATGGATGCCACTTTTCCACCTCATCTTTTTTTTACTACATGAATAACTGCAACACATCACCTGCAGATAATTGAAATGCAATGCCTTTCCCTCTCACTCCAGCCAGTCGCTCTCTCTTAGATGGTATCCAGTGGGCCTATGTCTTTATGCATTATGCATCTCTGTGATTATGCATTAGATTCTTGAGAACTAGCAAGTGATACCAATATTCTTCAAGCATGTTTGGTTATGCTAAATAATTGATTGCATCTTTTATTTATAAAAATTTACTTGCTGGAAGTTCTGTCAGGTTCTGCCAACCCATCTTCCCTATTAGATTTCAACTTTCCAGCGTGAAGTCCTAAAACTCGCTTACAGATTTCAGTCTCTGAAACCTCTTAGGCAGGTGTGCAGATGAAGTCCTGTCTTCCAGACACGGGAGACTGGCCTTAAGCCAATAGACACCTGTACTGACCTCTTCCCACAGTCACGGACGGTAAAGCTCGCCAAGGCCTTAAGCACCTGGGGAAACCTATTAGTTTGTAGCCTCAAGAGCTGCCATGTCCTAAATGATAAACAGCTAGGGACTTTCTGGACCTGGATAAATGTAATCATGTGATAAGTTATAAGCCCACCTAGTTTGTATGAGTGGGAGGATAATGTGAGCAAGGAGAAATATGGGTAACTGTCTGAGGAAAGAGACTGCACAAAGAGAACTTTCTTGTCTTTTAAAGTATATTCAGGAGAAATGGTGAATAGACAAAATTAATGTAACTAGCAAGTCCAACAAGCATAATTAATAAGTGATACAATCGAAATAGTATTTATTTTCCTTGTTGCCCTTTAAATATATTTTTTTGACTTTTAATTGTTTTGTTACTCAAAAAAAGCTTCACATTTTTATTTAGCTCTCGGACTGTGCTTCCGCCTTCAATGCTTTCACCACAGCTTTCCGCTCTTCAGTAAGGAAAGTACGCTTGGTCCTGGCATGGACACATGCAGCACACATGGACCCACCGCAGGCCCTGCGGACTTCATTAGAACTGCAGGTCTCGCAAGCACGAACTCTGCAAAGTCGGCCTGGGCACACGCCACACACAGATTTTGGTGCTTTCTCATCCTTCTTGGTATAAAGGTAAACAATTCTATTACCAAAGGTTTGGGACAGCCTAGTTTTGTTAGAGGCTGTACTGTAGGACAGCCTTCAATGGTAGGTCAAACGCTAGACCATTCTGAATACCTGCAGACACTGTCACCGAAAGAGGACTGAATTTTGTTCAAGAGGGGAAGGTTGACGTAAAAACTCAGCCTATGACTCTTTTCAGCTCATGCTGAAATCCTGTGACATTTAGTTCCTTAAGAAAGTTATTTCATTGTCTTGTCCTCATGTCATCCGAAGTTGCACTGTCTCAATTCGGGAATGAGAATGTGCAGCCCAAGATGAAAATCAAACCTTTGAACCTGATTTAATGCTGACCCTCCTTTTCTCCCCCATCTCAAACCTGCACCAGGCTGGGAGTCAGCCCTGGGACAGTTGGTGGGTAGATGGTGGCCTCTCTGTGGTCTCTGCTTAATGCTTTTTTCCTGCCTGCAAGTCTCACTTTCCTAGCTAGTTTCTGAACCTCAAAGATTGGGTAGGAAGTTAGGGACAAGGGAATTAGAAAGGCCAGTTTCCCACTCTGGGAGCCAGGCCAGTGTTGGATGTGGACTCCTTCCTTTACTAGGCACTGTAGTGGGTTCTTCAGATGGTGCCCATTGTTGGCCATCTCCCTCCTACAGTCTTGTGGGCATAAGGAGATGCATCTTTATTCCAGGAGGTCCCTTTGGTTTTTTTTCTAAGACCCTAGCAATCCAGTGTCCACCTCTAGCTTCTTGCTGCTGGGGTCTCTCTGGCCCTCTAGATGTCCTATGAGACAGGACTCAAGCTAACTCCACACCAGCTCTCTCTTCTGAATGACCACATTTGGTCCACAGGACACAATTGACCCAAGAAACCCCACAAGAGCAGACCAATCTTCATATGCCTCTACATTCTGCTGTCACAGCCCATTTAGGGTGTTGAGGGAAGGATCCGGATCCATTGTATGGGCTGTTTCCTGGCAGTATTTCCAAATTCTCCAAGTGGTCCACGTAAACCTTCTTCACTGGGTTTAAGATGAAGGAGATACAGCTCTAGCTCCAGTTTCGTTGTGGGTGTTAACTCATGAACAGCTTTCCAAAAAAAAAAGCTCTCTACCTATCTTCCCCTCCCCCCACACACTGCCCTTAGATCCCTTTCACGTCCTTGATCTGGATGAGGCGTCCAAGAGTGGTGGTGCCAGGTCTCCATAATTTCCTTTGTGAATTCTGTATGAGGGGGTTTGTTTCACAGTCACGTGGGAATCTGATATCTATCACATTGGTGCCTCTATTCTGTCAAAATAGAGGCAGAAGAAAATTCCATTCTCGTATCTTATTTCATAAACAATAGAAAAAAAAGTAAAAGCATCTGTTTCAGTTTTCTTTTGCTGCCTAACACCCCAGAACTGAGTGGCTTAAAACAGCACTGATAGGTCATTTCTCCGGGTTCTGGGCTGGGCTGGGCTGGGCTGCGCTGCTCCTCTGCTGATTTCACCTGGGCTCATTCCTGCAGCTGCGCACAGCCATCACTCACACGGCTGGCAGTCGGCGCTGACTGCTGGCTGGGCGCCTCGGTTCTCATTTTCACGGTTCTCAGCTTCTGGGAGGTTAAACCAGCTACCCTTTTGGTGATCCAGGCAGCGTTTCAAGAGACCAAAGCAGAACCCATAAGGCTTCTTGAGGCCTAAGCTCTGTGTGCAGCATCACTTTCCTACATTCTGTTGGCTAACGCAAAATGACATAACCTGAATTCAAGAGGTGGGAAAAAAAAAGACTCCACCTTTAACATTTCAGCCTGGCTGTCCCCAGTTCACTACGAGAATTCTGTCTGGGCCACCCTGATTCTAGACTCCGTCTGGACAGATCTGGAGTAAAGGATGAGGAGAGGAATTAAAATGAGTCTATATTTTTTGATTGGCTTATACTTGGAAGAATAGAAAGGAAAAGAAAAGATCCAGAAGGGTGAGAAGGGGAGAGGAAAAACCAAGCCAGCTGTGGCCGGCTTTGGGCGAGCATCCTGGGGTATGGACTACAGGTGAGGAACTGGGAGCCCTTGGTTTAGAGAACAGGCCACGCTATGTCTTCCATTCATGAACGTATGAGCAGGTTAATATCTCTGCGTGAATTGCAAGAGATAGGATCTTTAGGAGCTTATTGTGAAAATGGACTGTACCATAAATTAGATTTCTGTTGGGGCCTGGCTTAAGTGGACACTGTGGGATGTTATCCTGATACTTACTCCTTAATGCCTAGGCCCAGCACAGGTGGCTTTTTGCCCCCTGCAGTCCCCCCGCCCCCTCCCATCTCCTACTTCCGTCCTTCCTCTCCTCTGACTTTGTGCCCGCAGGGAAGGTGAGTGACACAGGAGAGGTGCAGAGGGTACTGGCCGAACAACCCAGTCTTTGGGTGTGAGGTCTCAGGAAGAGGTGAGTGAGAGAAGCAAAGTGGCTCTGCTCAGCTGTGGGCTGTAGATTCAAGGCTCAGGGGTTTTCATTTTAAACCCTTTCTAAAGCCTTTAGAAATGGCTTTAAATGGGCTTTTTAAAATGTGAATGTTTTATGTGTGTTTATCTAGAGTCTAAGTTGAAAGGGCCTATGTACCACATCAAATGCCCTTGCGGGGAAGGGAGTGGAGGCTGGTGATAGTGGAAGAGCAGGTCAAGTTGCTGAGAAATGAAGTGCCTGGGGCTTTTTTTCAGCTGGCAAAGGTGAGCAGATTCAAACAGCAGGTTGTTGAAGCTGAGAAGCACCCTTGGAGGGGGATGCTTAGAAATAAACACACAAAAGCAACAGAAGAATTTATTTTTTACTTTCACAGAATAGGTATATGCTGGCCTTTAAGAGGATATTCCATGCTAAGAAAAAAAAAAAAAGCATTTTTAAAATTGTGGCTTTTCATTATCGACCAGGCTAACAAGCATTTACAGACGGCTCCACTATCCAACTTCCTCCTAAATCATGCTGTAATCCTTTTGTCCTCTTTAAAACGTTTGCCCTTCTGAATCCTAAGCACATTTCTTTTAGCAGAAACATGGCATATACAGCATGCTTAAATCACTTTCCCTCTTTCCCAGTCCCCACAGCTGGGCCACCTCAGCAGCAGGACCAGCAGGTGGCAGTGCTGAGCTAGGGACCACGATCTCACTGCCGAGAGCTGCCGGTAGGGGGCGTTGCATCCACACCTCAGGCACCAGTATGATGACCCTACCAGGCTTCACGATTGTTAGAAATTTAAAGCAGGATGGGAATGTTAGATACCATATCTCTCCCTGGATTCCTTTTGCTCATGAGAAGCCTGTGGTCCAGAGAGGGAACTCAGTGGTGAAAGTGGGCTAAAACCCAGCCAGGCCTCCTGACTTCCAGGCTGGGCTCTCCGCCCTCCCATCGCCCTTGGCGCTCCCCTACTCCCATCCCCTTGTATGATCCCAAATATCTCACATGCAGCAAGTGTTGACTTGCACGCAGAGCTATTAGAAAAGAACAGAAGATGGAAAGGTGCTTACTGCTATTTGCCTGGGAAATCACAGTTTGGGGCTTTTTGCATTTGGCCTAATAGAAAAGGTCAACTCCTAACTAGTAGGGATGAGATTAAAATGTGTTTTTAAAAAATTATTATAGTTAAAAATAACACACTTGAGGGAAACGTTACAATTGATTACAAATCACCAGAAAGTTATAATACTGCAAGAGGCAGTATATTGTTATATAGTGTCAGTCCTCAGTTCTGTTATTATTAGGTCTTGGCCAAGTTTCTAAACTTCACTTTGCTTCATCTGTAAAATGGGATAATAGTGTTGGTGAAGATCAAATGAGATGAGGCATATAAAGTGCTTATCTTATGTGATAGCATATTCTAAGTGCTCAATAAGTACCACCACCACCAATAGTAATAGCAGTAGCAGCTGTTTGGCATCTATAACTTGGAACTGCAGGTATAGTTGTGTCTAACACAGCGGAGAAATGCCACTTCTCCTCACCCGCTGGATATGTAGCTCTTCAGAGTAACTACCCTCTACCAGTAACCTCTCCAGAGACCAAAGTTGTGACTAGGAGGTCGCTGGGGTTAGGGAACGGGGCGTGGGTGTGGAGGGGTGGAAAGGGTGAGTGAGTGGCTGCATGCTGTAAGCTTGTGAGTAAGAAAGAATTGAGTGAGAGGAAGCATGCATTCTTCCCCAACTTGGGGTCCTTATAGGCAAAAAAAAAAAAAAAAAAAAAGAAATAAAATAAAAAAGGCCAGGAAATGGACAATAACATATTTTTAAAAGAGAAAAATTTTGGCCACTTTTCATCAAGTAATTTGTGCAATATTTAGCATTTCTTTTACAGTTCTTAGTTTTCACTGTTGTTTTATGATTTGGGGTGATGCTCACAAAAGGGAGATATATTCCCAGGTGGTGGTTATTCTTTGGGCTAATTAAATTGACCCTATGTCCATTCTGTAACATGTTTCAAATATTTAGGTTTTTGTTGAGATATAATTGACATATAATATTGAATTAGTTTCAGGTGTACATCATAATGATCTGATATATGTATGTATTGCAGAATGATCTCCACAATAAGTCTAGTTAACATTCATCACCTCACATGGCTATTTTTTCTTGCGATGAGAACTTTTAATGCTGCCTTAACAGAAAGGCACAATATAAATCAGAGAAGACTAGAAAGGCAAGCATGAAAATAGTGAGCCTGATTTTTTTTTCAGTAGCGCATGATACAACATTGACTAATTGCTGGGTATATTTGACAAATTGAGAATAGAGTTCTTTAGGGAGCTGGGGAACTTAAAAATCAGACTGCCTTCAGGAAAATTGATGAGGGGATTACTGTGTGCAGCCACCACCAGTAAGTAGGACTCCAGGAACCTGGGCTGAATTGATGATCTGCCTGCTGAGGGGACCCTGCGTGGACTGACCAAAACTTTCTAGAGTCAAAGTGACTTAGGGGGGAAATTGCTTGTGATACATAGAATGAATGAAAGAAATGAACAACCAGAAACCCTAGGCAATGGAACCAAATCCACAAGGACAATACTATTTCTACTACCTTCATGGTCAAAAAATTCTGAACACATCGTTCACACGAGGCCACAAATAGAAAAAAACCCTTGAAAAAGGATTCAGCCTCCCTAGTAATTATAAGAACTTAAACCACAAAATCACGCAGTGCCACTTAAACTGATAAAAGTAAATTACAATTACAAAATAAAAATCTGGCAAGACTTTTGAGGAAGCTATATTCTCATACCGATGTAAATTAGTACAAAATTTCTGGAAAGCAACGTGGCAAAGTGTAATGAGCCATGATATATCACATCCTTTGGGCTTCAAAACATATGTTTGAGACCATATCCTGGAGAAATAAAAGAAGAAAATTAGGGCCGGGGGGAAGAAAAATGGAAAAAATACTTAAAATGATAAAATAGAATATACTGTGAGTATAAAATGAAATATAATATTACTATTAAGAATGATAAGTTTGTGTGTTATGAAAACCAATAGAAATGTTGATCTATAATGCTAAGTGAAAAATAGCCGAGCTCAAATTTTGTAAATATTGATTATAGGTATGTTAACAAAAAAAGCCTAAGTAATAATAAAGCTAAAAGAGATTATTCAGTTTTGTTATATGGCAGAGTAAGAAGAGAATTTGATTTTTCTGTTGCTTTGTTGTTGGTGTTCATCTCTCAATACAAAATTGGTTAAAAACACGATTTTAAAGACTATATTGTAATTTGTCAAGGACAGAAAAGAGGTAAACCCTACATTCCATCATGTGGTTTCTGACAGCTGCACAGTACTTAAACATGAGCTAGAAAAGCGTAGAAGCAGCATCTCAGAGCTGCACAAATTCTCTGCTGATTATACGGAGAGAGAATGCGTGATCACCAGGAGCCTTCAGTGGCTGTGGGAGAAAAGCATGTTGGGTTAGCTGTCTGGTCGTCTCATCTGATGCCAGAGCTTTATCTACTTGGATCTGGTGTTTACATTGTTTTGGATTTTTCAGAAGTGAGGGAGGCCATGGGAGAGAGGAGGGGGACAAAATGGGGGCTCCTTACTCCATTCAAAAGAATTTACCTCCTTAATTAAGCCAGGACCACCACATTTCAGCATCATAGGCCTCCTTTTCCTTCTGGTCTGCTCCTTCTTGCTGCACAAGCTTGGCTCCCTAGGGGTTATTTTTGCTATTTTATCCACCTCTAACAGCAGCAATAATCCTGGTAAAATAGAGTCAGACATTTCCTTTAAGTAGCTAGATGTCCTTAAGGGTTTAAACACCGACTTCATTTTATTTAATAGTGGCCATTTTTCTTTTTGCCTTTGTGCCTGTGGAAGCAGGGCACTAAGCCTCATGGGTCGCACCCTTATTTGCTTCTTTGTAAATAAGACACAGAATTCTGCTTACATCAGGTGGTTCTCAAAGTCAGAGGGTGGTGGGCCCGTCAATACCATAAGAATATGTGCCTAAGACCCAGAATGTTGAGAGTCACATTGTCATCCTCGGGGGAGCACAAAATGCGTCATTAGCATGTGCTTCCCAGCAGAGGGGAGAATGGGCAGGGACCTTCCTGAGTTTTCACCTGAGAAGTTGTCACAGAATTTTCAGGCTGGGGTTTCCAAATTTTTTCTTCCCTTTCCCATGTTCTTCTTCCTTTTTTTCCTCCACAAATTAGAGGCCTTCATTTCTTGAACATGTGCTATGCATCAGTCATGCTTACATATATTAACCTATTTAATCTTTACAACCACAGTATGTGGTAGATGGGTACAGTTATTATCTCCACTCGACAGCTGAGGAAACGGGCACAAGAAGCCAAAGTAGCTCGTCTAAGTTCACAGCATGGTAGAACCAAGCTGCAAACCCAAGCCACTGGCCAAAAGTGTAGGTTCTTGGCCATTGAGCTGTACTACCACATGACAGTGAACCAGACCAAGTTTGCCCATGCTCTGGGAAGAGAAGACCAAAGCGAGAGAGAGAGAGAGAGAGAGAGAGAGAGAGAGAGAGAGAGAGAGAGTGTGTGTGTGTGTGTGTGTGTGTGGCCCCTGACTGATTGTTCTGTTATGTACTCCGTATTTATACCCATTTCCTTACCCTCTCCATTTCTCAGTTTTCTTACTTACAAAATTGCAAGAACATTAATGGTGCTTAATTCCTTAGAGATTTGTTTTGATGATTAAATGTGATCATAAAGTCCTTAGAACAATGGCTGGCGAATAGTTATTATGTACCAGCCATCATCATCATCATCATCATTATCATCATCCATGCCAACATTTGAGAACCATGGCCCCACCTCTTTCTCCTAGACAGATGGTGATGAAAATAGCATTTCTGATGAGTTCCCAGGAGCCGCAGCTGCTTCTAGTCTTGGAACTACACTCTGAGGCCACTGAGGAAGAGGATGGGGAGGCTCTCCCTTTCTCTGCAGCCCAGGTTTCAGTTCCTCCCCTGAACTCTCTCCCTGGAGTACTTGTACTTCCTGTCCTTACTTGCTGTGAGGGGACCCAGGGACTGTGCTCCAGCTTGTAGGTCTATCATTTATCAGTGAAAGATGCCATCTCAGAACCTAGCCAGTGGCCTGGCTATCAGCAGGCTCTGACAGTGAAGTTTCAGCCAGAGAGACTCAAGCTGTTGAGAAGACCGGCCCTAGCAAATGCTGAACACGGGGTAGGCCCAGAAACCCACCTGACTGCGTGGCTTCGTGAATAAAACAGCAGAGGATTTTGGAAGTAATAGGAAGAGAGAAAAAGAATCTTCTCTCTTCCTATGTGTTTTGAGCACAGACAGGTGATGAAGGAGAGTGAGAAGAGGGAGAGGGACCGTAATTGCAGCTTTCATGGTTGGAACTGGGTTTGTAAGAAGTGAAAGCTGGAGGCGGCGCATCGGCCTGATGCAGGGAGAGGACAACCTACCTTTCCCAAAGTAAATGGTGATACTGTATAAATACGGCGTGGCAGTTGCAGTCATTTTCCCACCTCTGGGGAGGGAAGGGAGTGAGGAGTAGATGGGGCTGTTTCGGGTCCTTGTATTTGTGTGGCTGCGAGGTCTGAATTCTGTCCAGCTCACTCTCTGTCTCAGTGAGCAGAGTGTGATGGCGCTCCCATTCCAGGACCCCAAGCCCTACCCTCCACCCTCATCTGAGCTGCGCTGCCTCCTAGCAGCTGGAGAGGCTCCTCGCAGGATGCAGATAGGCTTTGAAAATAAGGGTTCCACTTCTAAGCTGTGAGAGCAGAGATGTGACCCCAAGTTCGGGGACTTGTGGCCAGTGTATGCTGTGTGCTCTTGGTTACTGCAACTGTGCTGGTGGCTGTTCCCGGGGGTCTCACAGACCCAAGCCCTGTCAGAAAGTTACCTCTGGAATGGGGAGAGGGAGAAGGAGAAGGAGGGAGCTGGTGCTCTCTCCTGGCGGCCTGCTCTGAGCTCACAGGCCCTGCGGGCTCTCAAAGCTCCCCTAGCCAAGCTGCAGCCATGCCAGACCTTGGCCCAGCAGCTGCAGTCAGCACCTGGGATTCCTGACAAAGGCAAAATAATTGCTGTTTCCCGCTACAACCAGATGGCTGCCTGGAGAAGTCACCGCAGACCGGAAAGCTGCTTTCTCCAGCTTTCCGCTTTCAAAAATGGCAGACTTGGTTGGTCCCCTGCAGATAAGTCACAGAGTTGAAAATGATTGATAATGAAATGACAGGAATTGAAAAGCACTAAGACATCCTAATGCGGTGGAGCATCCCACGCTGGCAGTCGATGGCTCTAACCTCGCACCAGTTAGACTCACTTCGAGGACCCTACCTTATCCCTTCCACCCTCCCCATCCCATTAATTTCAAAGATGTTTCCTGTTCCTTTAACAAAGTTTTCTGTACTCAGAGCTGTCGGTTGCAGAGCTGTGTGCTGGTGCTCTCGAGGTGGGGTGAAATTCAGGGCTGATTGCTGCTTTCAGGGAGCCTACAGTGGAGCTTATCAGGTAAGGTAACTGACTGGGACCCCCTGCAATTCTGACCTGGTGCTCAACGGCCACCCGCCCAACCTCCCGCTCTGGCTCAGCCTCCATGTTCCCCCTCTCGCCACCTGCAGTATATAGCTTCTTTCTTCTGGGAACCCCTACCTCGCCCTCCCAGCCCCAAACAGATCCCTCTGCCTTCTAAATGGCAACCTACTTATCTTCACAGACTTGGCAACTCATCGCAAACCTTTTGAGTGGATACCTCTTAGTGGCTTGGATTCTTTCATTTTAGTGGTGCAGTTTCAGCTTTCAGAGGCTCAAAGGTGGTTTCTTCACTTATGAGGCAGATTAGTGAGATTTGGATGAAAAGAGCTGTCCGCGGTTACCTCATCCACATAGAACTTCCAGCCCTTCTCCAAGCACTCCATGCTTTTCTCCCTCCTCTCTGAAAAATTTGCATTCTTTCTCAAACGCTGAGGTCAGAAACCACATCCTCTTTGTAGCCTTCCCGACTCCTCCAGACAGATGCAGTCACTGCAGCCTGTAGGTCTTCGTCGCTTTTGGTTTGGCATCTGAGGATCTTACCATCAGAGACAAAATCCCCCTCAGTAATTCTTCCCAGGGTCAGAGCTTTTAGTGCTGGTGTGCAATTTAGGGCTCCTTTGAGATGCTCATACTTGTGTTGCGCTGGGGAATAACTGGTTTTATTTTGATTTAAAAGACTCTCTCAGAGATACAAGTCCTGGCTTGAGATGTGAACTTTGCAAGGGATCTCATCCTGGGCAATGGGGACTGGAATAGTCTTCACTCTGGAAGTTGAAGCTTCTGCTCTCTACTGGTTGGAGAAGCGTCTTAAACATGGACAAGTGCTTTAAGTGGTAATAATAAATAATGGTTCTCAACCTTGCGTATACTTTGTAATCACCCGGAGAGCATTAAAAATACCAGTGGCTGGGCCCTGCCCTCAGAGGTCCTGATTTAACTGGTCTGGGATGCAGCCTGGGCTCCAGACTGTTGAAAGCCCCCTGGGTGCTTCACATGTGCCACCTAGGTTGAGAACACTGCTCAGAGGAGCTGCCTGATGACTATCTGCAGGAAGGAGGAGACCCCTAATTGGTAAGTCCAGGGGTAGGCGAAAGAATTATGAGAACTAAAATGTGCTCGTTGAAGGGGGAAAAGAAAAGAACAGGTAGCAAAAACAAGACCTGCACAAGTAAATTCAGGATGATGATTCTTAAATGGCCTAACTTAGTGGACTAGCTGAGGACAGGATACAGATGCAGAGATGACAAGAGAGAGAGTCTTACTCATTGAAAAGCTCAAGGCCAGAGAGGGGAGGCAGAGGAAAGCTGGACCTTCCCAGAACCAGAGAAACGCCAGCTGGTGACGGACTTACCTGAGGAGTCAGAACAGTTTCGACTGTCAGTGGGGGTGTCCAGGGGGCAGGGAGGACAGACTATTACTTCTCAGAGGAACCAAAGCCCAGAGCAGACCTGTCCCTGGGAGATGCAAAAAAGAATGTTCACAAGGGAGTGCATGGGTGGGCCGTAACTTCTGATTTGGGGAGACCATAACCCAGGGGTGGGGCCTGCACATTCAAAGAAGGTGAGGACAAGTGCCTCTCTGAGCATTTGGAATATATTCAACACTGTGGCTGGAGGGCCAGGGTGCACAAGTCCAAGGGTGCCACTCTTCCTGTGCTCTGGGTGGATGGCATCCCTTTGTTGACTGTTCCAGGGGCAATCAGGTTGTATCCTCTGCAGATGAGCAGCACTGCGGCATTGCCCACTGAATATCACCGTTGCAAATCCCCACACCCACAGCCAGGTTCAGGTTTCACTTGAATCTAAGGCTGATGAGTTCAGAATCAGATGGATATGGGAAAATCTCTCCTCACTTGAATGTGAATCCAAGAGCCTCAAGGTGTGAGATGGGGTGGCCCTAACACATCCCTCTTTTATCCTGTGATGATTGTATAAGTAAACAGACCCCATTCCATTAGGGTTGGGACAACCTCCACCCTGTGGGACGAACCTGGCAGCAATGACGGGTGCCCTTCAGAACTTTGACAATGAGAGAAAAAAGAAAAGCTGTCCTTTTTTCTTGACCATCAAGATTGATTTGTGGCAGTTCCTAGGGAGAGGAACAGGACGAGGAGGGTTATGTATGTGACAAGAATGTGCCAAGAAGCGAAGGCTTCCTCTAGCCCAGCATGTTTCAAACTGCAGATTGTAACCTATGAGTTGGTATGCAACAGTTTAGTTTGGATTGTGACCAACATTTAAAAATAAAATAAAATAGAGCAGAAAATTTCAGAGCACTGTATATAGTAAAGATTAAGGATTGTTTTACGAAATTTTTATTTGTTATATTTGTGTGTGTTCGAGGCTGCTGTGTGTAATATATTTTATTGCAAGTCTCTCTTTAAAAACAAACAACAACAACAACAAACACACACACACACACACACACACACACACAAAACGGCTGCCTCCTTAACAAGCAGTGTAAAAACAGCTAGTCTTTTCCATTTCCATGACCAGGTAACTCATTTACCCAGTTGGGAGAATCCTATTAGCCTTGCTGTAAAAATTCAGGGTTATTTTTTAGTGACAAATGTGCTGGTAGCAGGAAGTAGTTGCATGCGCTTGTTTAAGAGCCTTCAGAAAGGGCACTGTCTCCCCTGGACTCATTCAAGGCATCCAGGAACTCAGAAGCTCAGACACCCTCATTTCTTTCCTGTGACTCACCTTGTCACTGGAATTGCTACTTCCCGAAATCAAGTGCTTTACTTTCATGAGGTAGCATGTCTTAAAATTTCCATGGATGAGCATCACAAAAACAAATGGAAAAAAAAATACACTCATGCCACCCAACACTGTCATTTTTGTTTGTTTGGTGAGACAAAAAGATGTCATTGAGGTACTGTGAGTAGTTGATGATGAAATGAAAATAAAACCCAAGTATGGATTTTATCTTCAGGAAGTTCACATTGGCTGTGACAGGAGCGGTAGCTTTCTTGGGGTTTGAATTGCATTCAAGGTTCTATTCTAAACATCAAAAGACTTTGCCCTTGAGTCCCTTTAACTCGGAAGAAAGCCCAATGTCAACTACATTGCATGTGAAATGGAAGGATTTATTTATTTGTAAAGCTCTGGGAAGTTATTTTTTTTTTAAGCAGTAAAATATTCCTAGGTCTTGACATAGATTACAGGAAAGATTTGGCCTCCTTGTTATGGAACTTTTCTGACTTGAATTTTCTTTTTTCTTGTCTTAGGCCTTCAAGAAACCCCTCTTGAATTCTTCCTGATTATAATCCTAAATACGAGTGCACAATTGACATATAAACAAAATGTGTCCATTGATTTCTTTGTAAGGGAGAGGGTGAAAATTCCCTCTCAGTTATCATTTTTGTGCTCATTAGGGAAAAAAAATGCCACGGGGGCAGGACAGGCTCAGGGGCCAGAACGTCTGGGTTCTTATCTTCCTGCTGCCACTGGCTACTCCCACCGCCCATGGTCACAATGACAGCCTATAGAGGGGCATTTATCGTCTATCTACTGAGTGTCAGGCCCTTGATATTCCTCATCTTTAATCCTAAGAACAGTCCTTCCAGATTTGTTTTGTTCTCCCCATTATATAGATGAGGAAACTGAGACTCAGGATCAGAGAAGAGGCAAGCATAGCCACATGTATATCTTTTTACATTATTTTTTGTCTGACCCTTTTTTTTTCAACTTGTTTTAGGGCCTACCTATTGGTAGGCAGGAAGGAGAAGTATGCACATGTTTAACTTTAATCACTTTAGTGTCAAAAAGCCAGCACGAGGCATGACCTAATCCACATTTTCTTGTGTTGGGCCTTTGCATCCTGATTCTACGTTTGGTTGATGTGTTCATGTGTGATGCAAAAGAAGAAACGTGAAATTTCATATGTGTTTATTGATTCTCAGTGACATTTATTTTCCCCAGACTTCTAATATGAATATTTTCAAACACAGAGAATTTTAAAGAATAATATTTAAACACCTGTGTATCTACTTACTGAGATTCAACAATTATTGACATTTTACCATATTTGCTTTGTCTATCTATAACTTTTTTTCTCAGTCATTTCAAAGTAGATTGCAGATGTTATGATCCTTTATCCCTAAATAATTTTATATGCATCCTCTAAAAATAAGGACATTATCAAGACTTAATAATAATCTAAAGTCCAGTTTATATTCAAATTTTCTCCAGTTGTCCTCGAAATACCTTTTATAGTTGATTTATTTGGAGCCAGGATTTAATCAAGCTCATTGCATTGCATATGATTATTATTTGTTTGTATTGTCTTTAGAACAGACTCTCACCTTTGACATTGACTTTTTGAAGAGACCAGGCCAGTTTTCTGTAGAACGTCCCATATTTCGAATTGTCTGATTGTTTCCTTTTTCCTCTATTTTCTGTAAACGGGGAGCTAAGTCTAAAAGCATATTTAGATTAAAGTTAATCAGATTTGGCAAGAATGACTGCTTCATAGTTATTGCAACTAATATCAAGATCTTCCACTCGCTATTACTGATGCTAAGTTTCATCTCTTGGTTAAGTGCTGGATGCCTCCATGGTAAAATTTTATTTTCCTCTTCACAATTACTGAGTAATCTGGGGGGTGATGCTTTGACACCATGGGAATATCCTGCTTCCCAACAATCCTTTGACCTATGATTTTAGCATCTGTATTAGTTTGCGTGGGCTGCAGTAACAACGTAGTACAGACTGGGTAGCTTCAGCAGCAGAAATTGATTGTCTCAGTTCTAGAGGCTAGAAACCCAAAAATCAAGGTGTTGGCAGTGTTGGTTCCTTCTGAGGGTTGTGAAGGAGAGATCTGTTCTAAGCCTGTCTCCTTGGAGTGTAGATGTCTATCTCCCTGTGTCGCTTTACACTGCCTGTGTTTGAATTTCCTCTTCTTATAAGGACACCAGTCATACTGGATTAGGGCCCACCCTAATTACCTCCTTTTACCTATAAAGACCCTTTCTTCACATAAGGTGATATTCTGAGGCACTGGCAGTTAGGACTTCAAAATTTGGATTTTGGGGGGACACAATTCAACCCGTAACAGCATCCATGGATGATTCTTGCCAGAACCCATTGTTTATCAGGATCTTAGTTTGGTTCTCTGGGAAATAGATTGTGAGGTACAGATTCGTGTGCTTGTTTATCAGGGACTGTGCTTGGTAATATCTGTGAGTGACTAAGAGAAGTAGGATTGGGCAGAAAAAGAGGCTGAACTGCAATGCACTTGTAACAGAGGACTTGGCCTGTGCTGCAGGCAGCTCTGGAACTGGATGGTCCTTCAGAGACGTTACAAATGGAGGCAAAGGGCCAGGCCTTTGTAACCCCTTTATCGAGTATGCATTGGATACAGGCTGCTCCTAGGGAGCAGGCAAGACCTTGGGCCTGGCAGCTTGCTTCCATGGAGAGCAATGTCTGGGGAGAGACTCAGATGTGAGCTGTTAGGCACCAACGGTGCCAGCAGTTGTGAGAATGAATGCCTGGGTCCTGAAGGGAGAGGTGGGTGGCACCACACCACCTGGACACCTTAGGATTACAGAAGGGTGATTTCCCCCCAAATCTACATTTATTAGTTGCCGCTCTTTCAAAAGTAAAAGTTTTCCCTCATCAACTGGAATGAATTATAGTTCTTTCTAAAAAGACAGGGTAGATGCTTAAATCTTTTCGCTCCACCAATTTTCCAAGTAAGGAGTTGGTATTATTCAGCCATACTCAGGGTCACGTTATTACTTTTGCCATCATGGGTGCCTTCTACTGTAAAAAAATTAGATATTATATTTTACAACTGTGTAGGTATAAAGATAAATATAGCTTAGATCGGATCGATTATTATATGTTTATTTGTTTTCTTCTGAAGAAAATATACTGTGGGCTTTTGGTGTCGTGTGTACAGTGGTTAATGGAGAAGTTAGCCCTAGTTATGCTCCAGGTCAGGGGCCAGGCAGGTGATAAACGAAGAGGGTTGATTCCGAGTGCGTATATGTGTAAGAAGTGAGTGGGGTGACTGTCTAAAGGAAAGGGACGTTTAGCCTCAGTAGACAGTTACCATGCAGAAAAGGGAGATGGCCAGGTATTGCCAGATGTTTTAATTTTTCAGAATAATCCAGACATAGAGATTTTAAAATTCGAAATCTTCTATTTTTAATCCACAGTTTAAAAAATAAAAAAATCTGTGGGCTGATTACGGCCTCAGGGGTTGGAGGTCGTGAGTCTCCCAGAGGAGGATTGTTGGCCATTCCCATACTCAGTACCTTGCAGAAAACCAGGCACGTGGAAGGTGCTTGTACATGTTTGCTGAGGAAAGAATGAATGAATAGGCAATTTATTAAAATTAGGTTAGATTTAAAACATCAAAATCAGTGAAGGCTTGAAAACTAGGCCCTGAATTGTGCTGTAAAAAAGAAAAGAAAAGAAAAGAAAACAAAAAACCCAAACAAACAAAAGAAGCCTGCCCTGGATTATTCATAGCAATTTACAGAGACTTGGCAGGAATAAAAATATGTGAAGGAAACCCTTTAAACCAGAGTTTGTGAACTAGGTCAAGCCGCCTTAGTGATGCTATCACCATTCAGAGAATTAAAGGAGATTTTGTGGTATCTTGATAGAATGCAGTATTATTATATTTTTTACTATTTAGGGCACAAACATTATTGTCATTTTTCCCCGTGGGGGAACCAAGTATACCTCACTGCCAGATGTTCAAATATTTTTCATTGTGTCCTTGGCCTTTGGTTGCTAGATGGAAGTGGGGTCAGAACCCACCGAGTTTGTGCCGAGCCCCCGGCCAGAGGAGAGGGTGAGAAGGATGAGGAGATCTTTGGAGAGAAAGAGGGACAGCGAGAAAGCAGTGCCTTTCCAGAGGCTTTCCCTTGACTCATCCCAATAATTCCCAGCTCTTTTGTCTCAGCCATAAAAGTGACAGTGGTTCCTAGGGCTTCCCTTGTCAGAACTTTCCCTCAAGATGCCCCTTCAGGGCTCAGCGCTCAGCCCTCTGAGATCTGAGAATCCAAGCCTTCGTGCTTCATTGCTGCTGAGGTGCCTGCCAGCTCCTGCGTAAACCTCCGGGGCTGGGCTTCAGCCACTAGCTGTCTGAAGTCCGTTAGAGGAACTGCTTGTCAGAAAAAAGAGAGAGGGAGGGAGAGAGAAATGATGACCCGTAATTACCCAGATAATTCAGATGATAAGGACCAAAATTATTCTTTTTTTCTCACTTCCCCCCAAATTGACCAGTTTGGGTGCTGGTTTTAATCAGTTTTCCTTCAGAGAGACCAATATTTTTGAAATAACAGTTTTCCATTTATGGTCAGAGACATTAATGAGACATACATAGCTAGTAATATAAAATGCATGTGCACACACATCTCACACACACACACCGCACATTCACTGACCAAGAGAAAATCAAAACTGAATACTTAATGAAAAACGAAATTTAGCGTACCCATAATGCAAGAAATTATTCTCTTTGTACTCAATTATTTCTAAGTCTAATTTTGATAGTTGTGTTTTGATTTTGATAGTTCGAGAGAGATGGATGATGGAACTATTCCTGAATCATGACCTCTGTGCTTGCTCTTCCCAAATTCACCTAAGAGAAGCTGGGAGGGCTGAGGATCAGGATAAGAAAACGCCGCCTTTGCGACCTGGGGCATCCTTTCTCCTGAAGGCCCTGCTTCCTGGTCACCCAGCCTTGGCCTGGCAGTGGCTGCCTAGTGATAAGAATAATGATGTTTTCAGTAATGTTTATGGAGAGATTGCTATTCGCTAAATACCTTATATACATTTTCATTTGTCTCACAGTAGCTGTTTGAGATAGTCTTTTGTTTGTTTCATGGATATGAGAACTGAGACCAAGAAAGAGTAAGATGGTAACACCACCCCCACCCCCAGCTAGGATATGGCGGGCAGGAACCCTGTGCACCCCTCACTTCTCTGTGTAAGGAGCCTGTGTTCTCCATGGGTGGTTCCAGGGAGCTCTGATTCCCATGCCTAATAAATGGTTTCTCCCCATTTCCCAAGAGAAGCCTTGTGTGTCTTGAGGGAGAAGAAGAGTCTTTGAAGGAGAAAGCAAGAGGCCCAGAGGCAGCAGGAAGGCAAAGTGGAAAGATCCCAGTCTGAATGAGTTTATGCTCTAGAACAGTTCTCTCTCAAGGATTTGCTTTGGTGTCATACTGAACAAATATTGATAGATAATAAAGTAATAAGATAACTTTGACATTTTTTTGCATTTTTAGTAAAATGTGAAGTGATTGGCAGCTCCAAATACAGCTCTTCTTACACATGTGGCCCCTCCCAGCAGATGCCAAGCATTTTCAAAAGTGGACTGAAAGCGGAATAGTATTAGTCTAAAGAAAATTCTTCTCCTCCTGGCCCCCAATCATTCAGTTCGGTCAACTTGTTTTACATACTTGCCCTCAGGAGAAAGGCTGTCAACACCATTCTGTGATGATTAAGAGCTCTTTGCAATTATGTCAGACAAATTCTATTCCTGTAAAGGGATCTTTTACCATCGAGGTGTGAAGGTGGTACTACCTGCCACGCGCGGATGATCTTCCGGTGCTGGTTCTGTTGGCAGTTCTTGTGTGACTATATTGTGGAATTGGTTTTGTGATGCTTTGAAGGAAGCCCTTGTCTCATCTTCTAAATTTTAAAATCTACGTGAAATAAACGTTTTCACTCTATACCTGAAGAAACAAAGCAGGGAAGGAAGGGAGGGAGGGAGGGAGGGAGGAAGAGCAAGCACAGTGCTGTGTGTAGGGAGATGGAACTTCCATCCTGGGCTCTGTCACCAAAAATCCTTTGCCCACATCACAGACCAAGAAAAATTAGGTTTCTTTGGTCCTAATGAGTCTAACTGCCTTGCAACTCAAAGTGTGGTCTGTGGGACAGAGGCAATGTAGTCACCTGGTAGCTTGTTGGGAATGCAGGATCTCTGGCCCTGCTCAGACTTACGGGATTGTGTCTGCAGTTTTCCAAGATTCTTAGGTGATTTGTGGGGACATTCGTTTGAGAAGTACTGTCCTTGTCCTATCACTCCCGTACAGACTGAGTAACTGAGTCACCCAGGGTCCCAGAGTCGCGAACCCCTGCCTTTTCAGCATAAGGTACTAGAATATGTGCATAGCTTTTAAAGCTCCTTAAGTTATTCTGATGCAGCTAGCCCAGCACCAGAAGTGCCAGCTGATACTGCTGCCTCCACAGGCTGGCGGCTGGGGCACGGAGCAGTGTGAGGAGGGGGCTCGTGTGTCCGCACGGGCAGATAGCGAACATTCAGCACAACTTCAGTTTTGCCCACTGAATCTGTTTTTCACATCTGTCATTCTAAATCTGATATGAAAATTTTTAGTGGTATCCTATTGTCCTCGAGGTCAAATATATCTTATATCTTAGTATCGTAAGTCCCTCCTGGTTAGGCCCCTGCCTGTTTTTCTCAATTCACCTTACCCCACACCCCCTCCCAGGAGCCACACCAAATCATTTGCCACTGCTTGAGCACGCAAAGCCTCCACACCTCCATGCCTTTGTTCACTCTGTTCCCTCTATCAGAATGCCATTCCTCCTTCGCAAGCTCATCGTTCAGGAGCTCTTGTAGCACCTGGGCCTCTCCTTCATTGTTCTCATCACCCACATAAAGGTTTGTTTAACATGCACCTAGAGACTGCCCACCAGTAAAGGGACCACATCTGTCTTGTCCGGACCTGGATAAGGGCAGTTTTGTTCGAGGTGGGGAATGAGAGAAGAAGGGCAAAAACGTGATCGAGTGGGCTTAAAAGAGAATGGGAAGTGAGGAACTATAGTGTGCAATTAAGAGACAATCCATTCACAACGTTTTGCTATAAGGGGGAGCAGAGAAGTGGAACAGGATCTAGATGAGGAAGTGGGATCAGGAGAGGTTTGTAAATTTTGTTGTTTAACTTGAGAGAAATAACAGTGTGGTTTTAGGCTGTGGGAATAATATGGAGAGAGGGTACTAATGATGCAGAGAGGAGGGGAAAATGGCAGAGCAGTTGAGTAGGATGGAGTGGATGGGATGCTCAAGGAAGGACCAGCCTTAAAGCGTGTGCAGACTGGCCATCTGTGGTAATGGAGAAGTCATAGGGTGTACAGGGTCGGATGCTAGAGGGTGGGTAGAGGTGGTGGAGCCTGAGGAGGTCCTGCTATTCTCAATGAGATCAGAAGCAAAGTTATCAGATGAGGGGAGAAGGGAGGTGTTTTGGGTGAGGTAATTGGAGCAGCTATGAAACAGAAGCCTAGGCGAGAGGGAGCACCTAGGGACCAGAGAAATGTAATATGATCGCTGGATAACATTAAAGCTCAGCTGAGGTTAGTGATCATGAATTTTAAAGTGAGACCAATCAACATGGTTGCGTATTTTTCGCTAGCTCAATTAAGTTGCACAGGTATCAGCAGAGAATACATGTAAAGACAGACACGATCCCCGCCCCCCTGGAGATTATGGTTTAGAAGGGAAGCTGACATTAGACCAATAATTTCTTATTTAAATACAATGTGAATATTGCCATCTTGGAAAACACAGAGGGCTCGTGAGCATCTAAGAGGGATGCCTGGTCAAGCCCAAACGCCCGAAGTAAGCCTTGTATATACCCAATGAGGTCCTGGAAAAGATCCAAATTCTTGCCTTCTTTTTTGTTTGAATTACAAATAGTGCGGTGCAATAGCAGAGTAGTAACCAATTATGTATAATTTTGCGTATCTTTGTGATCTGCCGTGACTTTCATTCTAATTGTCATAGAAGCTGTAATTCAACCAGAAAAAGTAGCATTTGTCCAGGACTTCAGAGCAGTGTAAGGGGACCTAACTGAAACCAGGAAGGATGCTTGAGGAAGATAGGCAATAAGTGTAAAATGCATGAAATATATCTTCTCTTTCTCGTTCCATTCCTTTTCCATTGAATCTTCCTAGAAGACGGGGCAGTTGCTTAAAGAGTCATACCTAGGGAGGAGAGAACACATCTTCCTACAGCCCACATGCAGCACAACAGAAAGTGGCTTAGTGGAAGTAGGGGGGATTACAAAGAAGGGCCAAGGATTATTGTAAGTATAATAGAATTTAGAAGGTTTTAATAGTAAAGAGAAACTCTGTGCTTCTCAGCCTGCAGTCTCCAAGACCCTGTGAAAATGTTCTGCTTTCGAGAAAATTGTTGAAAGAGTACCTAGATGGAAATTGCTCAGAATCTGGAACTTCGTAAACCCAAATCTTTAAAAGGAAGATGTAAGGTCTAATTGAAATTCTTCGAAACACTATTTTACGAGATTAGTGGCCAGGGAGGGCCTTGCCCTGTCACTAGCAGCCCCTTATCAGGCCCCCTCTCTCAGATTTGGCCGGTCAGCCAAAAACTCTCAGACTTTGGACCAGCAGGAGTAGCAGCACCTGTGAATGTGTTAGAAACAAAATTTTCAGGTCCCTCCCCAGACCCACTGAATTGGAATCTCTGGGAGTGGGGCCCAGCATCTGCATTTAAACAAGATCCCCTGGTGACATGTACGGCACATTAAAGTTTGAGAATCAGTGACCTAAAATGCTGTTGATCTTTCATCCTCATCCTTTTCATTCCGCTTGTTATTAAGTTATTTCAGAGATAAATTACTCCTACAGCTCCCCACAGAACCAGAGAAGTGTGAAGAAGTGAGGACAGGTGTGGTTACACCTGGAGAATGAACAGGGAAGGTTTCAAGAACTTTCCTAAGAATTTAGAGCAGGATTTGCTGTCTTGGCACTATGGACATTTTGGTAGTGATAATTCTTTGTTGTAGGAAGCATCTGGGCATTGGAGGAGGCTCAGCAGCATCTCTGGCCTTAACCCACTAGATCCCAGTAGCACCCTTCAAGTTTGGTTTGTGACAACTAACAATATCTGAAGACTTTGCTAAATGTCCCTGGGAGTGGGGAAAGGCAAAATTTCTCACCCTATGGAGAACCACAGGCTTAGAGTGATACAAGTACAGTTGATCTTCAGAGCAGGTTTTCAAGGAAGGGATATTTTACAGAGGCAGTAGGTGGCATTCATAACCTGGGCAATAACGTGCACCACCCACTGGTGCCTAGATATCAAACGCTCCACTGTCCAGGGCCTGGAGAGCAGCTGGCATCATCAAATGGAGCTGCTGGGAGGGGATTGCCAATAGGACCGAGACTTGACACAAAAGGGTGTCCTGGTCTCTCCTGCCCCTGAGCCCCAGGTGCCTGGAGCTCTGCAAAAGGTCCTGGTCTGGCTGGGCTAGAGAGAGTGCAGTGCTCTCTGGACCTCAGTCTCTCCATTTGTAAATCGAGGGGATGGAACCAGATGGTCTCTAAAAGAGAGTATACCTTACAGGGCAGTGGTTTCCAGGGCCTGGCTGTGCATCAGAATCACCCGTGGAGAAGGTTGCCTGCTCTGCAGGTCCTCACCTCCAACTCAGTCCACTCTGTAAGCCCCAGCCTCTGTTTAAGATCCCAGGTGACCGTCAGGTGTTCAGCCAGGCCTAAGAACTGCTGTACCGGGGGAAAGGGCTCGGGGCTGGACTGATCTGCTGTTTGGGCCCCAGCTTTGCCACCTTTGCCAAGGATTCTGGGCCTCAGTTTTGCACATCTGTAAAATGGGGATTATGATACCTACCTTCTAGGAGTAAACCAATAAATTTAGGTACATTGGTAAAGTGACAGCCCATGACAGGACAAGCGTTCAGTAAGGGTAGGCTCCCTTCTCCAGCCTCCCTTCTGACATTCTGTCAAGTAGTGCTGTGCTTTTTGTTTTTTTTTAAGAGGAATTTTACTGTGCAGTGGTTAAGAAATCAAGGGATCCAACTTCCTTTTGCATTCTGTTCATAAATATCGATCTTTTCATCTTATCACATCCATAATAGGGGTTGTGATGATCTTATGTATGCAAACTATTTGAAAGTGGACAAAAGACTATTGTTTTAAGAGGTATTAGAAGGATTTATAGCAAAATATTAACCGGGATTGATTTGGGGTGGTGATTATTTTCCCACCGTCTACTTTCCATAAATTTTCTAAATACTTCCATGCTTAACATCCTTTAATGGCTTCCCATAGCTGAGCACAGCATCCAGTCGCCTCAGTGAGTTCCCAGGACCTGCTTGACCAGCCCTACATGTAAGCCCCTTGAACCTTTTCTTGATCCTCCTCCTTCCTCTTGGGCTTCAAAAACAGTTTTAAAAAAATTATGGTAAAATATACATAACATATTATTTTAACTGTTTTTAAGTGTACAATTGAGTGGCTTCAAGTACATTCACGACGTGCTACCATCACCACCATCCATTTCCAGAACTCGCCACCATCCCAAACAAAAGCTCTGTACCATCGAACAGCTCCCCATTTCCCCCTCCCTCTATCCCCTGGGAACTTCTATTCTACTTTCTGTCCCTGTGATTTTGCCTATTCTAGGTACTCCATGTAAGTGGTATTATACCATATTTGTCTTTTGTGTCTAGTTGATTTCACTTAGCATAATGTTTTCAGAGTTCATCCATGTTCTGTATTGTGTGTCGGAATTCCATTCCACTTGAAGGTTGTACATTTATACTGCATTTTGTTTATCCACTCATCTGTTGATGGACAGTTGGGTTGTTTTCACCCTTTGGCTGTTATGGATAATGCTGCTGTGAACATGGGTAAATGAGTGTCTATTTGAGTCTCTGCTTTCAATTCTTTGGGGTGGTTAGGGAGGAAACATTTTCCTTCTACCCTCTTAGGTTCTTTGGCTGGTATAATAAACAAATTAACATAAGACAGATTAACAGGAGAAAAAAATTAATTTTGTAAGTACAGCAGTTCCATAAGAACATGAAGGCCAGCAGGCAGTTAGGCAACTGGGGCTTATATGCCATTCTGGACAAAAGAGAAGGGTCAGGAGTCTGGGACTTAAAAGGGGAGAAAGGCAACTCACAAAGAAATAGAAAAATGAATGTCTGCCATGCCATGCAGAGACTGGGACACAGAGAGGATTTTGGCCTCCAAGCCTTGCCAAGTTCCCTCACTACATCTAACCCATGTTCTTTGTAGATATCTCTGATGATAGTGTTTTTCCTGGACCAGGCCCTTTGTCTAAATTCTTTTAGGCAGTTAAGGGGGAGACAAAAAGCTGTTCTTGAGACTTTTAGAACTCGATCGTCTTCAGCTCAAAATACTTTGCATGCCAGGTGACATATTCTGGGAAGACTCCTTCTGAACCCCTACAGGGTGTATACCTGGAAGTAGAATTGATGGATTAAACGGTAATTCTATATTTAACTTTCGAGGAACCACTAAACTTTTTGGTGGCATCTGTATCATTTTACTTTCCCACTAGCAGTTCACAAGGGTTCCAATTTCTCCACATCCTCACCATCCCTTGTTATTTTCTGTTTGTTTTTATTTCATTATAGTAGCTGTCTTAGTGGGTGTGAGGTGGTCAGATACAGGCTTTTTTTTTTTTTTTAAATCAGATTCTCTTCCCCAGTGCAGGGCTTTGCATCTGTTGGTCCTTCTATCTGAATCTTGCCTCTTCCTCATTCTTTAGAGGTTAGTTTAACTCTCACTTCCTCTACAGTCTTCTCTGGTCCCACGAGCTAAAGTATCCCCCCTTTAATCTCTCTTATATGACTCTGTTCATTTCGTTCAGAGTTCTTGTCATACTTTGTAATTATATAGTAAATCATCTTTTTTCAAACTCTTGTTAACTCCACCGGGGATGGGGCCATGTTTGTGTGGTCACCCTGTGAACCTAGTTCTGAGTTCAGTGCCTGGTCCGTAATGGGAGCTCAGCAAACTGTCTCATGAAGCATTGGGCTTGCCTGGTGCTCATGTTTATGACATGCTGAGGCTGAATTGGATGTCGAATGATGGAAAGGTGTTATTATAAGTAAACTTGCCATCTGGGAAAGGCAAAACACAAAGCAAGGGTTTTGACCTTCAGCTTGCATTTAGAGCTGACTAAAAGTACATGATGGATTCGTGCTCCTCCCATTAGAATTAAGGCAGCCTCTAGGTGATCCAGCAGGCAGCAGGGGTATTCAGGGGATGGGCTATCCATGCCTTAGATCACTTCCTAGCTGTATCACTTTCCGTTTGGTTTCCTTCATCTGTAAAATGCAGATCATAATATTATCTGCCTCTAGACTTGAGGTGAGTATTTAATGTTATTATATATAAAGTGCTTAGAATGGCCTGACATATAAAGTAATAGAAAGCTCTCAGTCAACAGTAGCTATTATTATTATTCATTAGTTTTCATTCCGATGCTACAGAGACATAGGTAATAAGCAAGGGTTAAAGAGCCCTGCCAATTGCTTCCTCTGTCTAGAGCTCAGGGATGGGGCTTGAAGGGAGCTGTCCATCTCTCTCTCTCTGATCAGGTCCAGAATAAAGGGAGTTTTAAATTTTGATTCTTAGCATTTCTCCAGGAATGTTCTCTGGTTGTGTAGTCCAGAGGCGGTCACTACAGTTAGTCTCCAAATAGGGGACTCAAAATAGATGGGAAGCTCTGCTTTCCCCCTTGGAAGCCAAAGGGGCTGTGGATTATCCCTTTTCTGTTATCGGCAGCTACAGCTTGGGCTTGTGAGCAAAACATGGGCAATTGGGTGTTTCTGCTTTGGAATCTTGGGTCTTGAGAGATTCAGGCATAGGCGTAGCTTCAAACAGAGACTTTTCTTGGCAGCTGTGGCAGGTTCAAGGGTCCATGGTGTGACATGAGTGTCCAGGGATGATGCTGTCTATGGTGGCATCTTAGGCAAGTGGTTGACTTTTGCTTGATTTGTTCTTTTTTGTTTCGTGACACGTCTGTATTTTATTTTACATAAAGAAAAATACATAATAAAAAAATCTAATAGGAATTCAGTAATTTTTTAATAACTGCTTTATTGAGCTATATAACTCATACCATGCAGTTCATCTATTTAAAATGTACAGTTCATAGGTTTTTAGTATAGTCATGGAATTGTGCAACCATTACCAAAATCAATTATAGAACATTTTTATCACCCTTTATCCCCCAAACCCTACACCCATTAGCAGTCGCTCCCTTCTTCCTCTACCCTTGCCCACTCTAGCCCCAGGCAACATGAATCTACTTTCTGTCAAACTATTCTCTTACTAAGATTTAAGCTGTACCTTCCTTCCTTGGGGGAAAGGTTCCTACTTTAGGCTTGCATTCATTACCTATCGCTGCAGAACAAATTACCCTCAAATTTAGCAGCTTAAAACAACATACATTACGTTTTCATAGGTTTTATGGAGCAGGATCCAGGTACAGCTGAGCTGGGTCCTCTCCATCAGGAGCTCTCATGAGGCAGCAGTGTGTTGGTCAGGGCTGTGGTCTTACCTGGAGGCTCAAGTGGGAAAGATCTGCTTTCAAACTCACTTATGGTGTTGCTTGAGGACTGTTGGAGTGAGGGCCTCATTTCTGTGCTGGCTGTTGTCTGGAGACCATCCTCAGTTATTTGCCCCATGGGCCTTCCCAGCATAGCAGCCTACTTCATCAAAGCCAATATGAGAATCTGCCAGCAACAGAAGTCACAATCTTTTGTAATCTAATCATGGAAATGACATTTCCTCAGTGTTGCTGTATGCTTTTGGTTAGAAGCAAGTTACTCAAAGGAGGATACTACGCAAGGCCGTGAATACCAGGAGACAGGGCGCTCTGGGCCATCTTAGAGGCTGTGTACTAAAACTATTTTGCAACCCTTCCATGAGTTCTGTAGGCTACTCAATATCTTCATAAACATTTCTTTTTGGCTTGAGCTAACCAGAATTGGTGACGCTTGTTTGTGTTCAGACCAATATACGAATGTTCATCAACTTACAACGGGGTTAAGTCCATCGTAAGTGGAAAGTAATTATAAGTTGAAAATGCATTTACTATACCTAACAAACTCAGTATCATAGCTAAGCCTAGCCTACCTTAAACGTGCTCAGAGCACTTACATTAGCCTACAGATGGGTAACTTGAATTTCCTCTCAAAAGTAATTGCCTTCCTCACCTTCTACTGACCAGAAGTAGGAGACATAGACAGGCATTTTGTAGACATGATGAGATGCAAAAACACACAAAAAAACAATATCCAAAAACTGCTGGCAACACAATACACTGTATTGGTTTACCTTTGTGATTCCACGGCTGACTGGGAGATGTGGCCGGAGAGAGTATCTTACTGCATGTCGCTAGCCTGGGAAAAGACCAAACTTCAAAACCTGAAGTACAGTTTCTAATGAATACATACCGCTTTCGCACCATCATAAAGTCTAAAAATCATAGGTCAAAACATTGTCTGTCAGAGACTGTCTGTACTTGCTTACTGTTCTGTAATTTTGTGGATCTGGTTTCTATTACTTTAGCTCCTTCCTCTATGAGTTATTAACACTGCTAATTACTCTTTTTTTTTTTTTGCAAACTTATCAATTCTGTGTCTGAATACTTTACTACCTCAGAGCTAGCTAGCCAGCATCCATCAAAAACTAATTTGGATATTAATCTCTACAACGATCATAGAAGAGAGGTTAAGAACCTCTCAAATTAGCCTTATCAAAATAGGAAAACTGAGTCCTGTTAATGGAACAGCCCATGAATTCTCATATTCAGCCCAGGATTTTTGCAGTTTATTCTCATTTGGGCTATGACCAGAAGGTTACTTTCTGCCCTAGAGGTTTTGCAGAATTTTAGTATCAGAAATCCAATACAAACTAGCTTATGCAACAAAAAGGAATTTGTTGTTTCATATAACTCAGAGTAATACTGGAGAGGCTCACAGGTTCAGAAGAACTATAGAGCTCCAGGGCCTGCAACCAGTGGCTCCATGGAGGCAGCTCTCTCTCAAGCTCATGTTGACATCTCCATCATCTTTGTGTCTCTCTTTCTCGGTCTCAGTCTTCATCATTGCAATCATGCTTTGGTATGTGACTGTTAGTCTCTTCCAGCCAGAATAGGAGAAAGGTTGGGTCAGGTTTTCATTCCCAATGCCAGGGAGATGGGATACTATGCTAGGCCAGGCCTTGGCCATATGGCCACGTTATTGTTGCCAGAAGTAGGACATGAAAAACTACCTCCCAGTACAGGCTCTGACACGAGCCCACTGTCAGTGCCCACCATCCCACCCCCACCCAGGCATGAACAAATCAACCATGTAGGTGACCCCTGAAATATCTGAGATCTCAAAAGGACAAGATAGCGCCACAGTCTGTGTTAAGACCCTGCTGGGAACTGTGGACTAGAGGGCTTCTTTCTTGACCAGTGTTTTTCATGGAGTCTCAGAATTCCTTTCATTGCATCCAAGGTCCAGTGTCTCAGCCCGCTGGCAAAATGGGGTCACACTGAATTTTTCCTGTATAGATTTCTTTTGTTGCCTAACTACTTGACAGTTGGGGAAAAATTATTGGTAGAGATGTGAAGGTCAGGGATGACATGGAAAATAGCTGTCCATTTCATGGACTCATGACCAAAGTTACATTACAATAACAAAAGAGACTAGAACTTTTTATTTATTGCCACTTTCTGTGATTTTTGGGCAGATTGTTGATTTTTGTTTTTAATCTTTCAAATGAGGAATAATTTGTCAAATTCATGTATTCAGAGACTCATTAATCTTAGTGCCAAGAGCAAGTCTTGTTTTTAGACCCAGAGGATCTTAGATCTTGATCTTGGATTGAGATCAAGATTAGTCAGACTTGGTTTTTGGAAGATATAATATTGCACTTCCTTTAAATATATGTATTGTCACTGAAGTTCTTCCAAGGAAGTTCTACAGGAAATACTAAGAAATTGTCTTGGTCTGGGACCATTCGCAATTGCTTGGGAATGTACTCACAGCTGATCACTTGTTCTTTGGCAATTTTTAATGGGTGGCCCTGCATGTGCTAAGTGCTAGAAGCAATTGTGTCAGATAATCTGCTCGATCTTACCTACTTATAGCCTGAGTTAAGGCTCTACCCCCAATTAAGGAAGCAGCTCACTTTTAAATTTAGGTTGGGATCCAATATTAAGAATGACAGTGGGGTCTAGAGAAGTGAAGATTAAACTTACCTGATGCTTCAGAAACGCAAAGGGGCATGTAGAGGGCAGGAACTCAGTTCTTGGTTCAGAGTCTCAGCAAAGACACCTCCTAGCTTTGTGATACTGGGAAATTAGTTTACTTCTTTAAGCCTCTGTTTCCTCATTTGTAAAATGGGGCTAATAATAATACAAACCCAATGGTATTGTTTGATGTGTTTTAACAAGATAATCCAAGTAAGACATTTAGCATTATGTGGGCATATTGCTTTAAAAACACTCTGATAGTTGTAATAATTTCAGGAATCATGATATTTTTGGTCCCTGTGTGTCCCCTTTCTACCATGCAGTCTCCATACACAGAGCAAATTACTGCCACTACCTGGGGGTGGCATGGAGGCTCTGGCGGACTTTAGAACCAGGCTGCCTTGGGTTTATATGGAAGATTCAACTTTCAGAGATCCAGTTCCTCAACTGAAAAAAGAGACAGTAACACATGTTGTGAGGTTTAGATTAATATATTTAAATGTATGGCAGATAATAAGCTCCACTGTAGGATAGCTCTTTAATGTTCCTCATCTGGCCATCTTTGCCAGCCCAGGTCATAGTGATGGTATAAGTGAAGATCTCCAGAAGACAAATTTCAGTGGTCCCTGATGTCAGTTTATCCCAGCCAGACTTCATTGCTTTTAGGTCTGCCTAATTTTCTTCAAACCAAGGTCTGTGGAGCCATGATAATGGGCACTACCACTTAGAAATATGCTCTTCTTATAACTCATCCTGGCATGGTTGCCAATTAAGGGGCAAAATAGAGCTCAAGCGCAGCTCCACTGAGAGTGGACGTGTAAGGCCGAATTATAAATGCACAGGAATATGGTTGTAACTTTGCATCAAGACTAGCAAGAAACATTAGCAAATAGAAGATTTGTTTGATAGAGAAAAAATTATGTTGGAAGGTCAAAGTTTCTTGAGGAAAGTTCTCTCTGCTTCTGCCTGGTATTGGAAAGTTACAAATCAATAAAAAGGCTGCATTTGCTCAAGTTATTGATTCTTCATATTGTAGATTCTTCCCCTGACACCATTTCACACAGGTCCCTATTCAAGAGAGAAAAGAAGGATGGGAGATGTTTAAAAACTGTGACATCTGTTGACATTCCCCTTGTGTCTTGCAGCCTACTTCTGCTTCCTCCTGACTGCTCTGGGTGTGACAGCTGGTGCCCATCGCTTGTGGAGCCACAGGTCCTACAAGGCCAAGCTGCCTCTGAGGATATTTCTGGCTGCCGCCAACTCCATGGCTTTCCAGGTAGGGATGGAGGGCACTCTCTGCCTTAGGTGGCACTGTGGGGGGAGGCACAGACAGGCTCCCTGTGGAATGGTCTTTCCTCTACACTCATTCTAGGCTCAGTGCTCAAACCACAAGCACTTCCTGCCTGTCCCAAGTTGTATCTCCTCGTGACTTTTCATACTATAAAATGTCACCTGGGGATTTTGTGGCCCAAAGCATGCTGAGCTACAAAGGAAGAAAGGAGATTCCTCCCTCCAGAATTCATGCCCTTAGTACACCCTGAAACCCTCAACATCCTTCTGGCTCTAATGAGGGCCAAGTTCTATGCCAAACATGCTATATACATATTGCTTTTGATCCTCCTACATGCTATGTGTTATATATGTCCTCAGATGAGGAAATTAATGCTTAATGAAGTTACAGAACTTACCCAAATTATATGACTGAGAATGGAACATTTAGAGTAGGCAAATACAGATCTGATACAAAGCTATTGCTCTTATAAAACGTTTTCCTGAAGTCACCCTATAAGTTTGTGGTGGAAAATCTGTTCAATATGGAGTCAGAAGACTCAGTGTTTGAATCTTACTCTGATGGTTGCTAGCTGTGAATCACTTACTCATCTTCAACATCTTTATCTATAAAAATATGAATATGACTTCACTCCAGAGGTGTTATGAATTCATTGAAAATTGCAAGGAGCTATAAAAATGTAAGAGAACATCATTATTACACTAGGATTGGACCACATCCTTCAGGACTGTTCCAGTCCCAGATCATTTCCCACCACTTGGGCACTTTCTGAACTGCCAGAATTTTGGCTCAATCATGGATCTTGGCTTTTCCAATTCCTCATCTGATCCAGGCAGGCTAAATGAGAACAACTTGTTTTCAAAGTTTCTGCCCATTTATAAATGCAGATGATTCCAGGCACTGTGTATTTTCACCCATTGGGAAGAAATGGCGATTCCCAAAACTGCTTTAGAGTCCAGAGAGAGAAAAGACTCAGGAGCCTCTTTGTGACCCTCAGACATCATGTGGCCACCTCTACAATGGGCCTCCCACCCGTACAAGACAGACTAATTGTGTGCATTTCTCTAAGTTGCTCTTTTATACAAATTCAGATGCCTATTTCAGGCTTCCCTCCTACCATTTGAGTATCAATAAAGCAAATAGGATGTAACACAATAGATTTTTAGGTAACACAATTCATATTCTGAATACCTTCTGGTTATGATTCAAGCACAGTGGGGGATTAGTAACAGGGCCCTAGGGAAGAAGCTGTTGTGCATAGAGGAGTTGGCAGCTTCTTGGTTTCATGTTTTGTCACCGTTGGCAATGTGAACTGTGCTGCACTTTATTTTGACTTCAGCCATCTTAGTTCAGTGTTGTGCTTTGTTTATCACAACAATGAGTTATAATGATAATTTAGAAACTCATTGACTTGGGTCTTAGATGCTATTTTGAACTTAACTTGGTAATTTCCATTTATTTTGTTAAGCAGATTATTATTTTTAGCTTCCCATTATGCATTCATGTAGTTTTAAAGCACTTCTGTTATTGGAATTTTTTTCTAAAATAAATAACTTGAAATTGAGAGCCTAGTGAAACTATTTGTTTGTAACTCAATTTTTGAGGACCTAAGTTTCCTTAACAAAACCTCACATACCAGAACATCACACTGTGATTTCAGATTTACTTTGGGGAGAAAGTACATTGTAGATTCAGGTCCTGCAATAAATTCTCGGCTCTGCCTTTTGCTATATTTGAGCCCTTGTGCAAATTTCTGCTCCTTTATCTGCAAAGGGAGGTGATAATAATACTTACCTCACACAGTTGTTGGGAGGATGAAATAATGAATAAAAAGTGCCCATGTTATTATAGAAGCACTCAGTGAATATCATTCCCTCTCTTCTTTATGAGAACTGGCACACAATCTCATTCATTTTTTTATTTTAGTGCCCATGATATAGAAAACACTCAATGATTGTTAAATGAATTAATAGTTTTAAAAAGTATTTTTAGAAGTCATCAAATTTGAACTATACATACTTCTTCCAGGCCCACATTTGTGGCAGATTTTTTTTCATTCATCCAACAAATAGTTATTGAGCACCTACTATGTGGCAGGCACTGAGCTAAGCACAGTGAGTTTAATGATTAACAAACACAATCTCAGTCCTCGCCTTCATCTAATAGGGTATTAGAATTCCCACAGTTTCCCACTGGAAATGTCAGGTGCTTCATGAGTCTGAGGTTTTATAACAATGTCACTTAGACCTAGGTGAGAGGTATCTACAATAATCAGCATAGGGCCAACTTCCATACAACGCATAACTGTGTCAGAGGGAAAGAATGCAGTCAATCCAGACCACTTAACCGTAGGAAGAGAACCACCTGGGAAAGTAAAAAATGTGCTGTGATCTGCCAGTCTAGGGTATTGACCTACAGCCCTGACTTAATGCAGAGTCATTGATTTATTTTCCCTCCAAAGTCCTCTGGGATTTTTAAAGATAGTTTCAAGGGTTCTCTTCTGCTCTCTTCCATCAGAATGGTCGTGCCTTTGGCCCAAATGAACAAATCATGCTTAGTTATCTCGATTTGAGGATCGGCAGAGCTTTTGCTAGATGCTGCAAATAAGATCTCAGTCATCAAAAACAATCTTCTTAAAACTGAGACAAATATTTGCAACTCTCTTTTTTCTTTCTTCTGTAGAGGGTGTGTGTACTGTGCAGGGGGAGATGGAGGTAGTCGGAAAAGATGTCTCTCTGCTGTTGTCTTTGTATTTTCCTAGAGACTGCTTCTTAAATGGGGATTAAGGCCTTCGATTCTTTTCGTTGAAATCCTCTGTTATTATACAGGAGCCCTACTGACATGGAGATAAAAGGGGAGCATTCTGTAGTCCTGTAATTAGGTCTCAGCCTTCTGGCGAGTCTGAGATCAATATTTTGCACATACATTTTACAAATACATGTGCTAAGCATTGTTCCCAAAGCCCAAGTTACTCAGGCTTTGGTAAAATCCACTTGATTAGACTCTGGTAAAATATTTTTCTTTTTTTTTTAATTAAAATTATTGGGGTAACATTGGTTAATAAAATCATATAGATTTCAAGTGTACAGTTCGGTAATCATCATATGTGTATTGCATTGTGTGTTCTCCACCCGAAGTTAAATTTCCTTCTGTCACCATATAATTGACCACCTTTATTCCTCTACCTCTCCTTTCCCCTCTTCCCTCTGGTAACCACTAATAGTTTCTCTTGAGGACAGATCTTGCTAAGGAGAATGAGAGCTCTGTGCAGAGCTTGCATTTCAAAAACGGTTACTTCTCTCCTTTTCCTTCTGGGAGAGCAAGGGGGAGTTTTCTTAGCTGTTCATGGCAAGAACCTGGTAGGGCTCCTAGAGGTAAAATTCATGAAAATGTGAAGCCCCCTAGGACTGGGCCCTCTAGGAGTTTTTAATTCTCAAGCTTGTCCAAATCGAGCCTCCAGTAGTTCATCAGTTATAGCTTAAAGTGTCCTATTCGTCCTGGCGCCAGCTGCAGGCTTTTGCTCCTGGGCCTCTGTGTCCAGTAGGCTGTGATTCTCTGTAACTGCCTGTTTGTCTCTCTAGTTTTCAGGGCAGGAGTTTGCCTGTGACCTCAATTCTCCAACGGATCTAGGAAGAGTTGTTGATTTTCAGTTTGTTCGGTTTTTATTTCTTATCATGAGGATAGGAATGACTTCTTCTGAGCTCTTTACATGTCAGACCAGAAAGTGGAGGTTACAGTATGATTTGTAAATATGTCAAGTAAATCAAATGGCTGTGGGCCGCGAACTTTGGCAGGTATATCACAAGAAAAACCACAATGACTTTCGAGTGCTAACTGCATACTGGCATTTCATTAAGTACATCAGCCATCTGACAATACCCCTACAAAGTAGATACTGTTATTTTCTTCTTTCAATAGGTGAGAAAATTGAAAGAAAGAGGCTATGTAACCTGGCCAAGAACATACAGATTTAAGCGACAGAAAGAGGATTCAAGGGCAGGCAGCTTGACGCCAAAGGTTACCTTCTCACTGATGCTTAATGCCTCTCCCAGGATCAAAGTGTATATTTATCCTTTCATTTTGCAAATACATTTGCTAAGCATTGTTTCCATCACTGAAGAACAAGACAGACAAGGTCTCTGTCCTCAGAACGTGTATATTATAGTGAGAGAGAGAGAGCAAATAAATAAATGAACAAAAGAATATGAAGAATGTGAGAGAGAGTGACAAGGAGGCGGCTTCTGTAGAGCGGGGGTCAGAGAAGACATCGCCGAGGAGATAACGTCATTGCTGAGACCTGAGAGGGAGAACAGGTAGGGGAAGCACATTCCCGACAGAAGGAGGAGCCAGAGCAAAATGAGAGTAAGTGTGTGTGTGTGTTCAAGGAAGAGGAGGATGGCCAGCGTGGCTGGTCCACGTGAGTGTGGGAGGTGGTCATGGAAGAGGCCAGAGAGGGGGACGAGCCACACCAGTGCAGGGCTCTGTCAGGCATAGCAAGGAGTTTGGGTATTCTTCTAAAAGCCACGGGAAGGCACTGCAAGATTTTAGGCAGGGGTGCGACATGACCTCATACATTTCAATGGCACGAGGAAGACTCAGATCACAGTTGTGAGACCAAGGAGATTATGTGCCAGATTCAGAATCGTGGACCAGCCTCCAAAACTGGGTCCTGTGGATGTGCACGTCGAGGAAGGAGATTGGGATATGAGGCGGTGCTCTCGAAGATGGCTCAGGGTGTTAGCAGCAGCATGTGGTAGCATTTGGTTAGAAGGAGAACAAAACACTGGAACACTACTGCAGGCTCGAGAATCCTTAACCTCACGTGGCTCTCTGTGCAGGTTCTGACTCACTGCAGACATCCTGTTTCAGTGTTTGCCACCTTTTCTCACCGTGAGCCTAGGTTTCAGATGTACAGCCTTCCTTCTGCACGTCAGAGATGGGTTTGCCTTCCTCTTTTTAGGATGAATGGATGTTGCTGGTTTCCTCCTCCTTTGTAAACAGGCTGCAGCAGAAGTGGTCCTGACCACGATGCCCTCCCGGTGTGCTTTTGGAAGGTAGCTTGCATGCCATGCCTCATAATGTCTCTTCCCACAGCATTTTACTCTCCTGGCACATTTGGAAGTCAACTGGAAAGGGCAAATGGCTTGGCCATCTTTGAGCAACTTCTCTGCTTGTGACAGTGGTGATTTATGGATTCATTCAAGCATTGATGCTATATGCATACTTCTTTTTAACTCCAGTATTGACAGTATTGGTGGGATACTCTGATAGATGATGGCGTGGAAGTAGGAGGGGTGTGTGTGTGTGTGTGTGTGTGTGAGATGAGGTTGGAGAGAGAGAGGAAATTCTCCTGAGGCTGCTGCAGGAGGCACAGTATTTTCCTGTCTGATGGAGATTTAAATGGCCCCACTCCCCTAAGATGCCTTACTTCCTTCTTTGTAGTGGATCTAGGTCAGTGAAAGCAGATGACATGAGTGAAATCACCTCAAAGGTATGAAAAGGTGATAGCCTGGGGTGGCCTGGGAAAAGAAAGTAATTCTATAGATGGACACAGCAGCCAGTAGGGTGGTCTGCCTCTCAGGTTACCCTCCACAAACACTGCAGAAACATGCAGGTGTTATGCTCTGCAAGACAGATGTATTCCTTGGCATTGTAAGGCGATTAAATTTTTGTAAGCAAAAAAACATTTACTCTACAGGCACACAGAGTTTTTATTTAAAGAAATACTTGGTAGGGGGTATTTTTGTAAATAAATAGCTACTAGATTTTACATTAATTTGGCCCCGCATCTATATTGAAAGAAAGATACGCTGTTTAAGATGAATTCCACATTCAGTCCTATCAATTTGGAAGCTATTCTGCAACATATTTTTAAGGCAAATGTTTCATTCTGTCTTCTTTTCATAAAGAAATCTTGAGAAGTGCTCAGGCAGGCCACCTCTTTAACCTTGCTCTCTCCCCTGTCAATCTCTTCCCTTCCTAGGACCACAGAAGGTTGGAGCTGGGGAACTTTAGAAGCCAAGTCTCATCCTTTTTCTCACAACTAAAGAAACTAAGGCCCAAATGCCTGAGCTTATTTTTGTTTATTTTCCCACATTGTCTCCAAAAATGTTTATAGGTGTTGAAGGAGACTGTCTCAATGCAATGTCCTGACAAGCTATTTCTTCCTGTACCTGCCACCAACTATTTGGGCTGAGATAGCATGTTGTCACTGCTCATTCTTTATTTCATTGCTCTCCTGCCAGATACTCTTATGTTGCTGCTTTCTAGGTTTCCCAACCCACCGATTATTTTGCATTTGGATAATTTCTCTCCCAGCTGCCTTCATTTGCATTTTTCCTAAATCAAACCACATTGTGATAATTTCTATTCATATTTCTAACCTCTTTAGATCCATCTGTGTTATTTCTCTGTTCTCAAAGATGTCTGCAGCACCTCTTAATTTGGTACCAACAGTGTTATTAACAAAATGTGTACGCCTCGTTCTCAGTCATTAATGAAGATGCTAAATAAAACCACTAGATCTAACAGATAGGGTGGGGCCTTCCACTGGCTGCCTCCTCCGCCCCAGCCCCCTCACTAGATATTGAGCTGTTTTTCGTTCCTGATCCTTATTTATCAAAGTTCAGGCTTTTCAATCATCCTGTCCTAGTTCCTACTAGTGCTAACCAGAGGTCTTGTCACAGGAATATTTCAGGGATGCTATTTTAGATACTTAATTAAGCTCCAAAGATCCAATAGCTCCAGGAGTCATTGAAACAACCATTTTAATTAATGGTAAAATTTACAGAGTTTCATATGCCAGAGGTAATTTCTAGCCTTGCTTATAAAACTTCTTTTAAAAGGCAGATACATTTTATTATCTTCATCTTCTCCTATTGACTCTTCTACAGCTTTTGCATAAATCTGCTAGTTAATTCCTTTTGAATGTAAAGGTGCATAAACCACTAATGCTCATGAGGAACACAAGTGACGTATAAAAAATGACCCTTGTCATGGGGGGCTTATGGTCCGATAGAGCTGGCCAGACTTGTATACAATAAAGGACTCTTACGATATGATGGAAAATTAAATTGCTCAAAAGCTTCATACTGCCTCTTAGGGCTGCAGAAATATGAATATGGGCTAGGGAAGATGAAGCTTATGACAGTAAGAGAGTTTTGAGCTGAAACTTGAAATGTGAAAAGGATTTGCATGGGCAAGGAAGAAGGAGAGAAGATGGGGGAAACACTTGAGCGAAGGTGGAGAGAGAAGAATGCTCATGACATACTGTGTAGGGGACCCGCACAGTAGAGAATCAGTCTGATTGAAGAAGGATACTGATGGAGTGTAGTGTGTTGCATGCAAATCCAGGTACCTGCATGACATCTCTCACTGGATCTCTTATGCACCTGAAAATCAATGTGCCCCAAACCAAAGTTGTGACTCTACCCTCTCCCCCAAAACTATTTCTCTCCTAGTTGTCTGAACCAGAAATCTGGGTGTCATCTATAGTTTCTCTGTTTCTCTAATCATCCCTCATTCAGTCTTTTAACCAAGCTCTTCTACTGCTAAATTATATCTTGAATCTGCATGCTTGCCATCTCTGCCGTCTTCTAATCCAAGCCACGATTATGTTCTTGACTGGGCTACTGAAAAAGCCTCATAAACTGGTCTTCCTCCTTTAACACTTGCCCCTCTCTAGACTGCAGCCAGACAGAACTTATTGAAAATTAAACCACTGTCTAGCAAGAAGAAAATTTTTCAGCGGCTTAGCATTGCATTTGTAATGAGATCTAGCCTTGTTATTATGACCTCGAAGGCCCAGGGTGATCAGGCTTTGCTGTTTTCACAAGTAGATGTCCTTCAATACAGTTCTGACACTAACCACCCAAGTTAGTGTCAGATCCTGCAAGTTAGAGCCTCAGTCCTTGTTGTCCTTGCATGACTGCCCCTGCTTCACATGCCAGTCACAAATAGGGTCTCCATGCCACCTGTACTGTTGATCAACCAGGGATCCCCACAATTCCCTCGGGGTGCATAATTTGCTAGAACAACTCAAAGAACCCAAGATGTTATACTTACTATTACAGTTGTATTATAAAGGATACAGATCAGAGCCAACCAAATGGAAGAGACACATAGGGCAAGATGTGAGGATCCCTCGGGCAGAGCTTCCTCGCCTTCTCCCCGTGGAGTCAGGGTGGGTTATTCCCTGCACATCAGTGTGCAGAGATTTTACTGGAGATTTTTTACATAGGCGTGATTGATTAAACGACTGGTCCTGATTGAACTCAGTCTCCATTCCCCTTCCCCTCCCAAAGCGCCAACCCTCTGTTCACCTGGTTGGTCTTTCTGGTGACCAGCTCTGATCCTGAAACTGACCTCATGAGCATAATAAAGACACTCTTGTCACTCAGGAAGTTCCAATGTTCTTCGAAGTTCTGTGCCAGGAACTACCAGGGACAAAGACCAGATGTAGTCTTTACTGTCCCGTAATCCTGCTCGGACCATACCTTGCACCACTCCTGCCCTAGCTCCACATACCCAACACGCTGGACTTTTCTTAGTTCCTGGACTGTGGCAAGTTCATCCCTCTACCAGAGACAACTCTCGTCTTCCTCCCACACTCCCACCCGACTTCTCGTAACCCGATAACCTGATTAGACAGTCCTTGCCTTGCTCAGCGTCCCCCTTGTTATTCCATATACTTATGTACTTCATAGCACTAATCCCAGTCTGAAATGATGTTGACTTCATTTACTTTATATTTGTCTCCTCCATAACATGTAAATTTCTTGAGGATATAACCTTGACCATCCTGTTTCTTTTTTATCTCCTAGCAAATAACAATAGTCAGTAAAATATTTGTTAAATTAAAGAATAAAATGGGAAAGATAAGAATAATCAGGCCAGCTGAAGCTCTTTGATTGTCAAGAAGTGTTTAGACTTGATGAGAAAAGTAGTATGGAAAGGTTGTCAGATAATAAGCAAGGGAGTGATGGATATCTGGGGAGTGTGAGTATGGTCTCGGTATACCAAATGTAATGTGGAAGGGAAAATACTAGAAGCAGGAAGCTTTAGAAAGCTATTCTAGGAATCCAGGTCAACTGATGTAAGCCTGAACAAGGGTAATGGGGTTAGAAATGGAGTGGAAGGGAAAATCTGAGATTTTTAAGGAAAGATTCCCTTGATTTTTTTCTCTTTAGTTTTAACTATTTTAAAATAATTTCAAACTTACAAAAAGTTGCAAAAATATCATGAAGAACTGCATACTTTCACCCAGATCCACTAATTGTTAACATTGCTTCATTTGCTTTATTTTTTTCCTCTCCATATGTGTGTATGCGCATTCATCTATGCTATTTCTTTCTGATTTATTTGAGAGTGATAAACATCATACCTCTTCATCACTTCAGTATGTATTTCCAAATAAGAAAGACATTTCACATAAACACAGTACATGTACCAAAATCAAAAAATGTAACGTTGATGCAATACTACATTCAGGATCACAGTCCTGGATCCTGCATTACAATGAGCTATAATATCTCTTTAGTCTCCTTTCATCTGGAATAGTTCCTCAGTTGTTCTTTGATTTTATGACATTGGCATTTTTTTTTTTTGAAAGTTACAGACCAGTTATTTTGTCAAATGCTCCTCATTTTTGGTTTGTTCACATTTTCTCACAATTATGCTAAGATTGTGCATTTGGGGCAGAAATGCTTACATTCATGGTCTTGTGTCCTGAGCATCAAACAAGAGGCTCATGATATCACTTTATCATGTTATTGGTGGCATGAACTTTGATCACTTGGTTCAGGTGGTATCTACTCAGTTTCCTCACTATAGGACGACTATTTTTCCTTTTGTAATTAAGAGTAATTTATGCTGAGATACTATGATCCTATGTATTTTTTCTTCATCAGCCTTTTACACAGTAGTTTTAGCCTACATTGGTGATTCTTGCCTGAATCAGTTATTGCCATGACACTCACAAAATGATGATTTTCTAACTCCATAATTTCTTCTACATTTGTTGGTTGGCATTTTGTTTGTTTGTTTGTTTGTTTATTACGGGTTCACAGATTCTCATTTTAGTAAATGGATTTTAGTCTATTACTGTTATTATTCATCTTAATGCTCCCAATTTTTAATCAAATTACCCCAATTTTATCTGTAGAAGACAATACAAATGTCTTTTTTGACAAGTTGCCATCATTTTAAGAGCAGTTCTTTACTTTCTGGCACAAAATATACCAAGTTCCTCTTGTGTTTTTTCTACCTTAGTCCTGGCCTCAGCCTTTTCACCAAAGAGTTCTGACTCCTTTTAGTGGGGAATGGTATTTAAAAACCAAGGTCTGGGAATGAGGTGGGTCCATTACTGGGCTGTCATTGTTTTCCAGGCCCTTTCTTCCCCGAAATTTTGACTCATTAATTGAAAGAAACCTAGCTCAGGAGACTAGAACCATGATTGCATCACTAACCAAAAAACCCTCCAAAACCCAAACTGGGAGGATTCGCAGAAGGCCAACTTGTCTACCAAGAGGACTACCCAACCCATTTTTAAAATATGTGTTAAAATATGTTTTATAAAAGTCTTATTCAAATACATTTTCATTGTAAGATATTTAAACAATCGACTTTGAAATAAAATATGAAACACCGTTTTCCTTCTTTCTAATCTTTAAGTATAGTCAGCAATCCTTTTTAAATAACTAAAGTTGGCTTTTCAACACTTGCCCACCTGAAACCTCCTGAGGCCAAGGGCCACATGAAGGCTAGGCAGCAGGTGGGGACTTGTTCTCCCGAAGCTACAATTTGCCAGCCCCTTTTGAGAGAACTTTCTGGGCTCTTCTTACAGATTGTCAGTGTTATCTGGAGGGAAATCAGTGCTGCCCAGTAGTGACAGTAGAGAAAGAACCGGATGTTCTTCACTGTTTGAATAGCACAGAGTTGGCATATGAACTGAAGATGATATTCAGACCTTCGAGACTGAGATCAGGTCTATTCCACATGAGTCTTACAGTCCCTACGAGTGGAAGCAGCAGTGTCTTTTCCTCTGACACCCTTAATGGAATGGCTCTTTCCCAGACAGGATTCACTCACAACACACACACACACACACACACACACACGCACGCACGCACGCACGCACACACATGTTCTACCCTAAAACCTGTCTGTTCAAGCTATAATTCCTGCTCCTAGTTTCTTTTTCACTATTGTCTAGAGACAAAGATGTATTATGAAGGCAAGTGGAAATCCCTTTGGCTTTGAGGCCACCTGGTAAATTTCCTCTTTTGGAACCTTAAGCAGCCACACCATTGAATTAGGGGACATAACAAGCACACTGGTGTCTGGTCAGAAAGAAGCATCTGTTTGCAGCCAGGCTGGAGAAAAGCCGATCAATGATTCTGGTCTCAGATCTGTAGAATGGGACATGCTAAATGCTATTTACATTTAGCCTTCATCTTGCTAACTAGTGGAAATTATGTGGCCTTTAAAGACAGTTTTCCCTATGGCCATTAGACTCACCAATTTCTTTAGAACATAAAAGGAAGCAGGGGAAATTTACTGACAGAACAGGCGGCTTCATAATCTGCTTCAGTGGAGTTTTTGAGATTGATTAGTTTCGCTCAAGTCCCAGATAATACTGAAAGACTGTGCTTATAGAGAAAAATCACCACATGATCAATTTCAATTTCTACAGACACAGGATAGGTTTAAGCAAGGGCACTGTCACACAAGTTGAGGTATGATCGGTTGATTAGTGCTAATAAACACAAAGATGGAAGAAGGGTGATGTAAATATACATAGAACTGACTGGATTATTAGATGAATCTTACCGTTTCATAGAATTTTTCCTGATATAGGGCTGATGGCAGAAGCCAGGCTGTTTTGATTTGGGAGTGTAGAAACTTTAAAAAACATTTTTGTTGCCCCCACATCCAAAAGAAAAACTTGTTTATTATAAAAATTTAGAAAATACAAATAAACTAAAAGAAAAAATAAATCGCCACCATCTCACTTCCTACAGAGAACCACTGTAAACTGACTTATGTACTTCATATAAGGTTGACTTATATACTTCATTTTTCCTATGCTCAAATACACATTTTTATTAAAAATAAATTCATACTGTATCTATTATTTTTAAAACTACTCACTTAACTACTTTTCATCTCTTCATATCAATACTACAATATCCTTTTAAATTAATTAGTTTTTAAATACAAAACTAACAAATGCTTTTATTAAAATTTTCAGAGTGTAAGATAAAATGTTAAAGTATTTCTGTTCTCATACCTCCCAGTCTCACTGTCCTGAGGTAACCCTATTTCTCTCCAAAGCTTTCTATATACACGTGCGCACACACACGGATAGTATTCAATTAATTAATATATCACAAAGTACTCAATCACATCCTGTTAAGTGGAAATTTTGGGTTTTTCCACGTTTTCACTGCAGTGAACATCCTTTGGGTTAAATCTTTGCACGCAACCACGATAAATTCCTTTTCTCTTAACTTCTCTTAAGATAAATTTCCTTAAGATGAAGAAAACAAATTGCTAGATTTTATTTTATTATTTAAAAAAATTTTTTTTTGGCAAGGCAACCCTTGGTTGACCTCACAGATTACAAGGACCTTGTCAGCTTACGATCCTTTATTTTTTAATTTTTTACACCTACAGCACCTGGTCTTCCTAGGTGGTCTCCCATCCAAGTACTAACCAGACCTGACTCTGCTTAGCTTCTGAGATCAGACGGGATCAGGCTTGTATAGGGTGGCATGGCCATAGACCAAATTGCTAGGTTTTAGATATGCACAATTTTAATGCTTTTGATATATGCAGCCCATTTACCCTTTACATAGCTTGTGCCAATTTCACATTCTCACTAGTAAGCAACATTGAATTTTTAAAAACTTTAAAAAGTATAAAACACATATGAAAAAAGTGTATAAGTCATGAGTTAGACCTGCACTGTCCAGTATGGTAGCCACTGGCCATATGTGGCTACCGAGCACTTGAAATGTTGCCGGTCCAAATTGAGGTGTGCTAGAAGTGTAAACTACACATCCAGTTTTGAAGAATTGGCACAAAAAAAAAATAAAATATCTCATTTACAATTTATAATAATTATTAAAATGATAATTTGGATATATTAAGTAAAATATTTATTTAAATTATTTTTACTTGTTCCTTTTCACTTATTTAATGTGGTTACTAGGAAAATTTTAATTACACATGTGGCATATATTTCTCTTGGACAGCGCAGAGTAGGACATGGTGTGACTCCTCAGGTAATAAAACCTGAGTGTACACCCGGGCTGTACACTCCTAATCTGCTTTCTTCCTCTTTCTCCTCCTCTCCCCCAACTGCCTGTGCCTCAGTTATACCAAAGGCTCTTAGAACTAATATAGTTCTTTTCACCACTCCAGTTCTTTGTCAGGAATGATCAATAAACATGTCGTGAGTATCCACTGTTGAAGGAATTGGGGTTGCACATTAAGACTGTGATGTATCAGAATCGACTGTTACGTTTAAACTCTAGGTTGCAAACTGAATCATTTGTTAGTTGTTTTGTTAGAATGTGTAAGTCTTTAGGCTTCAGGAGTTGCTGCTGAGTTCAGCACAATGGCCGCTGTCAAAATGTGCACACAGAGCACGAACAGACAGAATACACATACTTGAAAGTCAACTCATCGATGAAAGTTCACCATCTCTCTGTGCCTCATATATATATTTTTAATTTTCTGTGAAGCGAGGATGATGGAGTGGTGCACATAATTCCAGACAGGAGTAATCAGCACTATGTAAACACGGGGAGGAAGCGCGATGACCAGGATATTGCTGGGCTATGACAGCAGCTACAGGCTGTTTTCTCTCACTCCCCCGCCTCTGGAGGTTGACTTGGCCATCTCTCCCTCCTCATTAGCCCTCGGCTTTCCCTTCCGCACATACTGACTATACCACACACACCCTAGGTACACACAGCTTTTCATCAAGCACAAATGCTTTTCACAGGTTGGCTCTCACTCCCAATCACTGCAAGATAGAAGTGAAATGCAGATAAATAGAAAGAAAATGCCCCTGGGTGAGCATATGAACCTTGCTCCCTTTCTGCTCAGTGGTTGGCTTACATCTTGTTCTGAGTCACTTTTTCATGGGATTCAGCTTTAGAGTTAAAAACACCAATAACAAAAGATTAAAAAATACAAAGTAAAGTATTTGGGGCTCTATTGAGTGCTCGATTATTTGGAATGTGGCCAAACCCTTGCTTCATTCCACTGTTGCAGTCAAAGTGGCTGCTGCTGGGAAGGTAGCCAGGTAAGAGGAATTAAAATAAATAAATATCTCGGTTCCAGCTTGTCTTCATCATTCTTTTGTTGTTGTATTATGCTTAATTTTGTGAGACTAATGTTTCTAGCCCTTTGGAGCTCTCCAAGAGTTTTTTAATAAAATTGTACTGTGATAAAAGAGTCAGTATAACCTTTTAACAGGAAAAATAAAAGTTCTCTGTAAAATACTCTGCCTCCCATCAAAAAGTTTGTAGAGTAAGGTAATTATCTCATTGAAAGGAGTGTGAACTAAGAACTGAAGGTGTGCCATCTTTGTTCCATTACTGTTTTGACTTAGATGAACTTGAGTAAATGTCTTCTAAGCCTTAATGTTGCCATCTGTGAATTGGGAAGAGAGGATTTCCCCTTCTTTCATCATCAGATAGGCATTGCAGTAAAAGCAGCAAACTAATGCCAAGGCACCAATTATTCCGGCCTGCAACGGTCTTGACTGACATTTGAAATCCCTTCCCAACTCCAGATTCTGTGATTATAAATAATAAATGCTTTTACTTTTTCCAACTACTGTGTTTAAATATACTGGTAAAATCTAAAGACCTCTTTCTTATTACAGTAAGCTAGGCTATAATTTTTGCCTTATACAATCTGCTAAGCATCGCTGTTCCCTTTATAGTCAAGCTGAGCTTATCTTTCTTAAGGTCTTCTTACTTCCCCTTCTCTGTCCCATTGTCCAGGGATTAAGCAAATAAAAAGGTGGGGTAGCATTGGGTGAGCCAGAGAAACCAAAAACTCAACGAACCTCATTTTGATTAAAAGAACTGTTAGAACTTTTATAATAAAACAGTTCCCTCTCTTCTCATCGGCAGAATGAAGCCGGCATCTATGAAATGGCAGATTCCTAATGAAAACATGACTAAGTGCTGAATAGTATGGTATAAAAAATTATTACCATTTTTTAAAAGGTCTTATATACTATATAAATTTATTTTTATTTTCAGGTTAATTTTCCTATCAAAAGCGTTACTTCTAACCTAATTTACCTTCTCTAAGTTTTAAAAACATTATCAGATTAAAACAAAACGGCATAAATGGGAAGTCTATAGATTTCACTGGCCCATGGCTATAGATAAGGTTTCATGAATAATAACGGCCTAAATGACATTGATTCTTGCTCATGATAATTCATCCAGGACCTCCAGACCCCTGACGCCCTCCCAGATCTCCTGCCACGAGAGAGGGTCAGCAGGCCGTGTTCCCCGTGTGTGCCTGAGCCCCACTCTGTCTGTGGCTTTGGTAGAACCTGCTAGACTCTGATGCTTCTCCCTCCTTGGGCAGCAGTCTTTCTTGGTATCCAGAGAGTGCTGCCTGCCCTTCAGGCATTGCTGCTTCTTCACTGGTGGACACAGCCAAGTACACCAGATTCCCCAAGGAGCTGAAGTTGCCTCCCCTCCCTTTCAGTGACACAGAGCAGTCTTCAAACGGTGTAATTTGTGACTCGGTATTTTGCAGACATTTGGTGAAGTTGCTCTTTGGGTTTTTACTTTCTGGCTTCCCGCTCTCCATCAGTTGGACATGAAGGCCACTGAACAGGAAAGGATGGCAGAGAGATTCAGTCCGAGAACGAACCCCCTTTCATACTCAAGGTCGCCCCTCCATTCTGACAATCACCTTTGTCCTGAGACTGGATCTCTCCTTTCTTGACATGAATGATCTCCCAGGAGACTTCAAGAGCCTCCACCAGAACTTTTTTTCAGGTTTCCCCACAAGTTCACTCAATAAGCCTGAGCCTCCTTGCAGTGGGCTCATCCCAAACACAAGCCAAGATCCTTACTAAGTGAGGATTTACTCTTGTTTTGGTGTAAACCACCTGAGACCAACCCCAGGGATTAAACTTGAGGGTGAGAGATTGTGGGTTGAGGGTAGGGGCAAAGTGGAAGTCAGTGGTGGTGAGGATGGGGGTTGGAGGGTAGGGGAGGCTGAGAAGCTTCCAAGAAGGTGCCAGGGTGCTTTGTGTCTTTACTCAGGGTCTGCATTCTCTCTGCAGAATGACATCTTTGAGTGGTCTAGGGACCACCGGGTCCATCACAAGTACTCGGAGACCGATGCTGACCCCCACAATGCCCGCCGAGGCTTCTTCTTCTCTCACATCGGGTGGCTATTTGTTCGCAAGCATCGAGATGTCATCGAGAAGGGGAGAAAGCTTGACTTCACTGACCTGCTGGCTGATCCTGTGGTCCGGTTCCAGAGAAAGTAAGTGAATGGACACCACAGAATTGTCCCTCAGGGGACAGGACCATGAGACAGAGAGCACGATGGGCACATCCCCAAGTAGTTCTCCTTACAGCATTTACCCTCGTGATTTGGTTTTATTGTTAAAATTTCTCTCTATTTATTCATTTCCTTTTGATTTCTGTTCACACATTTGGTTTGAATTTGAATTTGAATTGGAAATGGATTCCCTTCAAGCCATGTCATTTCCTTTGGATCAATTTGCATGGCCGATTTCATGGAATCTGTTTCTGTAGTTCCCGCTCCCTCATTCATGCTTCCCTAGGGTGGCTGGGAGCTCGAGGATGTGCGCTCTTCTAGTGAAACGCCTGACTCCAACAAGACTGACTCTCTCCAGATATCCTGCACTGTTCTCTTGGAATTCATTTGCAGTGAAGTTTCCCCTCCCTTCACTCCTAGAGATGTTACATCAGTAGGTTTCTGTGCAGAGAAAATGTGACCATGTAACAGAGAACCTCAAAGTGCTTGTGTGCACTGATGGTCGTCAGCGGGGCATATTCCGTCATTTGCGGGATGAACCTACTTTGAACAAGCACATGGAGGGAGATTGCCTCTAATTGTGCTGGCAAGTAGACAGCAACGATACCATTGTTCACCTTTTAACTGGGAAGCTGGCACGGACTGTATCTGTGCTGGTCTGGGTCTGTAAAGTTGGCCGCCATGAGAGCATTTATAAATGGGCCTGTTGCCCTAAAGCAGTGAATTTATGTTTTCTATTCAAAGCTGAGCATATTGTTCCAAAGAGGGACAATTAATAGATCACCTTTTGGTTAGAGCCTTGAGATAATATGGTGAATAAGTGATTACTAGAGACCATTTCCACTGACGAGCAGGAGTCATTTGAGGACTTATCTAAATAGAATCTCCTAAAAATGCAAATGGAGGCTGACACAAGAGATCCTTGCATGAAATGAAGTATGGCTTGGAAATATGGTTGTTTCCCCCTCAGGCTCTCCTTTTGCTTCAGAAGGGACAGCAGAGCATAGTGAGAAAGTGGCAGACCATGGAGACAGACTGCCCAGAGTCAAACTCTGGCTCCCGCACACACTAGCAAAAGAATTGGCCACTCTGAGGCTCAGTTTCAGCTATAAAATGGGAGTAACAGCAGCACCTGTCGCCTACAGTTTTTATGAGAACATAATGAAAAAAAAAGTACGGGAACTGCCTGGCACATAGCCAGGGCTTAGATCAGTGACTTATTACACGGGTGGCTGCTCCTCCAGAGGACTCCGTGTGTTTCCATCCCCGGCTTCTACTGCCTGCATCTCAGGGTCTTCTCTCTGCTCCTTGGTACAGCTCTTTCAGGTGGACACACCCAGTATCAACAGCCAAAAGTTTTATAACAGAAAATAACAAGATATTTTCAATGAACAGCTAAATGATTTATTTAGATTTTTCATTTTACTATGAGAGTAAAATACTAAAGGTCATCAAAGAAAACCTGCAGAATTCAGAAACAGAAAGAAAGGAAATCATCCACAGTCCTAACACATAAACACAGCCACTATTAATATTCTATAGTAATTCTTTCTATGTTTTATGCATGTATTTGATATATTTTACATGATGGCCGTCCTACTGCACATGTAATTTGTGTCTCACTTTTTAACTTTAGATTATATTGTAGGTACATTGTCAAGTGCTGCATGAGTTCACCGGTTAAGTGTCATCGTTTATTTAGCCATCACTCTGTGACTGGATATGTATGTCATTTCCAATTCGTGGTATAAATGATGTTACTATACAATTAATAATGCTTTGGGGCAATCAGACTTTATATTAATTTGAAGAGCTAAGATGAGAAGGCAAAAGATCTTCCATTTTATTAATAAGAACTGAGCTGAATATAATAGTCTGGGTTTCTCTGACCATAAAACTGGAAGTCTTTTTCTTCTTTCCCTTAAAAAAACTGTGGTAATCTGATTCATTAGGTGTGTGTTCATGGTACATATATCTAAAGACTGTTTCTAAATGCAGGCCGAAGAACAAAGACTGTTTCAGCATGTTCCCTGAATAGTTATCTGAGAACATCTCTCATCCCCAGTCCAGTGACCGAAGTGGGTTGCGACTATCAGAAACCCTCCACTTGTATTATTATTTCATATACGTCATTGAGCTCCTGCTAAGAATTAAAGATTGGTCTCTGTCTCCTCCAGAATTTGCAGACTAACAGGGAACCCACAAAGTAATTTATAGACAATTATATCCTAGGGAAAGGAGTGCTATAATAGTAGTTCGGGGTACCATGGGAACACAGAGAGGGGTCTCCTAGCCCACGCTGCAGGCTGGGGAGGGTGAGAGAAGGCCTATGGAAGGAACTAACTTCTCAGCCAAGACCTGAAAGTTGAGAAGAAATTAGATGAGGATTGGGAAAAGGATATTTAAAAATCTGTCACTTCATAGGACTATATAGAGCCATCGAACTGTAGAGCTAGGAGGGACCTTACAAATCATTTAACCCATATTTTCCATTTTTCCTATGGGAAAACTAATATATGAATGTAGGTAGAAAGTTGGGGACAGAAGGACTTTCTTAGTCTGTTTGGGCTGCTGTAACAAACATACCGTAGACTGGGCAGTTTGCACAACAAATATTTATTTCTCACAGTTTCAGAGGCTGGGAAGTCCAAGATCAAAATGCCAGCATTATTTGATGTCTGGTGAGAGCTCTCTTCCTAGTTATAGATGACCATGTTCTTGCTGTGTCCTCACGTGCCAGGAGAGCCAAGGGAGCTCTCTGGAGTCTCTTTCATATGGGTACTAATCCTATTCATGAGGCCTCTACCCTCAGATCTAATCACCTCCCAATGGCCCCACCTCCTAATACCACTGGGGATTAGGTTTCAACATATGAATTTGGAGTGGACACAAACATTCAGTCTGTAGCAAATACTTACATCTCAGATTATTTGGTGAATGTTCTTTCGATTATATTTTGCTGGTTGAAAAGGGTTACACCAGTTCTCTGAAGAGCGGGTAAGCACTCAAGTCCTTTAGTAATTATCCAGTCCAGAGAACATAGAGATTTTTAATTCAAAACAAAGCTTAGAATCACTGAACTAAAGGGAGGGAGTTTCCAAGATACACAAAGAAGGTGCAGTGGTTTGAGTATTTTCACATTCCCGAAGCCAGCTTTACCGGTCCTGCCAGTAAGGCCATCTGAAGGAGACAGATCCTTCAAGGAATGAGTCTTTGCACTTAGGCGTGGGAGCTGGAGGGTGAATCCTGTCATCAGTGGCACTGCCACATCAGGTCTCAGTTTCTGCTGCTCTAGGCTGAGTAACAGAGAAAGGTACCCAGCTTGTTGGAGGCCCAGTCCTGTGTCATTTCAGTGGCATTTCTTATAGGGTTCTTCTTCTGGGCAGACTTCCCTCCTGCTTCCATATGGTGCTCTGAGGGCAGCAGTCCCTGTGCCAGTTTTGGTGGCGGGGATGTGCAACTGATTCTGCTGCCCTCCCAGGGTGCAGTGTTTGTGCAAACAGATCTATCTCAGTGCCACTTGTAGAGTTTCCTCCAACAGGCTAATGTGTAACTGACAGAGACCAAGGACTTAGAGCCTCCTCCTTCGTTCGGTACACTAGCACTAATATTGCAGTTGATTGATAAGCTTGTGCTTAGCCATCCTAATGATAACTCGCCAAAGAAAAGCTTGCCAGGGAGTCAGGCTTCATCAACTTTTTATTATACAATCTCATAAAGAAAGAAGATAGTGGCATTAAAGGGTAACGGGAAAGCAACACAGTGCAAGAGAAATTTTTACCAAGGCTGTTATAACAAGTAGCTAACTAGACTACTTCGAGTTTTGCTGTGTCAAGTTGTGAATGAAAAAAGAAAAAAGCAAGCATTAGGAGGTGAGAGGGAGATAAACCAGTGATATTGCATTTAGACCCTGGCAGCTTGGGCCTGTGCCCTAGGTCCTGTGCCATCCAAGGCCATGCTTCTCCCAGCAGAGTAAGGAGATCACAGAGACATGCCACCCGGAACCTTCCACAACTTCAGACACGCCTTGGAGGACTAGGATTCTGGAATTCCCTGCCAAAATGACTCTGAGCCCATCTCCAAAGCCTACACCAGCCTCTCCAGGCTCTGTCCTGGTGCGAAGCATGTGTGCCCTAGGGCTGAAAAGTGGCTAAGGAGCAGCGTTAGCCTGATGATGACCTTTGAAGTGTGAGCTTGGTGTCCACACAAAGCAGACGGAGCTAGGGGTAGGAAGAGAAAGGGATGGGTGGCCACAGGGCAAGGTGAAGACCTCTGCTCTTGGCCTGGACCCTGCCAATGTTGTAGATGAGCCTAGAAGGAAGCTACTTAGAAGGTTGACAACAGGTCTGTCAGTTAGGAATTGTGTTTGGCTTAGACAAGATGAAAGGTTATTTCTCACTAATGTGAAAGAATTATGGAGGTCCCAGGTGTGGCAGCAGCACATGCTCAGTAGAGAACAGTATTCTTTTATCCTTCTGCTCCACCATCCTTAGCTCATGGCTTTCATTCTTTCATTCTATTATTCAAGGTGACCACCCAGGAGCAAGTTGGGGATGGGAGTGGGGTGACACCACTCAGCTGAGTCAGTCGCCCCTAGGGAGCTTTCCCAGAAGACACACATAGCCTATCCACTTACCCCTCCGTTGACCCTGTCTGCAGTCAAAGGAAACCGGAAAGTGTAGTCTCTTAGGTAATACATTACACCCTTGAATCAAATCCTGGTTTTATTTCCGTTGAAGGAAAGGTGAATAGATATGGGGTAAGCAATTAGCAGTCTCTGCCATAGTTCCTTAATTGTTCTGCCTTGAGCAAAATAATTGGTCATCACATGTTCCTCAGTCTTAGAACTTTTTCTGCGAAGCAAGTGAGTAGCCTCTCCACTTCCCCTTAGTGAGCAGAAACGGGAATCTCAAACCCTGTTTCTGAAATGACAGAATGAGGATAAGATCCAGAGGCTGTTTCTCCTAATGCTTTGCTTATCCCATCGATTCTCATCTTAGATAAGAAATATTTTTAGAAGTAGCATTCTGATACTGCTGTATGCATTTTTTGAAGTATTTGAGGAAGATGCTAATCTAGTACAGACAAATGAAAACAAGATCCTTGATTCATCACCACGGCAATGAGATAAACTATGAGAAAATGGATGGAACGATTCAGAAGAGTGAAATGTTTCTGTTTGGGTGCCCTGGGAAGAGATGAAAATGTATAAATCTTTCCATTCAAGAAGGAAATTTGAATGGCTAGAATCCTCGTAAGGTCTGTTTCATTTCAATTTGTCCCCTCATCTGTTATCATTAGTCTTTTTTTTTAAGAATGAGCATGACATCTCTTAATGATACCCTAGTTTTTCTGATTTTGTGTCATTCCTCCTCTAGGGCTTAGGTATATTTCTGTTGGTGACAACCACATAGCTAGGGGCTGGGCAGTCAGACATGTCTACAACTGATTCATCTTCATTTCTGTACACACCACCCCCAGCTTCATCTTCCACTTGGGAGATCCCCTGGAAAGTAGGATGAGTCATCTGGGGATTCACAACCAGTCTGACCCCATCTCCCTTGACCCAGCCTCTTTGATCAGTCTTCTACGTTGGACTCTTGGGGAGTCTCTCTGTCTTGAGTCCATTTTCCTTGGGCCCCTACCCTACATGTTGCTAAGTTGATAGAACAATTCTAGTCTAGATATCACTGACTTTGAACGGTTGAGGCCATACAGGCCTTGGTGCGTTAGTTGTATTTTATGGAAAATTCTGGAGAAACAATCCCCAAAAGAGTGGCCCTGGATGATGAGACATTCAGACATCTAAACACGTGGGTGATATTTGGGGACAGATGTGGAGGCAGAGCCTTTTACATATGACCACCCTCTGCCACTCCCTTGCTCATCAATCACTCTTGTTTTGACCACTGCCTGTTTCACTTGGGTCCTTGCTGGTCCTGTAAAAGCAAGACCAAACTGGCCCCAAGGTGAGTATCGCTTGGCCATGCTATAAGCAGAGCCCAGCTCTTTGATATCTTCTCTGTGACCTCACACCTCAGTAATGGAAGCCACGAGGCACATGCCATTTCTCAGGGGATTCAGCTTCTTTCTCTTTTATGTTCTACCGCTTTTCATTTACCACCTATGCTTTGAGCACCTTCTACATACCAAGCATTGTTCTAGGTGCAGGAGATTGGACAGTGAGCAGGAGAACCAGACTCTGGAGGTACTTGCTCTTTCTAGAGCTTCGCCGTTTGGGTTTGGGAATGGGAGGAAAGACACCTCACCACATATCTGTCCCCTGCTTGATGGGGCCTCTCTCTCCACAGATGCCTTTGCTGCTCCCCATTCCATCTCTCCTGTTACACAGTCCCTGTCTCGTGAATCTGTTTTTGGTTCACTTCCTCTTGTCTATTTGCCTCTTTCTGTCCCCACAGTCTTTGTCTGTTCACTTGCCAGAGGGCTTTGTTCCTTCCTTTATGCCCTTCCATGCACGGGGACATTCTCCCTCATCTGTCACACCGTGTTCTCAGTGCCATGGTGTTCTTCCTCTCGCCCACCTTTATTAGAGAACAAAAGCTGTTTAGCTTACTACTCAGACTTTTTTTTGATGGGGATATGAGCTTTGTTGTCTTGTAGTCTCACTTCATCATCTTGCTCTGATTTACTTTTAGTCCTCACTTCATCATCTTGCTCTGATTTACTTTTTTTCACATATTCCTTGTGTATGTAAATATTCTCTCTGCTTAAATCTTCTCTTTTATTTTTGAGGGGATAGTCTACCTTTCACAGCTTGAGCCCTGGAATCTTCTCTCCCGTTCTGCCCTCACTTCGAGCTGTCGCATCTTACCTTAGCTCTATAAAAATTTTGAGAATGAAATACTTTTTTTCTTTGAATAGTTTCCCTTGCATCCAGCTGCAGTTGTTAGAAATTAAAAATGTGAATCTCTAAGTTCCAAGGATATGATAAAAATCAACTAAAGAGGTATGAACTATGTTTAGTTAGATCCCTTTTGTTAAAAGTCACTAGAAGAAGTAAAACATCTTTTACATACTCTTACTAAAAGTTCTAAAGAAACTTTGATTGCTATAGCCAAACAGTTGAACTATACTCTGGAATAGAGGACAGAGATGATTCAATATTGAAGTTGCATCATCAACACCCAAATTTCCCTACTTTAGTGGTTAAAAATCTGGGCAGGGGAGAAACCGGAGTGACATAAAAATTCAACCGTTTGTTTTGACTTTTTAAAAATTTCCAAGTCAAAATGTCATTTGTTTGCCTCTGAAGAGGTACTTTTCTTAGCAGAACTTCGGGAAGATATGCCTTTCTGTGTGTCTTTGTCTGTGTGTGGGTATAAAATACATCAGCTGCATTAGTAGTCATTTTTCTTCCCCCACACTGACCATCCATTTCTATGTACAAAATTCCCCTGGCAGGATAAAGAGACAGTTTCTCAAATGTCTAGAACCTGAATATTTCACTCACTAGCATATTAGACATATTAATTAGCAGGTGTTAGTGGATTCTGGAACTGCTGTTTGTAAAGTGCTGTCTTAGCTTCATCATTGAAGGCAATAAAGGCATCTTCATACATCTTTGATATACTTCAGTAGCCATCATTAGTGTCATTAGTGTGGGATGGTGTGGCAGAGGGAGGAGGATGAGTCAGGGAATCAGGAGTTGAGCTGGGTTTGGGTTTTGTCGTTACTGTGGTTACATTTAGGGCACCACAGACTTCAGTGATGGCTGCCGTTAGTATGTGTGCTTAGAGTGGAGCCTGGTGTGCCAAAGGGGATTTCTGAGTGTTAATGCCTTACGCTAAGCTTTCAGCTGTCTTTGCACACCGCACCACAAAGTGGATCTCTCCCTATGCTCCCAAGGTGGAGGTGGGAAGTGCTTCTATTCTTTGTTTCTCTGGCTTGTTGTGGGGGTTTGGGGTTTCTTTGTTGTCCTGGTCCTATATCAGTCTTAGGCAAACCCTGTGTACCTGAGCCTTGGAGTTAAGGCTTTCCCCCAGAAATAGGAGACCTCTGCTTTGGAGCAGTGCAGGATCCTGGGCACAAGCCAGGGAGGAAGTTTTTGCTTCTGCCCTTCCCTCAGCAGCAATGGCTCTTTGCCTGTGTCCGGAGGCAAGAGAATTCTCTACCCCTCCCTTAGAGACAGGTAGATTTTACTTCTATTCTTCTTCCAGAAGAAATGGATTTTTGCCTGGTTCTAGAGGCAAAAAGTTTTCTGTTCTCCCCCAGCAGCTTAAGACTTTTGTTTTGCAAGAAAAGGCTCTGGGGAAGAGGACAAGGACTTTTGCTTGTCTCTCAGCAGCAGCTGGTCACCTCCTGCATGTCTATGCAGTGGAGGGGGCTCTCTCCAGCCTCCTACTTTGCCTCTAACCTTTCTTGTGAACACCTAGTGGAGGTCACTGGAAAAGAGTTGGAGGGCGAATGAATGCAAACTTCCTTGTGTCTGAGGCTCTAAGCTATCCCATACTGACACACTAACCCACACATGGCCTTTAAGGATTTGTTTAATTTCTTATCTACTTTTATGGTGGCCACCTCTTTTCTCTTGTGCTCTGCTAAAAGTTCATGGATGGGCTTATCAACTCTTTGGAATTCAATTTACTTAGTTGCCTCGTGACCTCACCTCTCTGATAGGCTCAAGAAAGGTTATTATTTTGTGTATTACCTAGCTTTTTCTCATTGTTCAGATGGGGAAAACATTCTCTTATGACTTTCTACATCCTAAGTAGGAGCAGAACTCTGCATCTTATTTTATTATCTTCCACTTTCAGTTAACAGAGTACTGTGAAATCTTTCCAGTTTTAATGCCTGGTTAATATTTCATTTTTATCATAGGAGGATATATCATAATTATTTCTCATGAACAAGGAAGGATTTTCACCCCTTTTAAAAAATCAGTATAACAATGCTGTGATGAACAACTTCGTACATAAATCTTTGATCATATATAATGATACTTTCTTTTGGCTAAAGTCAGAATTGCTGAGTCAAATAATATGTAAAACTCTCAGCTTTTGTGACTCATCGTAATAATGAATTTGCAAATCTTTGATTCCTAGCAAGGCTAAACATGGGTTCATATGTTTTTAGCCATTTGCCTTCTAAAGGAGACATACAGTTATTGTCCTCACAACTCTAAATCTACCATTGGATAAGGACAAAGATACAGTCTCTTCATCTCCCTCTTCCTTTTTGGTTGAAGAGAAAGATCTGACAACATGAGATGACAAAGCCCACTTTCCTACCGAGAATCCTCCTGCCACTCATGGAATAAGAAGGTAGAACAGTAACAGATGAATCTAATGTATAAACAGGCAAATTGAGACATGGGTCATATTACAAATTTATTTTTTTTTACTCTTCCCCAGTGCCCTGAGCTGGGATATATTACTCCATAGGTAATAATGGTCATTTTTAGTGCTGGTTTGATTCATGCAAGACTCTCCAGCTACTACTTCAATGACACTGTAGCTTTATCCAGCAACCACTAAGTTAGAAAGAGAGTAATATAGAAGTTGTCTAAACATCTGAAACCACAGATGCATATAAGTAAAGTAAGAAGTAGACCAGTTGACTAGAAACAGATTCATTACTTATTACCCAACAGATAGTTCTCGCCATGAAATGATTTGTGAGGTTAATGTCTTTGTGACAAGTATTTTGTGAAAATTCTGAATGAGGCTAAGTCTCTTTTTAAAATAGAAAGATTGTGATTCATACATATTTATGAAATTCAAGTATATTTTCTCTCTTGCTGATACAGACTGCTGATGGCAATGTGTTATGGAGACCCTTTGTCACTTGACATCTGAAGTGAAAATATTGTCTTAAGTCATGAATTTGTTGATAGCTGTTTCATTATCCAAAATGAATATTTAGATTAGTCATGTGCAGGCTGTCATGTCAGCACTACCGGTGATCTTTTCCTTTGACATAATTTATTCAAATCTCCCAGGCTCCACCTCACCATGTTATATCCTCTTGAATGCATCTTGGAATGATTAGTGTGAGAGATATGAATTTTGTTATTGGCACAATTTACACAGCAGTGCTGGAGAAATTAAACCTTGCTGAACTAACCTGGGTAGAATTCTCAGCCATTCTCTCTATTCTTTATCAGTGAAAAGGATGTCCAGAGACAAGGAAGGGCCCTCAACCATGAGGCTGCACTACAAAATGCTTTGTGAATCGCCACCAAGGATACATACTGAAAAGTTCCCTTCCTAGAGCACATTGTTTTGCTTTGTTATGTACTCACTAGAACCACTCCACAAAGTGCTTCTTAAGGCCCCGTTCCCCTTTTATGTCCCAGGAGGTATTTTGAAGTTCAGAAAAGAGACACACAACAGTGCGATGCGACATTGGCGGCATTGTATATATTATACAGCATTTCTCTCTCTTATCCGAGGTTTCACTTTCTGTGGTTTCAGTTACCGGCAGTCCACCATGGTCTGGAAATGTTAAATGGAAAATTACAAAAAGAAACAATTCATAAGTTTTAAATTGTGCACTGTTCCAAGTAGTATGATGAACTCTCGCCCCGTCCTGCTCTGTCTCACCTGGGAAGTGAATCGTCCCTTTGCCTAGCATCTCCAAGCTGTAGATGCTCCCCGCCCCACCTGTTAGTCATTTAGCAGCCATCAGATCGACTATCATGGTATCGCAGTGCATATGTTCAAGTAACCCTTTTGTTGTTGTTTATTTGATTATTAGATATTGCTGTTAATCTCTTGCTGTGCCTAATTTATAAACTAAACTTCATCATAGGATATACGTATAGGAAAAGACATAATATATATAAGGTTTAGTACTATCTGAGATTTCAAGCATCCAAGTCTTGAAACTATCCTCCATGGATAAGGGGGGACTACTGTATGTATTATGTGCATTGATGACATTATATAAAGTAACAGACATGCATTCAGAAATGAAGCCACTTTTTTAACTCTGTGAAACATAGGCAGAATTTTAGTCTATGTTAGCACTGGGTTATGTTTTTGTTTTTGTTTTTTCATTCATTCAATGCAGTGAGGCAGATATGGAGAGGTAAAATACAGTCTTGGAATCAAAAGGTCCCACTTTTGCCATTCTCTGAGATTTTATTTCCACATCCATAAAGTGGTAGTAGTGGTGATATCTACTTTACAAAATTGTTGGGTGAAAATATTAGTTAATTTATGTGAAAGTGTCCATCACAGAGGAGATGTGCAATAAATATTTATGTAATTAACTACACATACAGCACTATTTGGAAGCCATTCCATCTATGAAGACCTTAGGTTCTAAAAGCTTGTTCAAGTGTCCCTTTCTTTCATAAGTTCAAAGTGACTAAGAGAAGTTTAGCTACCAGTCTCCACAAATAAAAATATAGGTGGGTCTTTCAAAGCTTTAAAACCAGGAGTACTCTTTCATATATTCTATTGAATGTTTTTCCCCAAATATGAATCTCTTATGTCTATAAGGACCCTCATTTGTCACCTCTCCAGCCATTTGGTGTTTTGCTGATTTGGGTGAGCCCTGAACCCAGTGACTTTGAACCTATGGAGCCACCCTGTCTACAGCAGACTCATCAATAGCTCTTCACCATGCTAGGCTTAAGTTCACTTATAAACTCCTGGCCTTCACCAGAATTAACAAAGTTTAGGCCAAGGGCCATTGTTCATTGCTGCTAACATTTAGCCAAATCAAAAAGATACCTTTTTCATTTCACTAATCCTTGCTCTTTCCTTTTTGATCATTATTTGGACTTTGGCCTTACAAATTCTTCCTGCTGTGCCATGAGCTCTCTGCAACATTCGGCATTCTCTCACCACTTTCAGGTTTAAAAGATTATTTCAATTTTCATTTCCATCATAATCGAGTCTCTTTTTGCAGCATTTAAAAAGCAGTCACTGCTTTTATACTTTTCGAATGGATGGTGTAACTTATATTCGTAAAATATCTTAGAACTGAGCACAAACCCAGCTGACATTCCCCTGACTTGGAACAGCGTGTGGCAGAATGATTGCTTTGGCTGCTCATACCATCTGTTGGTCGTGGGTGGAGCTCATGCCCCTTTTCCATCCTACTTTGTTCATACCTGCAGACTTCCTTAAATGGAAAATTTGTAAGTAGAGGCATACTGAAGGGAAGGAAAGAGCTAGTACTTGCTTTTATTATACTTATAAGGAAGAAAAGACATATAAAATAGCCAGAGACCTCCAAGTCCATATATGAAAGTAACACTGCTGTAGACGATTATATTAAGAGCTGAGGAAATTCACAGTAAAGGAGAGAAGGGTAGAACAAGGTCCTTGAAGTCTGCATGGAAGTGATGGTTCTTGATAAGTGCCAAGACAAGGGCCTTCTCATACTGTCATTCTCCTAGAACGGTCTGTCCCTCTGTTAATTCTTTTACATCCTTCAGTAAATATTTATAGTTTTCTAAATATAGGTCTTACACATATTTCTTATTCAGTTTATTTCTAGATATTCTATACTTTTTATTGTTGTTAATAGGAATCACTGAATTTTTAATCTCGGTGAGAAAGGACAGGGAGTAGATACTCAGGCACCTTGTCTTACCTCCCTAGATATCTCAGGTGAACAGCAAGATCTGTCAAGTTGCCCAGACTTCTCACAGAATGCCACATCACTGGGAACCACATCTGGAGAGGATATCGTCAAGGTTGTTGCCCAAAGACGTGCTGGCAGGAGGCAGAGTGCTCTCAACCCAGAGCTACCGTGGAGATAGCTGACTCAATCAGCTTTAGAAATTAAAAATTCACCCTCTTCTTTCCTTGCTTTTCTTAAAGAAATGCTTTCATGGATTTAGGAAATTCTTTAAATGAATGAATGAGTGAATGAGAGCATAGGCTAATGTTCCCTTCCAGGGGAAAGGACCTGATTGCAGAGAGTGTTCTAAGCGTCAAATTCGCAGTCTAAAATACTGAAATCACAAAGATTAAAAGGGATGAATTCTTAGTGAAAGTAGAGACCAAAGAAATCGCTGTTAGCCCACTGGTTGAAGAAATATTTGTCAGAAATCGGCTTTGAACTGTCTCCCTGTCCAAGCCACTTACTTCCCACATTGCCTATTTTCATATAAAACAATGACAAATCTGTCACACAGATACTAAGAATCTTAGTGCTGAGATAATGTGATTTGTCACAACATGCCCGTCGACTCAGCTGAAGTGTGCTGTCTCTTCTGACATTGGTGTTCTTTTATAAACCTACTCTTATCTTGTCTTTCGTTTTAAGGTAGAGAAAAGCAATTACTCAGACATCGTAACTATCAAGAGATTTAGAGAAACCATACACATACACACACACACACACACACGCACACACTTTTTTTTTTTTTTTTTAAGTTAAATAAACAGCCTTTCAAATTCTGCCCAACTAAGAACCAGGATTTTTTGGATAATAAAAACTTTCATTTACAAACAATCAGAGCCAATATTTGTTCTAGTGGATTGAGAAGCAGCACATCATACGTGACTGTACTAACCAACACTTCAGGCAGGAATGAGATATTACGGGTCTCAGAATCTCTGGTGGTGGTGAGAGGATTTCTGGATCCTGAAGCCCAAGTGTTTCCAGAGAAGAAGAGAAATAGAAATTAGGAAAGACCTAATGCAGGTGCTCAGGCACAGAGAGATTGAAAAACTGTGATGGCTCGATTTAATCTGTAAACATAATTTTTGTCCTCTGTGCTCTTTGTGCCTTTGCTCATTATTATCTGTGTTAACTACCAGGAAAAGAGAAGGGGGCTCAAGAAACAGGCTAAGCTATTCAAATTTTGTATTGAAAATTTGGGTCCAAGTTGTCTTGGAAGAAAGGATGGTTGACGTGAGGCCTGAGGTTCCTCTCTTCTAATCATTGTCAGCCTCTAACACATCCCTTCTCTTCCATTACTGTGGACAGCTATGAGCTGACATTGCCTAGCATATGAACAGGCAAAACATTTACTTTTAGGTGATTCCCCTCACCTAAGATCTTTTTGATCTTGAAAATGCAAAATTTTAATAAGCTCAGTTATCTTGTTTCAAGCCTACATCTAATTTTAGAATAACAATAATAGTTTCCAGCTGTTACATTTTATTATGTCTATCGCATTTTTTATCATATTGATTTGAGTGTTTTGAGTACCTACTATGCACCACACTTGTTTTCTGTGCATATAATTCATCTGTCGTATCTGTACATGTGATAAAATTCGAGGCTCTGAGAAGTTGACTCAGTGACATCTTAAAAATGACAGAGCTAGGATTTCAGCAAATTCTGTCCTAATCCAAAGCACGTACTCTTTCTACTAAGCTATGTTGTAATAATATTCATAGAGAATATTATCTTTCTTCCTCCTCCATATCATCCTATCGCCCACTTACTTTGCTTGTATCTTTTATATTTATTGCCATTCGGAGTTATTCAGAATTAGAAATTCACTTACCGGTAAGCCAGAGTTGTTTCCTATTTAACACTTTTTCATAACGTCTCCTGGAGAAAAGTGACAACTGTTACCTCCGTGATCTGGCATGGAGTACTTTCTCTACTGGTACTTACCGTCTTGTACTTCACTCTCTAGTCATGCTGTTCCCCTCGTGCTTTAGGCTGTTCCATGTCACTGTGCCTTTGCTTCTGCTAGTTCTCTGGCCTAGAGCCTTGCTACTCAAAGTGTGGTTCCGGGACCAGCAGCATCAGTATCACCTGGGACTTGTTAGAAACGCAGGACTCAAGCCTCGCCCCAGACCCCAGGTGAAACAAATGCACAGTGATTGTTTGAGAAGCACTGACCTAGAATGTTCTTGTCATGTTTTTACCTAGACACCTCTTACATATTCTTTAAAACTCACCTCCAGGAAGCTGAAGCCAGCAGTTCAAAGACCATCTGGATGTGGAGTCCCCAAGCATATAAGCTTTCTATGTAGTATAAATAGCATATAAGCTTTTGCCTTTTAGCGGGTCTGTGAGGTCCTCTTTTTCCAGCTGCACATCTGTGTGAAGCAAATTTTTTTCAAAGACTTTAACCTAAACAATATATATTGCTACAGAGTGCAGAAGCAGATGTGTCAATCCAGCTGCTCCTATTAAGCCAGACATTAGAGACTTGCCATTATGTAAAATGATGCCATTCTTCACACAAAAATGATTTTTGTTTTGGAAAATATAGTTATTTTTCATAAAAGGATGTTATTTATGTTAACATGAAATAGGTTTATTATTGCTATTTTAACAAATAGATTTATTTAATATTTTATGGTATTAACAAATACATTTTCTATATAATATAGGTAGTTTTATATTAACATTTATTAGCATTTAATAATTAATGAATTAATAAAACACTTCTCAGTTTTAGTTTCCTTTATGGTAAATACCGATGGATATCATCCACATAAACAAAAGTCTTTGGAGTGCTCAAGAATATTTTTAAAATGTAAAAAGGTCCTGAGACCAAAGAGTGTGGGATCCATTGTCCTAGGTGAGCTAAGTGTCTCTCCTCAGCAGGTCTAGAGAATCGTGGGCATACCTTTCATGCTCATGGTGTTGTATTAAATCTTTCTCATTAGACCAGAAGCTTCCCAAGGGCTGCGCCTATGTCCTAGTCATCTTTCTATTTATTAAAATTAATGAAACACCTAGCACCTCCCCAAATACTTTTGGAATGGAAGAGTGTGTTAACTACCCTGTTATAGAGAACACTAGACAACCTGCACCTGAGAACCAGCTTTAGGGGTAATGATTTGTGTATGATGCTTTAACCCCCTCAGTTGCTGAAGTAAGCAGCACACAGACACCACCACCAGCACTAGTGGGGTTCCACTCCCTCCAAGTATGTTTCAGCAGCCTGGAGTCCTACCTCCCGGGGTGAGGCAAGGAGCCCACTGCCCAATCGTGCACAGTCTCATAACATCCACAGTGATCTCCAGTACTCATGGTGCTTCTGACCCTCACAGGTACGATGAGAGGACTACAGAAACATAGATGGTGCAACAAAAGACATTTGGCCATGTCTGCTGGGAACTGACCTTGTCCAAGACCCGTGTGAGAGGAAGAGGAAGGTGATGGGTGTTTCATACAACATGATCCCATATCAGACCAAATTCTACCACAGTTAGCAATTAGGGATAAAAACAGCCGTGAACATATCTGTAAACTTGATGAAGGCCTGCCTCCTGCCCTTTTGGACACCCAAACAAGCCTCCTGAATGGAAGGCACAATGTAGGAGTATCACCTCGTCAGAATCCAGCAGTTGACTTCTGCCAGTGGTTGGGCACAGGATGGAGCAAAGCCTTACGTGCTGCCACTCTGGAGGAATATATGCTTCTGGGAGGTACCTGTGTAGGATTTCTAGCCAATCCACATATTTCAACCACTTGTTTTACTAATGAAGATTCATTTCCCTTATCCTAATTACAAACCCTTTAGGGCTGATTGGAGATAAAAATAGTTGAAACCTGTAACAGACCTCTGTTTTATGAACTATTGGAATTTGTCACATGCTAACTAAGCATGTGTGAAGTTCAGATTCTTTATTATGGTACTTCAAATGTTAATGAACTGCCCATAGAATAAAACACACACACACACACACACATACACACACACCCCTACATCACACTGTTTATGCTGCAGTATCTTCAAGCAAATTACAGGAAGTTTAACAATATCATTAAGTTCAAATACAGAGTGTAGTGAAAACTAAATAGAATATTGTCTCGCTTCTCTGAAACTCAGGTATTCAGTAATTTCTTTTCACTGGAATAAAGCCAAGAACCTGTACATAAACAAAGAGAGTCATCACAGAGGTGCTCAGTGCCAAATCCACATTATTTCACAAAATCCTCTAAACTCCAAAGTGCATATTCCACTCTCTACCAGCATAGAGATATTTGAATAAATGTCATAATCCTAATAATTTTGAATTTTAATCTCAGCACAGGAGAGCCTATTAGCTCTCACCCAGAGCCTGTGTGTTCTTCATTTGTACACACATTGAACAAGCTCAGCTCTTTGGTTTTCAATCCCTTCGAAGATTAAGAGAAAAAATTAGAATAGGATGGAGAAGCTACTGCTCGTGGGAACAGTGACAAATAGATGTAATAGCTTCTCAGCATACCTGAAAATAAGGGAGGGATCAGCAAGATTTAATTAGTAATTAGAGGTGACCACTTTGTAGTATATACAGATATCAAATTATAATGTTGTATACCTGAAACTTATGATATGTACCACTTTTACCTCAAAAAAAGTAAATATAGGAACTCAGTTCTCAATATCTGAGTTATAGTGACTCAATCAGTCTAGACCAAGAGCTCTTCACACCTCAACAGACACTGTAGGCAAAACACAGAGCACCCACTGATGTTTCTAAACTTACTCTCATTGTATCAGACACCCGTTAGACACCACTGCAGACTCTCTGGACCTCCTGTGTCCTGGGACTTTTGGCCACTCATCCTGCGCAGCCCTCTGTGCTCCAGCTGCCTTTGGGTAGGTTTATTCTGAGAACACCTTCCTCATGCCTACACTGTGTGTGCCTCCTGCCTTGGGGTGCCTCTGTTGGCTCTGCAGCCTGAGACACCTCTCAACACTCATAATCACAATCCAGAAGTTGGGGGGAGGGTGGCAATGAAGGGGAAAGTTGAGAGAGACATTCTTTCCCCATTCTCCTCCCAGCAGAAATGTTCCAAAGCTCAATCATTCATATGGCCTCTTGGAAGATGGCCCCACTAGGTTGAGATATGAAGCATTGGCCAGCTCAGTAACACACCCTCCACTGGCCCCCATACCTCTCCTGCCTCTCACATTCTGTTTCCCTAGACTGAACTCCCTTTATAAAATAGTAGCATATAAGCTTTGCCTAAAGTCCTGCCTTCTGAGAAACCCAGACTAAGACACCCATCACTATCAAGGATGGTCAAGATTTTTCCATGAACTCTCATTAAGAAGACAGAAAAAAAAAAGACAGAAAAATGAGTAATGATTTCCACAGACAATTTTTTTAAAAAGTTGGGGTAATTGAACATAGTATCCCAGCTGGCAGGAAAACTCAGCTATCTAAAACGATTATCTTCGTGAATCTTTACAGCGCAGTTATACTGAAGGGGTGTTGAATAACGCGATAACCACAGTTGAGAGGAGATTTATCAAGGTAGACTTTCTGGAGGAATTCAATTTTGAGCTGAGTTTGGAGGCCTGAGGAGCTCTGGAAAGGCGGTGAACCTTGAATTTAGGAATAGAAACCTTCGGCTAGAAAGCACGTGTTGTGCGCAATGGTCCTGCCTTTTACATGCGAAATGAAGAAACTGTATTATGTCAGCCTTGTTGTTTTTGCCCTCAACAAGAAAAATGGTCAACCTACCTAATCAGTTCCGCTGCAGCAGTTGACTTTGATCATGAAGGTGGTTTAAATGACTCCATTGGCTCCTTTCCTGCACAGATTGGCTGCTGGTGAATAGTTTACCATTGATAGAGTTTTGAAATTAAACTTGTTCTCTTGTAGGGTGGAGGGTTGTACTCTGTCATTGATGATTGTCCTTTTAGCACAAGGTCCACATGTATGTAAACTAGAATTATCAAAAAAATGAATGTGTGTATGCATGTGCGTGTGCATGCACACGCACATGCGTGTGCGCACACACATACACACACACACACACTGCTATCTAGTTTCACGGTAATTCCTTTAAAATTTTTACTGCCAAAAAATGTAGGACAGATGATCTTATTTTTAAAAAGACCATTTTAAATCGAGTTACATTTTCTTACTTAAATCTTAGCCTAGATCCTAAAGTAAACAGAGAAAATCAAAGTTAAATAACAACAGCATCATCGAAGAAAAATGTAGTTACCTTTCAAATATATTGGCCTTTCATTTCCTTGGAAATTGAATAGCTCTTTGAGAGTGTGATGAAAGCTGTGGACTTTGAACCCCAGAAAAATGGGAACACACAAGAGTTTGCATACAATTTCATGGGTCTCAGATTAAGAAAAATGGTTATGTTTTCTCCTGCGATGTTCAGTTTATCTCTCGTAGCAAGGGTGACAGTGGAATGCAGTTTTAAGGGTGCAAGAAAGTAGAAATGCAGCAACTTTGTTTTAAAAATTATTTTATAAACGATTTTAATCGTTCATTTTGTCATGCTATTCTACAAACCATCAAGAGTTAGTCTGTTGTTCCCATTACTTATTTGGAACAATTGATAACTAATCAGGAAGGGAGGGAAGAAGGACAGAGACAGACAAAGACAGAATCCTAGAGAGATACCTAGGATGACATTGGTCTAATCAACTTTAATTTCTAGTGAGAGGGCTAGAGAAGCTCTAAGTATCAATTATAAGGGTTAATGGACATAATTGCTTTTGCCAAAGGCAGATAGATCCTCACCCTCTATTCCTTCTAGTGCACGTCAACAATTCTGCTGCTTACTGGGCCCCCACTGTGCTAACCAGCATTTTGTGTTCAAGGAACTGTGAATGATGTGAATTGGATCAAGACAAATCCTACCCTCAAAGAACTTGCCCTCGCTTACTCTGATGAAAACAAGCTTTGAAAAAGGAAAAGGGACTTTTAACCTTCCTTACACGGTCATAGCCATCAGCATGCCTGGGTATTTTCTTTAAGCACTTCATTGTTAATGAGGTAGAAATAATGTACTTTGTGCTGAAATTCTGAAATGATTGTGTTTATCTTTTGAACCACTGCTTAGTGAATCAATGCAAGCTGTTTGTACAAAGACAAATTAAATTCAAGTGGATGGATGCAACTGACCTCCACACTTAGACTTCCAAAGCAAATAAAGCAGAATCTGGAGAGAAAATTAAAATGTCTTTTTCCCCCTACATTACAAGCTTCCGAAGGAGTTGCTTTCATGGAGCAGCCTTTTGCCGTCTGCTTCCTTCATGGGGGAGGAGAAATATCCAAAAGATGAGGATTATGCATCTAGATGGTCCAATTAATAGATTTTCTTCTACGGGAATGCTTATCATGAAGTAGCACAGGGGAAGTGATGTCAAGACTAATTGAGGGTCAAAGAGAAATCTGGAGTGATTAAGAGTTTCAGAAAATACTTCTAATGCAGGAATCATGACCGCTTTCACATAAAGACACTGCAACGCCAGAGAGGCAAAACCAAGAGCACAACAGCAAAACCCATTTTCAACTTAAACAGTTTAAAGAGTCTGGAAGATTTTCTAAAAAACTCCAAAGAGCTACTCATTCCATCAATGGGCTTCCATCTTCACATCTGCATCCAAACGAATCACATAGTCCACCTCCTGTAGGCAGTACCAGATGGGACAAAGGAAGGAGAAGAAAATGTTCCACATATTTACAAACTGCCGGAGCATATCATCTGTCCCCTAAATAAATGTTTATAGTAGGCATCCAGATGATTTTGCCTGGTCCTCTACAAGATGCAAAAATTGAAAGGAAAATAAATTTCTAGCTAGGCTTTAAATGAAATCATAAAATCAAACATGTTTAATCAAGATGCCAGTGACAGCTCATTGCTCATCATTACGATACATTTATGGAGCTGTGATTTCTCTCTCACCCGTTGTGGTGTTTGCTTCTTTCACATTTCCTCAGGCTGCCCCTGCCTTCGAAGTCAGCGGGTCATTTCCCCTTACTTCATGCTCTAATAGATTTCACTCTCGACATCTCACACACCACCAGCTCTGGACTGCTGTGCTTAGGGTTAGTCAAGCAAAGGGAAATGCTTACAGAGAACAATTTCTTTTTCATCTAAAGAAAAATGAGAGTTTTAAGATGCTTATTACACTCATATTTTTTAAAAAATATATGAAATGCCAAATCTTTTATTCTCTATAGAACAAATTTTTGGCCTCAAGACTATTTTTAATGTTTCACTTCTCTTTATTGTGAACCAGTTTATAGAAATGAGGATATTCTTCAAATCGTTGAAGACGATGGAAGGTTAGGGCCCATATCCATATTTGTGTCCTATAGACAAAGCTACTTGGCTGGGGCACAATGGTATATGATGGCATTTAATTGTATGAAATGGACTCCTTATCTTTAGTTAAATGCTGAAAAGCATATTCTCGGTTGTGGTATTGGCATGATGAAGAACTGTGTGGAAAGATTTCCAGCATCTGTCTTGGACCTATTCATATAAACTATCATCTTAGAACTATAGAAACGTGCTCTCAAGTTACTTGTAAAGTGAGCTGGAGTGCTTTGGCTTTTGTGTCTTTGGCTTAATGTGGGCCTCTGGTTTCAAGTGTGTGGAGAAGAGTTACCTTGGGTCGTTCTTGGATTCATACCACTGCTTTTCTCTAGTCCTTACCCCTTTCTTTTTGTCCCTTGATGATTTTAGGAGTCTTCTCCATTCCTGGAGTCTAGAGTTCACAGAAATACAGAGAGGAAGCCCCTTATATACCAAACCAAGACCAAACCTGTTAGAATGGCTGTAAATCTTAAAGATTGCCAAATTTTTAACTATATTTGGCAGGTCAAAAAATGACCTAGAAGCTCAGAAATCATTCATTTAAACTAGAGGTAGGAGGCCTCACAGGTGTTAGGTCCTGATGAGCAAGAATGTCTTTAGTCAAGTTGTTGGCTTTCTAGCCACAACCCTGCTTTGGCATCAATTCAGGCAATAAGCATCCAATGAAGAACCCAAAAGTAGGCTGCACACTTATTATGTGGTTTGTGTTTTTTGAAAACCTTGGCATTTTTTTCTCTCATATTCTTTGCTCTACTAAAGTCACTTTATTTTCCTGAGAAGCTGAGAACTCATAATTTTTTAACCAAAATATCATTCATTTAATAATTCCACACATAGTTAGGAATGCATGCTAGGTGCAAGTCTCTGCTAGATGCTGGAGAGTCTGGCTTTCTGCTGTACTCAGCTGGCCCAGCCATATATCCATGTCCCAGGTCAGGTTACCCCAGAAGCTGGTTCTGAGATGGACATTACATTGTAGGAAGTCTACTGGGGACTCCTTGGGGTTGACACTGTGAAAGAAGGGACAGAAACAGGACGAGGCAAGGGAAGAATCTGGGCTTTGATTCATCTTAGTGGAGGCCTCAGCCAACCCTACATTGGATGCTGAAGCTGGGATGACTTTTCAGAGTCTTCTAGAGTTGGGGCAATGGGACCAGGCCTTTGCAATGGACAGCTCCCCTTATTGGTTAGCCACTGGATGCAGTCGTTAGAAGAGGGCATGCCCTAGGGCAAGGCAGCTCCCTCTAGCAGAGGCAACACTGACAGCAACTGGGAGATTAAGTCCTCCAGTACTGAGAGGAAATCCAGATGGCACATCGTAGTGTGTCCACTTGGTATACTAGAATGCTTTCAGCTACTCTACAGAAGATCTCGACTCAACTAGCTTGTCCCAGAGTAAGGCATCATGGATAAATAAATCTAGAGTTGGTTAATTCAACAGCTCAACAACATAATCAAGGACCTTTCCATCTTTCTGCTCCGTCGGCCTCAGGGATTGACTTTGTTTCTCAGCCTTCTTCCTGTCACAGTTACAAGATGACTGTAGCAGGTCTGGATGTCACTGTGAAAGAGGAGAAGCCATCTCTGTGTGCTCTTCTGTTTTTGAGGAAAACATTCTCTCATCTCTCTCTTTTTCTTTATTAAGGTAGACTACATACAACATAGTAGTTATCATTTTGCCATCCATAAGTGTACAATTCTGTAGCATTAAGTACATCCACAATGTTGTATAACCATCACCACTATCTATACACAAAGCTTTTTCACCATTCCGAGCAAAAACTCTGTATCCATTAAATAATAACTTCTTTTTCTCCATCCCCTTCCCTCTAGCTCCTAGCAACTCTGTCTATTCTACTCTGTCTCTATGAATTTGCCTATTATAGGTACTGCATATAAGTGGAATCATAAAAATATTTGTCTTTCTGTGTCTGGTTTATTTCACTAAGCACATTTCCAAGGTTCATCTATGTTGTAGCATGTATCAAAATTTTATCCCTTTTTATGGCTGAATAATATTCTATTGCATGCATATGCAACATATTTTTATCCATTCATCTATTGATGGGCACTTGGATTGCTTCTACCTTTTGGCTATTGTGAATAATGTTTCTATGAACATTTGTGTACAAATATCTGTCCAAGTCTCTGCTTTTCTTTTTTCTTTTCTTTTTTTTGAATATATAACTAAGAGTGGAATTGCTGGGTCATATGGTAATTTTATGTTTAACCTTTTGAAAAGCTGCCAAACTGTTTTCTGCAGCAGCTGCACCGTTCTGCATTCCCATCAGCAATGCTCTATACCTTCACCAACATTTGTTTCTCTTTTTAAAAATTATAGCCATTCTTTCCCTCATATCTATTGGCCACTATTGACCAAATCATACATTAATTATTGGCAAAGCGAATGAGATCACTGTGATTGCCTCAAACCAATCAGGACCCATGTCCTGGGTAGGGTGCATTTCCCTGAAAAACATGGATGCAAGGAGGACAGATAGATATCTGAACAAAATCAGGGCACTCCAGCAAGAAAGAAAGGATGGGGTGGGTTTAGGGAGGCTACCACCAATGTTTGCAATGGAGAAGCTTTAAAAATGTCAGTGCTCAGACCAGAAATTCTCATTCTCTTGGATTCAATTATTCTGCAGGGGGTTCCCAGCATCAGTCATTTTTAAAGTTTGCTCAGTTGATTCTAATGTGCAGTCAGGGTTGAGACCACTGATCTAGCAGATATGGCTACTGAGGGTGGAGAAGTACAACATGCTACAGGACCACTGTGCTGGGGCACCTTGCCTGGTCCAAGAGGACAAAGGAAATCCTCCAAGAAATGATGTTCAGACTGATATTTGGAAAAGTCAGGTCAGCCAGGCTGGGGAAGACTGTTACAGATACGGAGACTCTTGCCTAAGAGTCTTTCTGCCTGTGGTTTCCTTTGGCTGGAATCCTCTGCCCCATTTAGCCCTATGACTAACTTCTCACTTCCTTCAAAGCTATTGTGTCATTAAGGCCTTCCCTAGATACCCTACCCTTACTTCATATTCTCATTCTCTGCTTTTTTTCCTTAGTATTTACCACGAAAATGCTCCATATGTTGCTCACATATATTGTTTGTTAGCTGTCTTCCCTACCAGAAAAAATGTATAAATACAACCTCCCTATGAGAATACCCCTCCACCCCAAGAACGGGGATTTTTGTCTGTTTTGTTCATTTTATATGTGCTAGGACAGTACCTGGCACATAGTCGGCATTCAATAAATTTATTAGTACTGTAGTTTACAGAAGAGAAACCTGAGGCTCAATGTAATTACATAACTTACTCAGCATCACACAGCTAGGAAGAAGTGGCAGAGTTGGGTAATTAAATATTCTATGATGCTTTACAACATAAAAAGTCCATTTAGGAAAGAGACAATATCAAAAAGTGCAATATCAGTGGCTCCTCTCCAGCCTTCCTCTCTACCACCAGGTGAAGAAAGGAAATCTTTTAAATGAGTAGGGATTAGGTGCTGGAGGCTTTTTGGCATTGCTCTGTGGACCCTTGACAAGGGCATTCAGATTTTAGTGTTTCTAAGCACGGAAGATGGGAAGCCATCTGAGCACTCGTTTTGAGGCAAGAAGGCCAGTGACTATAATTATATGCAGACCAGCTGTTCAAGGTCAGTGGTGGGCAGGAGGAAGGAAGGGGTACTCAGCTACACGGGAGGCTATGCTGAGTCTGTTTGAAATGGTTGGGGAGAATTTTTACAGTTATCAGCGTCAAGACCTGTTTCACTAGCAATCCCATCCAGACTCGCCATGCCTCTAAAAATTCCTCTTTCATCCATTGCGCTGAGCACACAAAGAGGAATTCTAGCAAAATACAGGAAGAGCAATCAGCTAACAACCCTATAATTAGATCTGCTAACGCTTTGTTAGTATGAAGGCAGTGGTTTTTAAAGAGCGACTTTTTTTGAGGAAGAGGAAATTTGGCTGGACAGTGGTGTGCCAGGAGGTGAAGCTCAGGCTTTTTTTTCCTTCCCACTTGGGAAGCCACATTGTTGGTGCCGTCCCTCCACAGGAACCCAGCCCCCTGCGGGAGTGGAGTTTCTGGAACCAGAGCCCAGGTAGGCAGGTGGCTTTCCTAAAAGGTTCAGAGGGAGGAGACAGGGGCAGGGTGTGAGTGGACGCTGAGCCCTGTGAGCTGGTCAAACTGAGAAGGCAGATTCCATAGGGCCAGGCGGAGTAAGGGGTCCTCATTGGCGGAATGTGTCCATCCTGAGCCCGCTGTGAGGAGAAGTGAGAGAAGGCCTCTGACATGCCTAGCCAGCACAGAGCAAGTCCTCAATACATGTTTTCTTTTTTTTTTAGAAGCAAAATGAGGGGCTGATTCCTCCCTAGAAAGTGAAGGAAGGGACAGAGCTGCTTAAGTTGTAAAATACCTCCTGTTGGCAATGCTCAGCCGCTTGCTGTCCCCCTCAGAGGTGCAAACCGGGAGCAGCAGCAGTAGCAGTCTTGGGCTCTGGGCATGTTTTCCCTTTAGAGCATCCTGCCTCTTGACATGCTCACCAGTGGTCCCAGGGCCCTCGGCGAGGGCCTGCGTGCTTTGCCCAGATCCCCTCTTCAGCTGCTGCTTCTACCCTCCAGCTCCTGTCCTTACTGGGAACTGCCCACGCCCACACAGAACTGCTTTGCCCGAGGGTTCACACTTCCCGTGTGGCACTCTGAGGCCAGTGGCTGCACGATCCTAGATACCTTTCTGTTTGGGACAATGGTACAGTGTCTTCCAGCCTCAGAGCTCCTGACTGGATCTGCTGAAACTCATTGTGGGTGAGCTTCTCCCTCGGCCCAATCCTGCCTTCCTCCCTTTCCCAAAGGTATCTCTCAAGAGCACCCCCAGAGCCTTCTGCTTGTGACTCTGGGGAGCCCACTCTAGGACCATCAGTTGTCTGTTGTCTTTGCCTCTCCATCCACAGCCACTCATCTGATCTCCCAGGAACTCTCTTTCCACTAAAATACAGCCATCTGGTTGCCCAATGACTGGAAAACAAGTGCTGATGGGTTAATATGCTGTCTAATAAAAACAGTTATTATAGGAACCGATACTTATGTGCCCCTAGCAATCCACAAAGCACACTTGCATACCTGATTTCATTCGCAAAGCAGAATAGCACAATGGTCTCTGAAGTGATTCTGCCTGGATTTGAATCTTGGTCCTACTACTTATTAGTCTTGTGACCTTGGGCTAGCTATATAACCTCTCTGTTGCTCAACTTCCCCATCTGTAAAATGGGGCTAGTAATGGTCCCTTCAGCCTAGAGTTTTTGTTAGAATGAAATGAATCAGTATAATAAAGGTCTCAGAATAGTCGTGGCACACAGTAAATACATAGTATATGTTATTAGTATTTGATCTTCACAAGAACCCCATGAGATATGATTATTGCTTGAGTTAAATACCTCTCATGTCCCGCCTCATACTCTCGGCCCACTTTTTCATTCCAGCCGATGCTACAGCCTCCTGCTGGCACGAGTGTAACCCAACAGCACCTTCCTCAGCCGTACTGCTTATTTCTTACTTCCTGCCCTGGCTTCTTTGCCACTTCTGCCTAAGATGCCTATAGAATGCACTCAGCCTTTCAGACCCAAGCAAACGTGGAGGTGTGAGGGAGGTAATATCTCACGTGGCATCCCTATAGTTCCTTCTTTTATCTCTCGAGAGATTAATTCTGAAGTAGAACCCGCCCCCTCGAGGCCCAACTTCAGCTGCCCACAGCAGCAGGCACCCCTGGTTTGGCTTTCCTGCCTTCCCTGTTTCATTCTTCCCAGTTGCCCACTCTTGTAGTATGAGCTCACTTCCCCAGATATAATACCCATGCACAAGCTCTTGCCTCATGCTCTGCTTTTTGGGGAATGATCTAACCGTGCACATGAGGAACGTGAAAGAATTTTAAAAGCCTTGTTCAACATCCAGAATCAGATCTGGACTCAAATCAAAGCCTTCCACCTGGGACTCTCATGCTTTCACATTGTGCCATTTCCCAGTTGATACATCTGCACTTTAACAGAGGCCTGGAAGCTTGATTAGCCAATGGGAAGCCGGGGACAAAATTGCTATGAACAGGTAGCTTTGGACACTTTCATGTCACAGCTCCTCTCCTGCCTCCACATAAAGCTAATCAAACACAGCAAAGGGTGGTGAGCAGTGGTTCCTTTACTGAAGCCGGGGGGGAGGGAGCGGGTCTAATTTGTCTTAGTATCACCAGCACTCAGGGCCTGGCATATAGTAGGTGCTGTGTAAATGTTTGCTGGATACACAGGTCCAGAAATCAAACAATAATGGTTTCTTTTTAATGCTTACTTTTTATGTGGCCATGCTTGTTCCTGTACTTAGTGTTTATTTTTTATGCTGGTTTAGAATGTAACCTTTAATGGACAAAGAACATTTTTGGAAGTGGGTCGTTTCCTTTTTCACTAAGCTAAGTAAGCACAGAATTGTGTGCTTGAAAATTATGCAAGAAAAATTATTCAAGAAATTATTCAAGAAAATTATTCAAGAAATTATTCAAGAAAACCTGATTAGCAGGTTGGTTGACTGATGAAGAAAGCTAGCACCTGTCAAACTGGTGGCTTGTAGGACAAATGTAGCTCTAAGACACATGGGTTTCGCAGCACAATATTAATCATTTTATATTAAAATTCCTCTGAAATATGCTGCAGGCCCTACTACTTTCTATAACATTCTATCTGTGCTAATTCTCAAATTTGTGTTACCTGCCTAGCTCTTGTGGTTATATGCGTTTGTGACCCCTGCAGAGAGTGACATGCAACAGGGTATTCCTTATACAGAAAGAGTTGCTGACCAGCACAATTCCTGACTTTTCCTATAGCTTGCTCAGCCTGTCCCCACCGCCATCAACAGGTGCCCAATGATAGCATATTATCCTTCCTTCCAGGTACTATAAGATCACCGTGGTGCTCATGTGCTTCGTGGTCCCCACGCTGGTGCCCTGGTGCATCTGGGGAGAGAGTCTGTGGAATTCCTACTTCTTGGCCTCCATCCTCCGCTATACCATCTCTCTCAATGTCACCTGGCTGGTCAACAGTGCCGCCCACATGTATGGAAACCGACCCTATGACAAGCACATCAGCCCTCGGCAGAACCCACTGGTCACTCTGGGTGCCATTGGTGAGTAGGGGTATGAGAGCCAGTGAAGAAAATGGCAGCTCGATTTTCTTGGCTTCTTGTGGTTTTGTGGAATCTATAAAAAGAGGCAGTGGAGTGGAACAGAGTGAACTTGGCCTTTGGTATTAGAATCTCGGCTCTCGGGCAAGTCACTTAATTTCTGATTTACAGCCTTCTTATCTGTGAAGTGGGAATGGCAATGCCTGTTTCATAGGGATGTTGTGAGGATTAAGTAAAATGCTAATATATATAGATCGCTTGGTATAGTACCTGCCACATAGTAGGTGATAAATAATTAGTAGCTATTTATTTTTGCTATGGAAATTTTCCTAAAGGAGAGTAGCAGTTGACTTGTCTCTCCAATTGTCCCGACCACTCTAGCCTCAGCTGTTCAATCATTTGGCTGACATTAGGAAAACAGGCCTTCAAACAAAGAGATGGGAAGAAACAAGATGGTGGCATCTCATGGTACCACAAAATGGCTAAGAGCGAGGCCTATGGAGTCCGACAAGTTTGGTAGAGCCCTGGTACCTTTAATTACTCTCTGGGCAAGTTGTCTGGCTCCTCCATACCTCGTGCCCTCATCTGTAAGGTGGAGATAATAGTGACATTTACCTCATCCTGGTGTTGGAGGGGTAGACGAGTTAATACGTAGTGTCTGCAGCAGTAATTAACACAAAATAAGCCTTCAGTGATGTTGTTTTTATTACTAGCCATATGGTCTTAGGCAAGATACTCGTCCCTTCTGTGAATTTACATTCTCATTTTTAAATGAGGATAATCATAGCTCAGAGGTGTGAGGATTATAGGAGTTCATACTCATTAAAGCACTTAGCACTGTGGCTGGTGCATAGTAAGAGATTAATAAATAGTAACTATAGCTTTATAAAAGCAATTTGGGCTTCTTGGTAAGCTGAGCCTTGAGCACAGAGATCAAATCCAGGAAGAGAAGTTTCTACTTTAAGTAGAAATGGTCTCTGTGTCACTCAACAATGATTTTTTTGCCACCACTTCATTAGGGTTTCCCGTTTATTGAGACCCCAGGGATCTGTTGTTGATGAGAGCAGTATAAGGTGAAATAAACACTAAGTTTAGCTATGGGATAATGGGATAAGCAGAGAGAAAGGTGCCTTGGAAAACTGAAGAAAGAGCTTCCTGACTCACCGATTGCTTTCTCCTCCTCTCACTCTTCATCTTCTTGAAGGACTCTAGTGAGGGGAACCACATTTAGTGTTGGCTCTGAGAGCAGACTGGGGCGGAGAGAGGATGGGCTATTACCATCTTATATAGAGATGGAGATCCAGGAAACCCAAAGAGTGTGACCATGCACAGGCTCTGAAGAGCGGGGTATTGGTTTTAAGTCTGTTCAGGTCAGCACTGGACTCCCAGTCAGTCTTCTTCATGAAGGTCCTTGGAAGGCTCTGTTTCAACCAACTGTGCAGTAAGGAGATGGTGGATACAGATAGAGTTCTTAGAACATCCTCGTTTCTGAAAATAGGGGGGAAACTTCTCTATACTGTACCTTAGTTTAAGAAAAAAACACTAAAAGTGACGAGGGTGGAGGGGCAGAGTAGAGAGGACTTAAATTAAGAAAGTTACAGACCACAGATCAATCCTTCTGATGTACTCATTGTAGAGCAGAATCTGTCAAACGTGGTCAATAAAAGAACTATATCATGACCTGTTGCCACTTAAGAAATAAAGGAAGAATCTGGCAGTTAGTTCTTCAAATGGTTAAAAATAGTTACTATATGATCCAGCAGTTCTACTCCTAGGTTTATACCCAAGAGAAATGAAAATATATGTCCACACAAAAAACTTGTGGATGAATGCTCAAAGCAACATTTTTCATAATAGCTAACAAATGGAAATAAACCAAACGTGCATCAACTGATGAATGGATAAACACAATTGTAAAAATACAATGGCGTGGTAAGTGGTGGTATATCTATATAATAGAATACCATTCAGCAATAAAAAGAAATGAAATACTGATAACTGCTACACCTTGAAAACATTATGTTAAGTGAAAGAAACCAGTTACATAAGATTACGTATTACATGATTTCATTTACATGAAATGTTCAGAATAGGCAAATAGAGATAATACTAGGGTTCTCCAGAGAAACAGAAACTGTGTGTGTGTCTCAGTCTGTATACTGTTACATATGTTACATATATTCCTCATAATAAATTTCCATATATATAGAAATAGTAGGATATCTATACAAACATAGATATATTCTGTTGTTTCTATAGATAAATAGAATGGCTGATTTATTGTGAGAAATTAGCTCACACCATTAGGGAAGAGTCCCATGATCTGCTGACTGTGAGCCGGAGACCTGGGGAAGTCAGTGGTGTGATTAAGTCCAAAGCCGGAGCACCAGGGGAGCTGGTGGTGTAAGTTCTGGTCCGAGGGCAGGAGACGAGAGTTATCCCAGTGCAATCAGTGAGTCAGGAAAAAAGTATCTCTTTCTTCCACCATTTGTTCTATGCAGGCCCTTAAGAGACTGGATGAAACCTACCCACGTTGGAGAGGGCAATCGACTTTACTGAGACGGCTGATTTAAATGCTACTCTCATCTAGCAAGACCCTCACAGACACACCCAGAATAATATTTAATGGGCACCCCTCGGCCAGTTAGGTTGACATAGGATTAATCATCAAAGAGATAGCAAGTCTGGGAGAGATAGGGGATGGGTGGGGGGCGTGAATTCTAAGCGGTGTGAGGTTTCCTTTCAGAGAATGAAAATATTATAATTCATTGTGGTGATGGATGCACAACTCCGAATATTCTAAAGGCCATTAAATTGTACACTTTAAATGGGTAAATTGTATGGTGGGTTATATCTCCATAAAGCTGTTTTTAAAAATCAAATGAAATAAGTCTTGAGATACCACCTCCTCCTTCCTGAAAACACCTTTAAAAAAAAGGAAAGGAGGAAAAACTGTTCACTGGAAGGGTCAGAGTAATATATAGACAGACTTTGGATATTTCACTATCTAACTCCTTAATTTACTTACCTATCTGAATAATTCTCATTTCTTTCAAGCTCTCCCAGGAAGTCTTGCTCTAATCACTCCAGTCTGCAGAGACTGTTTTCCTTTTGTGAACGTACATCAAAATGACGATCTGTTACCAGCCATTCAGCATTTAGCTCAGGAAGTACAGCGCTGAAGTTATGGTACCATGTCTCCAATTCATACAGGAAAATTATCATATGACTTTCTGCTGATAACCTTTTTGTTATTTTCTGTTCACATATAGTTTTACTAGCCAACTAAGTAAACACTTCCTTAAGGCAAGAAACAAGTCTTTTGTTCTCCAAAGAGCCTGACGCAGTGTTTTGCACATGGTAGACCCTCAATAAAAGAGTGATTAAAAAATCTATGCAGAGAGATGGTACGTGATATATTTCAATGCTCATTTTGTATTCCAGGTGAAGGCTTCCACAATTACCATCACACCTTTCCCTTTGACTATTCTGCGAGTGAATTTGGCTTAAATTTCAACCCAACCACATGGTTCATTGACATCATGTGCTGGCTGGGGCTGGCCACTGACCGCAAACGGGCAACCAAGCCAATGATCGAGGCCCGGAAAGCCAGGACTGGAGATGGCAGTGCTTGAACCTGGAACCGCCATCCAACGTGTCTGCCCTTGACACCTTGGTTCATGCCTTCTGTTATTATAGTTCTCTTGTCCATTGGAAGGTGGGAAGGGGTAGAGGGTAGAAGGGAACAGAATCTGTGGGTTGGGAATTTTTTGTTTCTCTCAAAGCCAAGATACAACTATCGATGAAAAAAAAATTTTTAAGTCAATGTAACTATAGTTTAACGTTAGAATGTGGACATGTGATTTAATCGCTGTAGCTACAATATGTCAAACATACATCCTCATATGCTTGTACATAATGTTAACCCTGACAGGATGAAGGAATTTAATATTCTTTCAGTGTGATTCAGGAGAGCATTTCTTTTTTTTTTCTACCAACTAACCCAGCATTATTTTTAAACACACTATCTGAAGGAGCAGAGTCAGGTAGAGGACAGAAGCAGTGGTCTAAGTAGTAACTAAAGACTGTTTCTGTTTCGTAGTTGTGCATGTTTTTGTTGTTTTTAAGTTAGAAAATTGAACATTTTTTAGAATGAGAATATAGAAAATGGGTCTCTAGGTTTTTGTTTTTTGTTTTTTGGTTTTTTTTGCCCTGTTTACAGCTTGTTAATGCTCTATGGTGTTTGCTTCAAAAAAGATCTGTTCACTGCCCAGCTACTTGTGTGTCCTGAGCTATACTCCCAGTCAACCCTATAAATCAGTGCCTGTTTAGGGGTTTGATTTTGTTCTCTTTGCTATTGTCATTTTAAAGGTGTATTAACTCAGACATACCAGACATCAAATTAAGCTCAAATTAAGCTCTCATTTCAATGTTTATATACTAATTTATATTCTAATTGACCTCAGCCAGTGATGCATGTACTTTAGCTGCTTTTGCTAAATAAGCATATTAATTTTCCACACCAGTCCATCGGATCTTATTAACCAACAGTTATCTAGAACTCAGTTTCTACTAATGTTTCACCTGCATGAGGCCTTCATTGATTTTGCAGCAAAATATAAAGTGATCATTATGTAGCTTCTGGATTAAAAAAATTTTGTGTATTAAGTTACTTTGTAAAGAGCATGTTGAATTAATGGGACAGTGTACCCTTAGTGTTAGACGTTAGAGCAAGAGAAAGGCTTATAGTGTTGGCATTGGAGCCCTTCGAAGATAGATCTTTTTAGAAAAGATGTAAGATTTAAAAATTAAATTTTTAATTTTTGAAAAAGAAATGAAGACAATACGAAATTGTCATAATGAAGTTCTTCATCCAGCAGGTGTTTAACAGTGTTATTTTGCCATTAATAATGTGTAAACTATGAGTGATTTCCAATAAATGATTATGAATTCGTTGGTGTTCTTGACCAAATACTTAAGTGTTGTTTAGAGAATGTCTTCTCAAAGGTGCCTGATGCTTCATGATGACCATATGTTTCACATTTGATTTGGACTCTGAGGTAACAGCAGCCCCTAATACCAGGCCTCTCAGATCCCATCTGCCATAGGCATAACCAGAGGGAAGGTCAGCAAATTTCATTTGAATGCAGACCCCCACTCATGACATTCCCCATTTCTCACTTACTAACACTGTCACTTTGTACTACTTCCAACTGATAAATAGGAACTCTACTCCTACATATCACTCAAAAGAGCGTTAAGGACATTTTCTTCCCTGAGTCCCACCAGCCCCACTGGTGGTGACCAGAGCTGGGGGAGGTGAACTCAATGAACCCAATCTCTCAGCTTTGATCTTGTGCTACCTCAGCTTCTGCCCATCTTTTGCCCAGAAGCATCTGTGACCCTGTCATTAGATAGAGACTTCTGAACCTGCCTGCAGCTGAGTGGGATTCCACTATGGGTGTCTGACCAGATCTAATCTAGTAAGGACCCTCTGGATACGACCGTAGTGGCTTTGTATCTCAGTCACATATTACTAAGACCTTGTATGGGGTGTTGGTAGAGTGTAGTTGGATTCGGATATGAGTTTGTATCAGCATGACCTACAGTGGCCCTGACTGAGAATATTTGACCCCTAAAAGTACTTAACTTACTTGCTTGTCCAATAATAGAAAAATTACATTTGGAACAGCTATTTAGAATCTTCTCACAAAAGGAGGGTATTTCCCAGCTAGTCCAAAAAAATTTAAAACCTCACTCCTCCAAACCCGAGTACCACGTCTTTACCTGCAGCAGCACCATGAATGACATAAGGACTGGGATGATTTTGATGAGGCAGTGGGTTAAGGCTAGATCACTCTAGAGTTTTCCATATTAATGTTCCCTGCAGGTCTCAGCAGCACCTCAGAGAAGAAGCAGCCCTGGGAGGCATCTCCCAAGGTAGCACTGGAAAGGTTGGTACATTTTTTGAAAGCTTCAGTTTAAAATAAGAGAACGTCCTGTCTTGAGTCTCCTGTGTCCTACAAGGCTTATTTCAGGAACACCAACCCCTGCTTCTAGGTGAGTGGAGCCAAGGGGAAGCCGTTCCTGTAGTGCTTATCCCATGTGTGTCATGGCGGCTATGCGGAGTCCCCCTGTCCAGCTGAGCGGCCTTGAGAAAACCAATCTTTCTGGAGCCAGTTTTTTCATTTGCAAAGGATGAATGAAACCAGACTCTTGATCTAAATTGCTGTATTACCTAGGACATGTGTTTAGGCTACCCCATATGAAAAGGCCATTTACTAACCTGCTGAGCCTCTCTGAACCTCAGTGTCTTTACCCACAAAATAGAAACAGTAATGCCTGTGTGATGCACATAAATCTGGAGACCTTGAACACAGGGCCCGGTGCATAGATCTATAGGAGACATCGGTGTGCCCCAGACACAAGACAGAAAATGGTAGTTAAATAACCGCAGACATGAGTGAGAAGGACCAGTTTCTCGTTCTCATTTGCTACTAACTAGCTGGATGGAGAAGGGTAGCAGAATATGCCCCAAGTACGCCACTTTGCCATAAGGATTATTTTGTTAAAGGCATTCAAAAACACTACATGCAAGAAGGAACTCTGACTTCCCTTTTCCTCCTAAAGGCAGATGAAACTCTCACATGAATGGAAAGATACCTTCTCTGTAAAAAGAGGGAAAAAAAAACATTCTTATCACTGGATCACTGGAGACAGGCAGGAGAGGCGGAGACAAAATCAGTACAAATAAACCTCATCGAAGAACCTTATCTTCCTTTAGGCCTTCTCGTATATTTTCATTACTTTTTCACAATTATTACTTTTTGTTCATTCTAGTATAAAACATTTAGGCCCAGATGCTTTTTAGGGTCTTCATGTTTCTGTGATACATGTAATAATAAGATTTGTATGCTTTCCTGGGAATCTGTCTTAGGTCAACTTAATTTTCGGGCCCAGTCAAAGACCATAAAATGGCATAGGGAAAGTCTTGCCTTCCCTGTGATGGCCCTCGCCTCTCAGAGCTTCGGTATCTCCTTCCGTACAGGAACCTGACGGATTGGGTTATCCCGTCCAGCTCTGTCAGCTTAGAAGTCTTTCCGCTGTGAGAAGAAGCCCCGGCATGGTGGCAGAGCGTTTGCAGTCGTGCAGCTCCATCCAGTGCTCTGAACTTCTGGCTCCTTCCTGTGCCTTCACACCTCCATCAGAGGACGAGTCTGGCCCACAAGGTCGTTCATGCTTCACTTAGCTCATATTTTTTTCCTCATCAGGAGCTGGGATAGGTTCGTGGAGGGAAGAGGTTGAAGCTAATGGGTAAGAATAAGCTGAGGGGATTATCTGTGAGGTTCATTTATCCATTTCAGTCCTGTCCACAATTACAGAGGATGCTGACAGCCAGTTGTATTCTCAGCGGCTGCTCATGTGAAAAACAAGGAAGGAAAGAAATACCCTACCTTCACCTTTTAATCCTTTTTAAAATTTCTCCATTTTTAGTTTAGGGTATTAGTCTAAATATCCTCCTTCCATTTCCTCCACGTCAAGGAAGTGCTATAAATGACCCGGAAATGCCTCTCCTTGTTTTCCCTGTGGGCTGTAAGGTTCATAACCACCCGCCCCACCCGAGGAATGTTCCTGAGTTCTAAATTTGCACCATCAGAAGCGGGAGGAAGGGAAGTACTGGCTGCAATGCACCTGTAATGCAACAAGCCTGTGTCTGAGCAGCTACTGTGGGCTCCGTGGCAGCCTTTCACCCTTCCTCTGCCTTTCACCCGCCTCCACCTCCACCTCCACACCTGGAAGACCAGTCAGCTGCGACTTCCCACCAGATCCAAAAGGAAAAGACCCGCTGACAGCATTGAGCTGGCTAGGGCTGTAAGGGCTTTGCCCTGAGGAGGTACCCTAGCCTGCAGTACTTACTGAAAAAGTACCCTTCTTGACCTATGGTTATTATGGAAAAGAAGGTGACTTTGCCTTCGACCATCTGTCCAAATCCTTACAACCGAGGATTTACTAAATCGATGTCCCAATCCTCTACAAGGCTACCTTTCATGTCATTGAGAGAAATCTCCAAAGTTGCTTTTCTGAAAGATGCATGAACTGTGTGCAGAGCCACTATTCCCCATGTTCTTGGTGGACAAAGTAACTGGGACCCACTGAGCGTAGTATGCTTGTATTTTCATAATCAGATTTCACAAAAACCTGAGCTCACAGAGTGTGGATTGCAAACATAGGAGCTGCATGTAGAGGCTGCTCTTTATTCTGGGCTGTATGACAACCCCGTGTGAGGGTCAGGGTGGGAGGCTGGGGCCCCCTACTGGGTACGTGTTGTGATCCCTGTGATCACTGGTGGAAGATAGATGAACTGTGCTGCCAACTGGGATATCCAGCGTCTCAAAGCAAGAGCAAGTGATGACAGCAGGTGATGACAGCAAACGGGCTTCTCGCACCTGTGGTAGATAGATAGAGAAGACCCATTTCAGTTCCTTCCTGGCCCTGAAATTCCTGCCCATGGATATAAGAAAGGCTCTGTTAGAGCTGAGTGGGCTTCCTCCACACCCTTCTCTAAACGAAAAGGCACTTACGTGCATGGCATCATAAAGTGTTTGTTCCAACCAATGAGCACTGCTTTCTACAGCTTCTGCTGGACTGAACCATTTATAACAAACTAAACCCAAATGCTTAGAGTGAGCTTGTCAGAATATGTACCCTGTTGCAATATAGGCAACCAAGACACAAAAACTAAAAAATGATCTCAAAGTAGATACTTTGGTCTAAATGGTTTCAAAACACTATTTTAAAAGTGAAGACCTTGATCTTGTCTCTATGTGCAAATTTTTAAGCAATGATCTATTGGATTCTTGCAATCACCTTTTTAGTCAATTTGAAGCCAGGGCATAGATCCGTTTTAAGACACTAAAATGGAAAAGCCATTTTGATGTAGTTTTGTTTAAACATTCCTTGACTCCTTGGCCCACATCTACACAACTCAGGGATGGTTAGAGTGTTACTAAAGATAAACAGCTTAAGGAAAAATATGTAAAACCTCTGCTTCTTCATCTATAATATGTAAGACTAGAATAAATAATTACTTAGGTGCCCTCTTAGATCAAGAACTACAGGAATGAATAGCAAGCAAGCTTAGAAAATACTAGGTTCTGCTTTATCCAAGCAAAAAATGTGGTTGGTAGCCTTCTAGCCGTGTATCCCTCTACAAAAAAAAGGGAAGAGGCTCAAGGCCAGAAAACTGACCCTCTGTTGACATTCATGTAAACAGCTGTCAGTGGAGAAAGAATCATGAGGCTGTTTGATATTCACAGACCATCATTTCAAAGGCTAGATATTTCTAAAGAATCTCATTTTTTCGGTTTTGTTTTGCTTTGTGTTGTTTGATATTTTTTTATGTTCGCAGCTAAGAGATGTCCTTAAAATGAGTATTGCTGTGTCCAGGAAATCGCAGAATTATAATACTTGGCAGCAATAACGTGTTTCAAAATAAAGTCACTAATCATCAAATGTCATATGATTTGGCTGCCAAAGTCCCACACACCACGTTAGAGCCAGGCCGAGTGTGCACCGAGCTCAGAGAGGTGACTTAAACCTCCCCAACACACTCGTCTTGCTTAATCTGATTGATACAGTGTCTTTTATGATCACATTCTGTTGTTTTTCCATTTACTTTAAAGTCAGCACTGACACATGAGAAAGAGAAAATAGAAAAACTTGGAAAGGTGTAAAAATATAATTACTCTTTTCAAAGTATGCATATTTATCTTTTTGTGTTTTGCTACCCTTATTTCACTTTTCTTTCCAGCTCTAACTAGACGAATGCTCCTCGCTTGCGGATATACAGCACTTATGGGGTACTTCTAATTGAGAAAAATATCCTTTTTACAATTTCTAGGCCACTGATTAGAGTGCACTAAAAATTTTGTTCTTTTACATCAAAAGAGAAATCAAATGAAAACACATTAGGCTTAAAAGACCACTGGCGGTACCACAAAAACTTAGAAAACCAGTCTAAAAATGACCTCTCGGATCACTGAAGTTTTGTTCAGCACACCATCTCTAGAAAAAATGATGACTCAAAAAAAAAAAAAAAGAAAGAAAGAAAAAAGAAAAAGAAATAAATCTTCACTAGAAAATTGTTTCCCCAAACTCCACATAGTTTTGACCACATTTGGCTCAATTTTCTGAATCTGTTACAGCCGCATCTGTAAAATGATAGGCAAATAATTCACTACTCTCATTTGAGAGCCAAGCAGACCATGCTGGTCTCAGCCACCATTGTTTCCCAGCCCCACAGAACAGGGCCTCAGAGAGGGGAGGTGCTTGATAAATGTCACTGGACCGACTGGATGGATGAAGGGATGCATGCAATGTACTACAATGCAGAAAGAAACTCTATTTAGCATTACTGTGTCTCATCTTCATTACTCTTTTCTTTGTTTGCCCTGTTACATGTGAAACCCCAAGCAGGCAGACCCACGTCTGTCTTGCGCAGTTGCCTCTTAAGCTCCCAGCAGTGAGCTTACCATGTAGCAGGGCCTTGAAAATTTTTGTTGAGCTGACACCGTTTATGAATACAACTAAACCCTACTTTCAGGAACAGTTGACCTAGAAATCCAAACTTAACAAAAGTAAATAAATTAGAAGATAATTCTTAATTTTACAGAAGTGTTTATTACAGATTTGCTTTCATAAGCAGGCCTTGAAAACAGACCTCAACTTATAAAAGTCTTTACCACCTTTTAAGAAGCACGTGTGGTGGGGGATGCAAGACGCACCTAAACTTATGAGGCCTGTCCAATCACAGGGTCACTTTGAGATGGCCTGTGACAGAAAGCTGCACTTCCCCTCTTTAAGGTCACCCACTAAGCCATAAGAATAAGATCGTGCTGGGAAAGGGAACAGGCAAAGACTGTTTTACGGGCTGAACTTTGTCCCCATAAATCCATGGAAGACCCAACCCCCAGCACCTCAGAATGTGACTGTATTTGGAGACTGAGTCTTTGAAGAGGTGATCAAGGGAAGCACCATTTCGGCTGGGTCTTTCTCTGCATTTCGCACGGTCTTCACTCTCCCCAAGTGTGAAGCAGTGATTGCACAGACAGGGCTGCCTTACGGAGCCAACACCACATCCACTTCCCAACAGAAAAGAGCCCTCGAAACTCTTTCGCCTTTTTTTTTTTTAACAACCAACAGGAATTTACTTTGTTCCCACTGTGGGTAAGACACAGTACTGAGCTTAGCGGAGAGGAAGGTGGGCGTTGTTTCTGACTCTAGAAAAGGATGCAAATTCACCTGGAAGGGGAGGAATCAAACCTTCCCCATCTGCCATCCCATTGTCCAGGACATATTAAGGGGGGGGAGACGGGGGAAGTGGTCAATGTTATAGACAAAAAAATTACATTCTTTCACTTAAAATAGGCTAAGCATCACCAAACAATTAAATACATGGGTTCCCTTTCATAGAAGCTCAAATCAAATGTCTCACTCAATCAAACTAAGTTAGGGGAGAAACCATCTGTCAGCTCCCAGTCCAGCTCCATCGAGCCTGTTTTGAACACCATTGGCTGAGGCCTGTTTGTATCATTAAAAAATTATCTTAACTGCTCACTGCCAAAAGTAATTTGCTTAGCATTGTCCGCTCCTCGGAAGCAGAACTAATGTTTCCTGCAACTGTGAATGTCTGTGAAATAACATCACAAGATAAATGCTTACAGGCAGCTGGAGACAGTGAGCTGATAACGGAGAGGAGCCCTCTGTAGGAATGATAAAGACCTAAGTGGCCAAATGTACAGATGGTCAGTCACAGGCCACTCTGCAAGACACCAAGACCTTCAAAAGATGGTCAGATCTGGGGAATGTGGACTGCAGAGACAGGTTTACGAGTAGTCTAAGGAGTGTCACTGACTTCAGATTCTGGTCCCCTCTCACACTCAGATGTAAGATCTAGGGAGGTAGAACAGGATGTGTGTGCATGTGCGGTGTGTGTGAGCGAGTGAGTACTCTGAGTCTCTCCTCTCCCTTCCTCCACCTCCAAGAAATAGCTCTGTCACTTCTTCTTAAGGCTCTTGTTTTGACAAGTGATTGCTGCTGAGCCTTGAAAACCAGCCGACTAGAGGCTGGGCAGTGACTCCGGGATGTGAGCAGCCCGGGAGAAGCCATGTCTTTCCCTGAGGCTGGATTATCTCTCTCTCAGGGACTTTGTTTCTCCTCTGTGGCGGCCTTTGTATGCTCCACACATTTTGTTTGCTCCTCCACCCTGCTCTCTGCTCACCTCCCAGTGCTTCTTCATCATCCACGTTTGTGCTCCCACCCCAGTTCATCCAGGCCTGAGCGTGGGAGCCTAAGATATAACAGGAAGGCTGGAGAGAAGGGGAGAACCTGCTGGACTGTGGGAAATAAGCAGCGACAGTACTAAGAAGTGCAGGTCTCTGGCTTTCCTTGACAGAACCTTAGAAAAGTGCGTTTAAGCCTCACCAATTGGCAGAAAACATCCAAAGTCATTGAAGTAGCGAGGCAAAAATAGTATCAGCAAGGTCTATAGCCCATTCATTAGCCCTGGAACCCAAACTGGTTCCTAACTGGGAGTGGGCTAGTTGGCCTTTCTGGGCCTGATCTGTGCTATAAAGAAGAGAAAATTAAGAAATAGGGGTTCTCTGTGGGCAGGATGACTCTGAATGCTTAGGTTAGGCTGTGGGATGCCAACGTACTTTGTGGGAAATATCTAGATTAGTAATTCCTAGTCCTATTTTTTCAACGCTCTGCATATTTTTTAATTCTTTCGAGATGGGATGAGTACCACAAAATTAGCTTAGCTATAAACAGTGAATATGTCGTAGAGAGTCTGAATATACAGCCTACATTTTCTGGGACACTTCTAATTTTAAGGATTCTGGCCAGTTAACAAAAAGACATTTATGATCAGACCATATAACTTCGCTGAGGTTCAGAAATTTTAGTCCTGTTGCTCATGCAGCATTTTCAGGAGAGGAAAAGAGATGGAGAAAGGGGACGTATGGCTGTAATATTCTTGAACTTCAAAATGGCAAGATTCATTCCTATCATATCATGTAAGGATTGGTTCTTTCATGTAATAAATTGGTTCTTTCGTGTAATAAATGAAGCCTAATTGCTCTCCACTAGTGTCTCTTCCTCCGAATCCTTGGAGTTGTGATTATTTCCTTGGATTTGTGATTTGGGGGGGAAGTGGGCCTAGGGAAATGCCAAGTAAGGAAGAAAAATTGCCAATCATTAAACAGCAGATTGGTAACCCTAATTACCAAGTATTTAAGCCGATTCCGATTCCGAATCCCTTCACCTGGGAGCTTGCTTCCACCTTTGGACTGAGCTGTCACATGAACTATACTTGAGTCAGGATCAAGATTTGTGATCAGGACTCATTTTTACTGCCTTGCACAAATTTGTCCCTAAATAGCGGCAAAAATGTAAAATCTCTTAAGGCTCCAGATCAAGCCCGAATGGCCCTGCTGCCCTCCCTCCCCTTCCCCCTCCCATGAGACCTGGGTCCGACCCCACAGGAGACTCTCTCAGTGGTTGAAACACTGGTGCAAGTCATTCTCTCCATGCTTCTATTTCTGTAATCCTTAGACACTTCCTCAAAGGCAACCCTCCACTCTTCCCCTCATCCTCTCCTCTCCCCACAATATGCTTTTGTGATTTATTTCCTCTGACTTTCCCCTTCACTTGGTAGAGTTTCCCTATCTATTTCAATTATTTTCCAAAACTCCCATTGGAAACAGACTCTTCCGTTTTGGCCTTCTAGTGTGGAAGCTGCTCTTCTCCATCACCCCACAATTACTGGGGCTTGGTAGGGGAGGTGGATATTCTTCTACTGACTACCTCCCACTGATGTTTCCAATCCATTACTTCTCCAGTCTTTTGCTCCTCCTCCTGCAACGTGCACATATTCGCATAACCACCACCTCCCTCTTGTTCCTTCTTCCGTAGCCTTCAAGTTTTCCCTCTTATACATGAAGTACTTTTCCATCTTGCTTATGTACTTTCTCTCTATACCAACTCCCAGGAGAAGTTATTGTTATGTCCATGTGAAAAACTCATGTGTGTTAGTTAGACTGGGTTTGGCTGTACGTAAAATACCCTGATAAGTGGCTTAAATAATACAGAGTCCTCTCATGTAAAATAAGCCTAGAAACTAGGCAATTCAGGACAGGAATGGTGAGTCTGTGTTACTGGAGACATCTTCTGTTTTTCTGCTCCACCATCCTGGCCTTGGTTTTCATCCTTAAAACGGTCTCATGGTCCAAAGTGGCTGAAAGAAAAAGAGAGGAAAAGAAATGGCAAATAGGTGTATCCTCCAGGTGAGTGCTTGCTTCAAAATTTTCCCTAGATCCCACCCCCACTCAATGACATCTACTAACATATAATCTTGGCCACCATAATTGCAAATAGAGCTGAGGATTTTAGTCTTTTAACTGGTCTCATTGCTCTTCTGAGTAAAATCAAGGTAATATTAGTATTGTATGGCAGCTAACATTCTTGCCCTGTGATTCCTGTCCAATATCATTGACCTTCATTTCTACTCGACTTCAGCAGATTAATCCCTTGGCTATTCTATGAACTTTGTTACCCTTAAACCCTTCATTTTCTGATCTATTAAGTCCTAACATCCTACTCTCTGACTTTCACCTCCTGCCTTGCAACGTCTGTTGTCTTATCCCATGGAGACATCAAATCAAGTCCCTTAATCCTTCTATTTTCCTCTTTGCCACTGATAAAATGTTATATCCGTTTAGGTTTTCCAAGAGCCAGACACCAAGATGAAATTAGATGTACAGGAAGTTTACTGAGGGAAATGTCTGTGGAGATAAAAGGAGGAGGGAGCAGGAATAAGCAGGGGGAGACTTTGAACCATGATACAGGTCTGACACCTGTACAAGGAGAGAAGGAAGGGGCTTGAAAAGGCAGAGCCTCCGACTGTAGCACAGTTCTGAGAAAATCTCAGTCAGGTCACTGGAAAGTCCCTGAGCCAGCATTGCCCATGAGCGGAATCCTGTCTTGGGAGAAACAGCCCAAATCCAGTGTTCCCTCTGGGCTCAACTTCCTTCCCTTTTTGACCACCCACACATTTATCTTCATGCCCTACAATGCATATGCCTCTCCTAAAATCCCTGCAGAAACTCTCTCTGCCTTCCTTCCTGTATCCTTCATTATTTGCTTTCTATTTCCTCCAGGTCTTTGCCTCATTATTTAGTCCATTTGCTCCTGCTTCTTTACCCTACCAGTAAGAAGTAACAGCAGGATTGTAAAACAGCACAGTGGGGGCTGGAAGCTGCAAGGAGTTTGTTAAGGCTGGAGCAAAATGTGTGAGGTAGGGAATGCTTCGCGCTGTTGGCAAGAGGGCTTGTGGGCTATGCCAAATAGCTGGACCTTTATCACATGACAGGGAGGTGTGCACCACTGAAAGGAATTAATCAGAAAGTGACAGATTAGCATTTCAGTTGGATCACGCTGGCTAGGGGCAGCATGAAGAGAGAATTTCATAGAGCAGAAACTGGGCCAAGGCCTGGAGAAGACCCATTAACAGATCAGCACAGTGCGCTTGGGAAAGTGAGAATAAAGATTGTAAAGAAAAGACCTGCAAACAAAAGTTAAAATGGGAAGTTGACACTAGGATGTGTTTTAGATGTCCTGAAATCCGGGCTCAGCTTGTGCAGAACTTTTCTTCGCTTCCCCTCAGGCAGCTCACATCCAGCACCTCCCAAATGGACAATTTTATCTCCTCCAATATTCTCTATTCTTTGAGTGTCAAAGTCAACTCCAGCCCACCTTGTGCCTCTGGGGCAATCAATCAATTCTACCTGATAAACATCTCTAAAGCATATTCCTCGTCCCCACCCTGAGTGTCCTGTCCTTAGATCTGACTTGGCTGGACCACTATGGCACACTGCTCCATGGTCTACCTGCCTCTACTCTTCCACCTCCAATTCATCCTCCACATTGCTGTGAGTGACTTACAGGCATACGTGGAAGAAATTGCGGTTTCGGTTCCAGATCACTGCAATAAAGCAAATACCATAGTAAAGTGAGTTGCACAAGTTATTTTGGTTCCCCAGTGCACATAAAGTTATGTTTACACTATACTATAGTCTATTAAGTGTGCAATAGCATTATGTCAAAAAAAGTATATAACTTAAATAAAAAGTACTTTATACTAAAAGATGATAACCGTCATCTGAGCCTTCAGTGAATCATAATCCTTTTGCTGGTGGAGGGTCTTGCCTTGATGCTGATGATGTTTACACTATACTATAGTCTATTAAGTGTGCAATAGCATTATGTCAAAAAAGTATATAACTTAAATAAAAAGTACTTTATACTAAAAGATGATAACCATCATCTGAGCCTTCAGTGAATCATAATCCTTTTGCTGGTGGAGGGTCTTGCCTTGATGCTGATGAAAACACAACATCTGCAAAGCGTAATTAAAATGAAGAGCAATAAAACAAGGTATGCCTGTATGCCATTCCTCTGATGACAATCTTTCAAAGGCTTTCATTTGCTATAAGAAAAAAACCCAAGCTCTGTTATTACATATAAGGCCTTCTACCACCTTGCTGCAGAGCACCCCTGGAGATTCTAGCCCACCCCTCTTGCCTGCAATGCTGTGCTCTAGTGACAGAATACCTGTGTTGTTCCCCAAGCACACCATGCCATCTCACAGCTTCACTCGTTTCATATGCTCAGCTCTCTATCTACTGCGTCCCTATCTTCCTTACAATCCTAGCACACTCCCATTCTTTCTTAAAAACCTGCCATTTTCAGATTCTCTTTCTGAAGTCTTTTTTACACTTCTGCTCATTTTGCCTTGTATTATAATTACTCCTCCCAACCACAAAGGCAGGGGTCATGAATATTTTGTTTCTAATGCATCTCCGGGACTTAGAATAATTCCTGGTACACATAAAAAATGCTCGATAATTATTTATTGTGTAAATAAATACCTGTTTTGTCTGTTCTGTCACATTTATCTCTGTATTCTCCCTAACAACTTGCAGGTAGTTTTTCAAAGTTACTGAGCTAGGAAAGTGGATCTACTAACGTCTTACTGTATTGGAAACAAAATTATTTTTCCAGGTTCCTCATTTCATTTAATACCTAGTGAGGAACCTGTCACACAATAAGCGTTTGTTAAATGTCTGTTTAATTAACTGGAAATGAACCTTTCAGCTCTCTGGGTATCACATGCTTATTAACAGCACTGGACAAAGGGAAGTGCAAAGGGGAAAGTGATGATTTATCAACCTAAACTAGTTCCCTACCTCTGACAGATCCAACAATGTTATGTATCCTATGAATACATGTGCTGCTCTCAGGACTAATTATAACCAACAGGATATTACAGAGGTGCACATGCTATCAGATCATAGTGTCTCTCTCTTTCTTCAGTTGTTGATTTTCAGAGTCCAGGGCTCTGGGCACCTATGGAAAGAAGCTGCAGGAACTGGTAGAGATCCAGACTATGGACAAATACTTAGATCTTTGCTGCAGGCAAAAGCACAACGCATTATCTAGAAAACAATCAAGACTTCAGGGGTGAGCAGTAAACAGGGGCCATAGTCAGGAGTCCTCCTCTGAATTTAGAAATAAGGAACACTTTTAAGAATAGAACTATAGAAATGCATCTTGTAAGGGTGGAACTGAAAGTTTCTTTCTGTCAAAATGTCACGATATCACCTTGGGTGAAATCAGGTTGTATTCGTGTGTAAAGTTGATACAGACACTCTGCAAGGCATTTGTGTACCTAAAGAGAAAAAAAGGGGGCGTTTATCAAAAGATGGTGGACAACATAAATCAGAGGGTCTGCCATGAGAACGCTGTATTGTCTGCACCGATTGTGGGTACCCTGGTCCATCGTTAACCCGTGCAGTCCCAGGGGTCAGTATATCTCTACAATAGACAAAAGCGATCAGACTGTCAGAGTCTGATGCCATATGACCTCTAATTCTTTTGCTCTGATTCATGCTCAGCACACGCTCTTCTAATTATAGTTTGATTTCTCCTATAGGATGAAAACCCATTGAGTATTATAGTCCATCTTCAATTGCCTTTCTCATTGTCATTAATACCCTAGCCTTTTGATTTGCTCCAGTTTTTTGTGAATTAGGCTACAGTGAGTATTTCATCAAGGATTACTTACAGAGTCACCTTTCTGAGCCTACAGTGCTGAGAGCAAGACCTGAGAATGGTGATGTAAAAATGCTAACCACAGAGGCCTCTTGGTGGACAGGTACTCAGCCAGCTTTTCCTATGACATTCCACTGTCTTGTTAAAGGTCCTTTCAAGCTGTCACCACGAGGTCAGCTGTGTGGATAGCTGAATGAATATCCACTAACAAAGGTATGTGTGCATGAGTGTATGTACACATGCACAGGTATCCAGAGAAATGTAACTTCTTCACAACACTGGGTCATTAACCTGCTATACCACATAGTCTTTCGTTAGTTACATTGTTACAGAGGCTTCCTCAAAGTCAATGTTGAATGGATAGATGTGTCAATGAATGAATGAGTGACTGAGTAAATATTAGCTATCTAATTTTGACTTGGAACTTAATAGCTCGTATTAGTACAAATTTAAAGAGCTAGTGCTATAGTCTGAATTTTGTGTTCCCCCAAAATTTGTATTTAAAATCCTGACACTCCCCCAACCAAAGATGATGATATTAGGAGGTGGGGCCATTGGGAGGTACTTAGTCATTAGGGTGGAGCCCTCGGGAATGGGATCCCTTCCACCATGTGAGGAGATGGAAAGACTTGCGGCTATGAACCAGGAAGAGGGCCCATTACCCAACCATGCTGGTCCCTTGATCTTGGACTTTCAGTCTTCAAAACTGTGGGAAATAAATTTCTGTTGTTTATAAGCTACCCAGTCCATGGTATTTTGTAATAGCAGCCCAAATGGACTAAGACTGCTAGGAAATATGATCTGCTAATTTCTTACTGTAGTAGAAACAAAAGCCTTTTTCTAAGTTCCTCATTTCATTTAAAAGATGACTTTGGGGAATAGCTAAATTCAGAATAGAGCCAAATTATAGAGTGTTATGGATTTTCCCTAAACAAAACAAAGCGAAATTATCTGTTTAAAACCCCTTACATTAGAAGACAATGACTTAAGCAAAGGAAAATTTAAAAGCTGTGCTAAAAGAAACATTTCAAGATTCATACCGAGAGGGTGAAGATTCTCTTACTCCATGAGTCTTATCTTGATATCAGTGGGGAAATGAAAATCACGAATAATATTTAGACCACAATTTTTATTTCTGCAGAATTGAAAATCTGGGTAGTTTTCATGACTCAAATTTTTATTAGGACACCATTTTAAATCCACATAGAAAAGTATTTGGGGTGGTAAATTGTACATAATATTAGTGACTTGTTATATGGCACATCAGTTAAAACCCAGCTGGTGAACAAAATGACAGTATCATTTTTTCAATGCCTCATCACAAGATGTAAGAAATTTCCCCGAGTCACCAAGTGATTATTCAGGTTGATCGAGATAAAACTATAATAAGCTACAGACAAAAGTCCCCACCGCGGCCTCGTGCTCCCAGAGTGGTGGTGGCAGAATGAACTTGGAGAAGAGCCTCGCAGTCCAGGTTTCCTTGACAACCGCTCCCAAAGAACCAGTGTGCAAAGATAGGCTCCAGCAAAGCACCGAAGAAAACTAATTGATGATCAGGCTCCCATATCTAAGACAGCATCGCAATTTGACGATATTGTGTGAACTATTCCTGAATTGAAATGGAAATGTAGGTGGATATGTGTTGTAAATCTCACTTCTCTTCTTTCACTGCTATTTTTTCGTGGAGTTCCCCTATCTTTCGCAGTTCCAAAATAAGAAACTCCTTTATAAAAAGGATAACAACCACAGTTAAATTGCTCTCTTGGAAAAATCTAACCTAGAAAATCATTATTTCTCATTTAAAACCAACAGTCCCATCCAAGGGGCAGCAGGTAAGCCGGGCAAAAGCGAGTGGCAAACGGGAGGTGGTTTTGAGGGATTTCACCAGTACTCTCAAAAATCTCCTTGTGTGTGCGGGTGTGATGGATACCTCAGCAATCCTGGCGTCCTGCCAAATCGCCAGGAAATTAGTTCAAAGCACAAACTGTCACAAAAACACGAGCATACTCTGAGGAAGAGAAGGTGACAGTTCTACTATTGGCCTCTTTCTCATTTGCTCGCAGAACAGAGACATCTCAGCAAGCAATTCCAGGTGCAGAGAAAAACCTGCGTGTACACAGCAGAGACTTTGGAAAGAGGTGGAGACAGAGATGCCACGAATGACTGTGAGGATAAACAACACGAAGAACCTCAATGCTTTGGAGCAAAAGAAACCCTTGAGGTGGCATAAAAGCATTACTAAGCCGATTCTGGTCACCCAAATAAGAGAGACCAGAAATGCAATTACTCCAACCCTTAGGAGTAAATATGTAAAATAAGAAGCCAGAGGGAAAGCAAACCAAAATAAAGATTTAAATGAACAAAAATACTCTAAGAAATCGCCTTTCTTTTTTCTTGTTTTCTTGGTGATATTTCAGATGTCTTTCCCCAAATGTGCAATTATCTCAGCAGAATGAAGTAAAAAATGAAATTGCGGTATACACATTTTGCAATGGATGAGAGCAGATACAGAAATCAAGAGCTGAAAGACAGTAGCTAGGTGCCAGCTTTGCCAGTCACCTGTGTGGCCTATAATGCAGAGAATTCAGCAGGTCTTTCAAACACAGAGCCTAAGAAAAGCACTTTGAATGATTTTATCTTAAAGAAGACAACTTTTCCTCAACAACAGCAAATCCACGAGAAGTTACAGTCCTTTCACTGCAGGAAGGCCAAGTGTAAACGTCTTAGTAGTGAGCCACTTGAGTTATGTGATTTGATGCCTCTCTAACGTGGTTTGAGAGGCCAGAGATGTGTCTTCATGAAAATAACCTCGGTCAGCCTGGCTGTTTGGACATCATGCCATCAACACCTCAGCCAGAAGCGCTCACTCCCTGTCTGAACATGAGTATATAGTAGCAGTACAGCTCACAACCTTTGCCTTCTAAGAAAAGAATTCTCAACTCTTAAGGCATTTCTTGCAGTTTGGTCATTTCAGGAAATGATTGATTGCCTCCAAAGAAAAATAATTCGAATTACTTTTTGCTTAAAAATTTTTAAGCAACAAATTAATTAATTGTTGGTGAAGGTATGGAGAAATGGTTGTTGCCTAATCATCAGTGGGGAGTGTGAATTGATACAAGCTTTCTGGAAGAAAATCTGGTTATGTGTATCAACATTTAAAAGGAAGTAACCAGACAAAATATATCTATAATCTGACATTTCCCATCACCCCCTGTCACCAGTCTGGTCCAGGCTGCCATCATCTTTTTTCTGTGAAAGCCTCCAGATTGACCAGTATGCTTCCACCCTAACCCTTTAGCCTATACTCAACAAGCAGTTGGATCATATCATATCACACCGCTTGTCACACCCTCCAATGACTTCCCATTTCATCAGGACAAAAGCTTTACAAACAGCCTTTCAAGGCCCCCTCCTCTTGTTTCCTACCCCACTCTGTCAGACTTCATCTTCGACTCCTCTTCTCTGCCAGTTCCACTCCAGCCAGATCAGCCTCCGGGGTGTTTCTGAACTCGCCAGGCATGCTTCTGCCTCTGGGCCTTTGGACTTGCTGTTCTCTTCACCTGGAAAGGCTTGCACTTCTCTGTCCTACTTCCACCCTTCTTTCACCAACTCCAAGTCTTTTCTCAAAAGCCATCTTCTCGGTGTGGTTTTCGATGTCTATTCTATTTAGCATTGCATTTCCTATTCCTCTTTCCAGTTGAGCTTTTCTCCATAGCATTTCTAGACCTATCACTATCTTATACCCTATATACTAGCTGATGATTTTTATTTAAATATCATGTAAAAGAAAAATCCCCATAACTCTGGAATACCTGGGGAGTACCAGGTATTGATACTGATCTCTGAATTATATAAACTAATAAAAGAATTCATAAATGTCATTAATAAATCAATTCTCTTGCTTTCTAGTTACCACTCACTCTATAAATAGCTATAATTGATATTTATCTATGTTATGACTAATATCTCCAGAAGGGAGAAACAATTAGCTACTATGAAAGATAATCGTTTGTTAGTTCAAGGTCTTCTATGTCTTACTGATGGGGATCGTAACTCAGTGACAGATGGACACCGGGTCTTTCTGTACAAGGTGGGATGCAGGAAATGTAATTCTTATGTGCAAATTAAAACATACTATAATTAATTAATTTAAGACAGGCAAGGCATCTTCTTAAAATCCTATTTAATGAGTTAAACTATTTCCTGGATAACTAACCAGTACAGCTTCAGCCACAGCATTAACCCCATTCCGTTAATTTTACAGTATTATAATTTATGTAGTTTTGTTTATCGCTTTCATTAATTATAAACTTCTCAAGCCCAAAGCTTATGTGTGTGTGGAGGGGAGTGAATCCTCTATTTCCCTTAGTCTGTGTGGCAGTCAGGAATTCAGTCCAGAATTATTTCCAGATGCCTTCCTGTGTGTTGATGCTGAGGACACACCATCAGGCCAGCTGAATAAGAGCCTCTAGCATGATGGAGAAGACAGAAGTTGGACAGGAGCCCCGAGTGTTATGAAAGCAAGTAGAGCAAGCCCATGGCGTGTGACTGGAGGACCTAACCTTGCAGAGGGTCCCTGGGGTAGGGGCAAGGGGCAAGAAATAGCTCTCTGAGAAGTGGGGCTACACTCTGAGTTTTCTTGGCAAAGGCAGTGGAGGAGGACTCTTCAGGCAGAGGGAACAGCGTGTGCAGAGAAAGAGCTGAAGTGTCACGAAGGATAAAATGTTCCAGAAGCAGAAAGAAAACTCATAAGACTGGAAAGGTAGACACTGTCTCAGAGTCGGGTGGGGTGTGGGGACTGTTGGACTTGATCCTAAGGGCAAAGGAAGGCAGTGAAGGGTTTAAGTCAGGGGTCAGATTGATCTGTGCCCTGTGGTCAGTCGATTTTTGCAGTCTTTTGATTTTCTGACCATGTCCTTGACTAATTAATTGCTATGCTGTTATGTAAGAACCATTCCAGATTCATTTTCCAGGACTTTTAAGGGAACTCATTAAATCTGTTTTATTCTCTTTCATGCTTATTCATAAGATATAAAATAGATTTTAAATAACACCTCAAGAACCTAATCAGTAATTACTTAAGAAAAAAAAGGTTATATGTCATGTGTAGTTATCTATACTCTTCTGTATTCTCCTACCAGAGTCAGTGTAAGCAGAATTGTATAGTATTTAGAAAAGCATGGATTCTGGAGCTTGGGTTCAAATCTCAGCACTATCACTTTCATATGTGAACTTGGGCAGGTAACCTAATTTCTCTGCACCTTGGTTTCCTCATTTATAAAATGGGGGATAATAATAGGATCTCATAGACAGGGTGACCACATAATTAATTCAAATGGACATTTTGGAGACAAAGGGAGTATTAGCCTAAGTCAATGTGTATAAAGCACTTAGAATAGTGACTGGCACACAGGAAGACTGGTTATTAATACTATTGAGATGCTTTCATTTGTTCCTAAGAAGACTAGAACCACCAACTGATTTTAAATGCCAACATGGTTGAAAGGGAGAACTGAAAAAAATTCAAAACCCCACAGTACTGTGGCAGACTCAAAAGTATTTTAACTTGAAAAGGATTATCTTTTGACAAAAATTTAAACAAAAAAATAAAAAACTAAATAAAGTCAAACCATAACTACGCTTAGAAAGACAAATTCTTTTGGTGGGCGATAGAGGTCAAATACAACAATATAAATACTTTGTAAAATGGGGTTTAAAACTATCTGATCTATAGCTTTGGGTGTTAATCTGTCAGAGCATCAATTAGATGAGAACTTAATTTAGTACTGATTATTAAAGTAATAACTGCTTGTTATAAAAAACTGAGGATGAAAAACAAAGGAAATGAAAGTTATTCATACTCATACCACTAAAAATAACCATTTTGCTACATGCTCTTATATGCAATATGCCACTTTTTTTGTATGTTTTCCCCTGTGTGCACACATTATGTGTCTATCTATTTATTTATCTATCTTTTCAAAATTCAGACCATTTTACAAATGCATGTGTATTAGTTTCTCGTGGCTGCCATAACAAAATACCAGTAACTGGATGTCTTAAAACAACAGAACTTAATTCTCACACAGTTCTGGAAGCTAGAAGTCTGAATTCGAGATATTGGCAGGGCCATGCTCCCTCCGAAGACTCTAGAGGAAGATCCTTCCTTGCCTCTTCTAACTTCTGTTCCTGCCGTTCTAATCCTGGCGTTCCTTGGCTTGTGGTAGCATCACTCTGATTTCTGCCTGTCTCCTTCACGTGGCCTTTCCCCTGTGTATTTGTGTCTCTGTATGTTCACATAGCTTTCTTAGAACACCAGTCACTCGATTTATAGCCTAACCTAGTCCAGTATGACCTTATCTAAACTAATTACATCTACGAATATCCTATTTCCCAATAAAGTCACATTCTGAGGTTCCAGATGAACATGAATATTTGGGGGACACCATTCAACCTAGTACAGCATATAATGAAAATATCTGACTTTACAGTGTAAGATACAATACTATCTCTCCAACCCATGGTGTCTCAAAGTGAAATGTTTGAATCAAAATTCACAGGTAGTTCAATCTAGCTTCCTTCCATACCTGCCCCCCAGAATGTCTGCTTACTTACTGGGGTATGGGTGGAGTACTTTTGACATCATCCAAGATGAAGGGAGTTAGCCACCGGATTGACCATTTTGTAAGGTTGGCATTTACACAGCCACGTCCCAGGGCACATACCTGTCTCTAAGGTGTTGCCCTAGCATAAACTCATGTTTTCGTGGTCATGGGCCTAGACTATCACTGACACTTATTGCCTCAAGATACAACAGACTACCAGTCCTATCTCTTTCCACCCTCAAAGTAATTTTATTTCGAAAGACCATTTACCTTATCCTGACCATGAGCCTTAGTTAGAGCCTTCCCAATCTACCCCAAAAGAATTGTCTAACTTTGAGTTTCAGGAATAAATTATTAGAGTCTGGGTCACTTTGCCCTCAGAAGGCTCCTAGGCTCCTTATGCAAATGAGAGCTCATCCTCTCTGGGACGACTGGCACTAGAAAGCACTGGAAGGACACCTTGGCTCAACCACAGAAAATACACTGTCCTTCCCTCAGGCAACAGATGCTTAACTGCCTTCATATGGTTCAGAACAAGTTAATGGCTATTAAGTAATGCTTGCCATAAGAAGGAAAGTATGTGTCAGGAGGCTAGTGGTCTCCTTCCACAGACCTGGGGATCTCAGGCATCCTTTTAAAGTTCCCCCAGTGTGTGCAACTTTTAAAACTTAGCATCGCATCAAGATTTGCATACTTCCTGCCACAGGGCTACACTATAACTTATTTAACTGTTTCCATATTTTGATACATTTAGGTGTTTCCCATCATGAATTAAGTGGGATTTAAAACCCCCATTTACTTAACAAATATTCATTATGCATGTAGTAGGTGTCAGTCAATGTTCTAGGCCCAGCAGGTCTAAAGGTCTTGTTCTCAAAGACCTTACATTTTAGTGATGGAGGAGGATAGTAAACAAGGAAATTAAAATATAATACCTTCATAATTACAATGAAGAAAAGAAAGCGGAGCAAGGTGATAGAGTAACAGAGGTTGCCATTCTAGAGCGATGAGTGGGAGGGGCCTTACTGAAAAGCAGGGGTTTGTTACCACCTTCCCAACATGGTAAACTGGAGAGGTTCTTTATAAAGCACACAGCACTCACATGGAGTTTTGTCTTTTTTGTCTTTATTGTTTGTTCACTAACTATATCACATATGAATATAAATAAAATGGAGATCTCTCCATGAAATGACGTTATCACTTAAATCAACATAAGCAGATGATGAATAAACTAGATTAAAAAATCAATGGCTGCTCAAAAAATTACAATTAATGTTATATCTACTTCATGAAATATGTATTACTAAAATGAAAGAGCAACATTGAACATTATAAAAAGAGGCCACCAAATCACTTTCAGTTGAGCTACGACTGGATCTATTTATAATGTGTGTTTTTGTCTTCAGAGATCTGACAGTTTTTTGCCCCTCAAAGTTTTGTCAACAAAATTGGTACCAAATGAAAATTGGCAAACTACTCAGACTCTTACACACCCTATCATCACAATTTACTTACTAAAAAGACCCAGTTTGCCCTTAAAATATTGTCCTAAATTCCAAATACCTAATTATTTTTTTCACTCTGAAAACCAAGCTCATCACTATCTCATACCTTAGTTTTATCATGCTGCAACATTTTAGAAGCCAGATGTCCTGAACTTGAGTTTTAAAGTGTGTGTGTGTGTGTGTGTGTGTGCGCGCGCGCGCGCGTGCGCACATGTGTGTTCTGGTTATCAATTTAGGCTGTGTAACAAACAACTCCAAAACTTAGTGGCTTAAAATTGCAATCATTTTACTATACTTACTCCTTATGAGTCAAGAATTTGGGCAAGATTTGACCGGGCAGTCCTTGTGCTTTATGGAACAACAAATAGGTCACTCAGTGGTATCTAGCTGGTCACTGAACTGTGCTGATGGGTCCAAGATAGTTTCACAGGCTTAGCTCCTTGGCGGGGATGACTAGGAAGGTGTGTCCCCTTCCCTCTCCATATAGTCTCAAGACCCCTCCTAAAAAAAGGACAGTCATACTTCTTACATGGCATCTCAGGGCCCCAGGCATATGTCCCAAGGGACAGGGGCTAGAAACTGCCGGTCTCATAAGGACCAAGCCAGCAAACTAGCACAGGGTCACCACCACTGTATTCTATTGATCAAAACAGTCACAGAGACCACCAGATTAAGGGGAGGTGACATAGACCCCCGCCCTCTGAAACAGGAGGGATGTCAGAGAATTTGATCTTTGATCTACTACAGTATATATATTTAACTTTTATTATGGAAAATGTTAGACATATATTAAAGTAGATAAAATATTATATAAACCCATCATCCAGCTTTAACAGTTTTCAATTCATGACCAATTTGTTTCATCTCTACTCCCTCCCCATTTCCTCTAGCCCTATATTATTTTAAGTCAAACCTCATCTTAATTCTTCCATTAATGATAAGTTTTAAAGTGCTATGATGAACAGAGGACAGAATAGTTTTTAGAGGGAAATATCTGTTCATTTCAGAGGATTTTCTTTTATTAATACCAAGCTGCTCTTACTTCTTAGAAGATGCCTTCCTTCCAAGAAACTTTAAGTATTTGAACAGCAACTTCCCCATGTAGCTTCTGGGGAAACACCAATTGGACTCAGAGTCAGGGAACCTGGGTTCTAGTACCTCAGCCACTGATCAGCTACGTGATAATAAAAACGATCATAGCTAACTTTTACTATGTCCTCACTCACCACTGCGCATTCATCATTTCAATTCTTATTCCCATTTTACAGATAGGATTAGAAAAGTTAAGCAACTTGCCCAGGATCAAAGAATGGCAGAGATAGGATCTTATTCAAATCACCTCAAGGCTCCCGTTTCTTCCTCTGTCACACGGTGTCTATTGTCCAAATTCAACCTTGTCCACTGGGGAATAGTATATTAAAGACTCAACAAACCACTCTGAAAATATTGCAAATTCTAATCATGAAAACCTTTAAATAGGTAATATATTTTCATGGCTCAAAAATCCAAACAATACAAAGTGGTGAAGAGGCTGGCTCGCACTCTGGCTTCCATTTATCTCATGCCCCTACCCACTTTTTCTGTACAAGTAACCATCTAATTATTATTTATTTATGCAAATACAGCAAATGTGAATATGTACATTCCTCTGTTCCCTCTTCTTACGTGAAACGTAGCAGTTCGATCTCTGTGGAAAGTATTCCACTGCCTGCCAATAGATGGATACCTAGTACTTGATTTTGTAGATGCACCACCATTTATCTAACAAGTTCCCTATTGATAGACATTAGATTCCCCCTCCCACCTATGGCCATGCCATCCTGAACATGCCTGATGTGGTCTGATCTCGGAAGCTGAGAGGGTCAGGCCTGGTTTGTACTTGGATGGGAGACCACCTAGGAAGACTGGGTGCTGTAGGTGTTTAAAAAAAGAAAAAGAAAATAATAGATTTTCCCCTCCTCAGTTTTTTGCTATTACAGACAATCAAGCACAAAGCTTTATTTTTGTGCATATGTTGTGAGAGGAACAGTCAGTAGCAGAACTTCTTAGTTCTCTGTTTTGTTCAGCATTGTCATTCCTTACCCACTTTTGACATTTACTTCAGGAAGAAGTTCATCAGGCTTAACGTAAAAAATTTACACTTTCTGTTGGAGTCTTCTCATCAGGGAATCCCCAGGGACCTGAAAATTAGAGCCCACGGATGTGTAATTACCACTGTCACTTTTTATCAGTTTTGTCCTGGTTTGCTTGTTTTAAAACTGCCTAAGTGACTAGAACCTTGTGAACAGATTGGTCCAAAGTTGGGTATCTTAGAAGAATTGCTCCTGAGTCAACTAAGGACTCAGAGACATCCATGACTGCCGACATAAAAAGAGGGAGTAGTAGGCAAAATCCAAGGCAAAAAGGGAGGTACCTCATGATTTTGGAAGAATAATTTCTCCATGCTTTCTTTTTCCACTTCTCTCCCAGATGGGAGGTGATTCCAGAGCTGACTTTAAGTAGACTGAGTTTGTCGTGGCCTAGGTACGTAATATCAAAGACATCCCTAGAACTCTACAGCTCTCTTCTCTTTGCCACTGCCTGAAAGTGTTCACTTTTACTTCAATTAGTCACTGCCTAAAATTCCACCAATTATAGATTCATTTGGGTTAAAAATCATCTCATTTAAAAGGTAAATATCTCTAGTCATCATGCTTAAAGTAAGTTGATTTACTAATTACCCTATTCTAGCACCCAGTGTGGATCCACCATGCTGAACTAGAATGTCCTAAGGGTTGAGGAAGGGGCACAGAATGTGTGTGATAATTTTGGAGCAGGCATGGGGGGAAAGAGGAGTGGGAGGGGAAGAGAACTCCAGGATGCAAGCAGCGGAGCACTCTTACTATCAATAGAAGAGAAAGGAAGCAGAGAATAGAGACATACACAAGAGAACTGGATGGCTCCACAGGGGATATTGTCCTCTTTGTAATTTTACCCGAGTGACCCTGTTTATTTGTACATGTTTGCCAAGAATGTATCAGTTGCTTAAGTCTGGATCTCACCACTGAATTGTTTGTCCAGGTTTATTATTCCCACTGTAAGTTGGAATGTCGAGATAGCAGAACAAGGTATATTCGGAAAGTAAATACTGGTATGTGTAGCTGTTTGGTTGGTGGTACCCTCAATGATACTATCCCATTGGCACTGTGGTTTAACCACAGAATATTTTCGTTTCATGGTCTGGATTTCAAAATTCTCAAGCATATCATTACTCCCACACCAAGAACATGAAGAAACAACTCAGACTGGAGCAAAGTTTTTAAAGAAGGGATGGAGTGGGGAGGGAAAGAAGCAATACACACATTTTCAAAGAACTAAGTTAATCATTTCCAAAACGATTCAACAGAAAAGAATCACAGTTTCATGCACAACTCAGTTTTCTATCTTCTCCTCTGCAAAGACTTCCCAAGTAATTGAAGTCTTTAACATAAGGTGCCAAGCTGCCCTATAAATGGCAAAGCAGCCTAATGCAGCATCTGTGTTTTGACAGATCAGCTTCTAGGAATCAGAGAAAAAGCCATGATGTAACACCATGTGCGATGAACGCTTTGTAAGCCTGACAGATATTAAGCAATAGCGACCTACTTCCCAAACTTCTCCTGCCAGGGAGTCTTTTGACATATTTTCTCTGGGTCTCCTTCTGGCTTTAACTTCCCCCAATTTAAGTATTTCTTCCTCTTCTGGCCATAACAATACTGTATACATTGATCTCTTCATCCCTTCTCGCCCTACATGTCTAAATAGTATTTCTCCAACAATATCCCATTCAGCTTTTATTTTGTATTTGCATTCTACCACATTATTATGTCCCCTCTGGAGGACCCTGTGGCTGAGCTGTGTGTGAAAGTGTTTGAAGAATATTTTAAATACTGATGGCCACCTGTGGACATGATCTAAGTGATTCCCCCAAGATTTCCCCCAACCCCAGGCTTCTCTGATAATGCACATCTTGTTTCAGCCCTTTGGAATAAGAAGAGGAAATTACACCGTAGGGGCTGCCAAAGGATAAGAGAGCCTTGATGTAAGAGTCTGAAGTGACATTCAAATCAGATAGCTGAAGCATCGAGCAGAAGAAATTGAAAGGCAGGGAAAGCAAAAACCAAGGGAAAGATATCGAGTCGCTTTACTATGAGTGAACGAAGGTTTTGGAAGCTTGCTTGGGATTAGCAAGGCACTCTGAATATCATGCAAGCAGCTAAAGTGTGGGTATGAAAGCAGCCCAGCCAAGGCCAACCAGGGCAACCAAGTGGAGTCCTAATTTCACAGAGATCTGATGACTCTTTTGGGGGAAAAATAAAGATTTGCAGGACTGCTAGTTGGGCTCCAGGAAGCTGTAACGGAGACTTCTAAACAGGAAGGGGTCATTCAGGCTGCCCTTGAGGAAGGGGTCATTCACACTATCCTTGCTTTCTTGTGCAATGCCGTAGATGTTTAGAGAGATTTGAATGCCTGAGTTCTCTGCACAACTCAGGAAGGAATTAGAAATTGGAAGAGCAAGTTTCTTGCTGTTACCCCAGAGACCAGAGATCTCTCCTCTACCTCTAGGAGAGAAGCAGGGTCTACTTTGGGGATTATTTCGGTTATACATTGCTGTATAACAAACTATCTCAAAACTTAGTGGTTTAAACAAAAATCATTTATTTGCTTGTAATTTTGATATCAGGTCAGGATTAGGCTGACACAGTTCATCTTTGCTCCATGTAGCATCTGCTGGGACAGCCTCAATGGGACTGAGGACCTACCTTCAAGGCATCCTCCACCCATAGCTGTCAAGTTAGGGCTGGCTGGCAGCCAGGGCCTTGATTCTCTTCCACATGGACTTCTCCAAGTAGCTGCTTAGGTTCCCCCACAGCATGGAACCTGGGTTCAAGAGGAACAAAGAAGAAGCTGACAGTCTTATATAAAGGCAAGGCTCAGAACTGGGACTCTCTGTGTATTCTATTGCTCAGTGAATTTGTAGGCCCAGTGCATATGAAGAGAGGTGGAGAAATAGATCCTATCTCTTGGTGGCTAAAGTGAAAAAGAATTTGCTGCCATCTTTAATACACTCCCTGGATAATGAAAAAGGTTAGCCATAAAATGTCAGAACAAATTGCTATCAAAGTAGAACTTCTAGGTTATCAATGAGGAAGTATTCTGGTCCTATGAAGAGGAAAGAAAAAGAAATTTGGGAAGTTAAATATTCCTAGTGCTTTGCTGGGAGAAAGAAAATATAAAGGCCATTTTCGTTATCATTGCTACTATAATTCATGCTCCTAATCTTACTCCTAAATTTGGGCAGCCGGGGAAACAAAAATAGATATCTACAGCTGAAAACTTCAAAATTTAAGAATGACATATGACAAATTATTTAATTCAAAAATATTAAGTTAAATTATTTACTATGTATCAGACAATATAACAGGTCTTATATTACTTATAAAGTTTTACAAAACATGGCTTCTGTCCTCAAGAAGCTTTTCAGTTGACTCAGCATTAGGCAAGCATGTGCCAAACACTGCGCTAGGTGCTTCCAGCTGGTGGCTGTCAAAACAGAAAACACCACTGCCTCTGCCTTCATGGAGTTCATCGTCTAATAAGGGAGAGACATATGGACATAAATATTACAATGTCATGTGATATGTATGACCCAAGCTCTGTAAATGATAAATTATACATGTGTATAATAGGAGAAAAAATGAAAATATGTAATATAAAATGTTAATGATGGGATTATGGGTGGGCTTTTTAAATTTTATACTTTAATATTTTCAAAAATGAATTACTTTTAAGATAGAAAAAATAATACATGTTATTTTTAAGTGCAATATGGTGTTTTAGTAGAGAAATGTGCAGATTGTTCTGAGAGCTGAAAGGGAGTCTCTAGCTCCTTCTGGAAGGAGAAGAGAGAAGTTCACATCAGCTTCTTAGAAGAGGTGACATCAATCATGATTTGAAGGATGAATAGAAGTTGTAGTTGATATTTGTCTTTTGGTGGAGGTGGTATAACCTTACTGAACCCTCTTATCTAGGGGAAATTCTTTATTGTGTGTGGTCTTGTTGGATCTGGAGAGCTTTGTCCCCACAAGGGAAGTCAGAGAGATAAGAGACAGCATTTCTTTCCTTCCTGAAATCCAGGGAATGAGTGCAAGACCTAAGTTCAATCTATTGGTCTCCCTGCCCAGGGTATTGAATTCTGTTGTTTGAAATGACTGACTGAGTGAGGAGTTGTCTGGGCAGGAGAGTGGTGTAAGTGAAAGAATCATAGCACATGCAAAGACAGAGAATCCTGAAAGAGAGCCTGTAGTACAAGCCTGTGGTGCAATCTAGAAAAAGAGACAAGATATACTCAGATATATATGTGGTAGGGGGGAAAAGTACATGATAAATATTTTGAGAGTGCAGAGGAAGACATAAGCACTTACTGCTTATGTTAGCAAAGATGCAGTGGAAGAAATGGAATCAGCTTAATCATTAGAGAAGAGGAAAGAAAAGGGTATTTCAGGCAGAAAGAAAACTATATACTGACTGAAAAGATCCATGTGTATTTAGGAATCTAGTAGTAAAGTAGTTCAAAATAGCTGAAGCATGGAGGAGTAGCAAAAGAGTTTGGAAGGTTGGTGGGTGCTAAATTCTACTGGTGTTTCATACTAGGAGATAGACTTTGGACTTTATTTGGTAGGTAATAGGAAAACACCAGTTTATGAACAGGGAGTTTCATCATGCATGTGACGCTTTAAGATGCTAAATCTGGTGGCTATGGACAGAATGGTTAGTTAGGAGGCTGCTGCAATAACTTAAGACGAGTTGATAATGTCCTGAATTAGACTGATGCCAGTGGGAATGGAAAGGAACGATGTGCAAAATGTAAATAAGGATTTGTAAACTGACACCTCCTCTGTTAAAAAAGATTTTTAAACATGCACATGCACACAATCATTGTGTTTATAAATGGGCTGTATTTACATACATACAGAGTACAACACACACATATGCTGGCTGTAATTCTCTCCAATTAATAAAGTGGTGAATTTATTCCACACAGTATGCAAAACAAATCAAATAAATGTAGTAAGGCAAAAATGCTCTGCATCATTCTATGAAAGTGCTTGGAGTGTATGGGAATGCATGTGTGTGAGCTTGTGGACATGGAATGCAGTATGCAGCAAAAAGCTTAGGCTATAGAAGAAGTTCTCAAATTCCTCTGAGGAGTCAAACTGTTCCCCATAACTCTGCTCCTACTGCAGCTGGAGTTGGTGGTGAATACAAGTGACCGTTGCCAAAGTAGGTGGGAGTTTGCTGGATTTGTCTGGAAAAGACTCTGACAATTCCAAGGACGGTGAAGTTAAAATGTTCCGTAACAAGTAGGATGAGCTAAGGCGATTATGTGATTGACAGATTCAATTTACAACTCTCCTTTTATCATCCAATCAAGTCTATTGATTCTATTTCCTAATTATATTTGAAATTTGTATGCTATTCACTGTCACCCCAAAACTCAACTCAAAACCACTTCCTGACCACAGTGTCCTTGGTCAGAATTAGGTCTCTTGGTTTCCCACAGAGGGAATACATTGGTCAATTTGTCTGCCTTCATGATGCCTCCTTTCCAGCAAGCATATTCCCATGGCCCTTCCTCTCTGAGTGGACAGAGATCAAGCTTTGTAACCCTGTCCTCAACCACATTTGGACCTGAATCAAGACTCACCTATCATATTCTCTTTCTCAGGAATTTGGAATTGAGACCCAATGACTCCAATTAGTTATAAGTGTTGGATCTGAAGATTGTATAGACTCTGGAGCTTGGCACCTTTTGAAGGACGCCACAGTGAACCACATGAAACAGAGCAATGAAATTAGTCTGGAGAGAGAGAGGAATAAATGTACCCAAGGAAATGGAAATGAAAGTCCCCATTACCTCAGAAGGAATGAGAGGAAGAGAGGGGGAAAAGGAAGGGGAGGAGAAAGGGAAGGGTGAGTGGGAAATGAAGAAAGAGAGGGAGAGAGGTGGCAAGACTACTAGCTACCCTGGTTCCAGATGTGTTTCAGATCTAGGAACTACGGTTCGTGGATCTGGAGGGACCAGGATGCGCCTCCTCCATGGATTCCATGACATTTCTCTGCATCCTTATGATGAGCCCTCCTTGATTTCAGCCAGTTTGACATCATTCCTATTCCTTGCCCTATGCTCTGCCTTAGCATTTACCATATCATACTGCAGCTGTTTATTTGCTGTTTCCCTTCCCTGGGCTTTGAACTCCCTTAAGAGCAAGAACTTTGTCCTATTCATCCTTCGTATCCCCAGTACTTAGGGGAGTGACTGGCATATAGCAGAAATGCAGTAAATTTTTAAAAAATACTTTAAGAGTTAAGGGTCAACCCTTTCACAAATTGTATTGATTCTGCCTTTATTGTAACTCAATTTTTTCACTAGGTTTTGAGAGCATAGATGTTACACACAAGGGACATCTTCTGGGCTGTTCTGGGAGTCTCGGAATGTAGTACCAGGAGCTGGAAAATACTAGGTTCCTGGGCTGGAGAGAATCTTTTATAGAATATTATTCTATGAAAACCTGAGATAGTTCTGCAGTGAAAGATTGGCCACTCTCTTTTATTTAAAAACATTATTTAACTTCACACACACAAATATTGTAGTAATACTGATGGAAAGCTAAATTTTAAAAAATCATCTATAATGTCATTATTACAATAAAATAACCTGTTTTGATATGTTCATATCTCTTGCTAGTCCTTGTTTGTATGCATTATATAACTTTTACAGGATTGTATTCATCATTCTGATAAAAAATGTTCTCTTTTTCACATCGCAATTCATCATAATTATTTCTCTGTGTTGCTACAGGGACTTTCTAAGTTTTAATAGCTCCATAATACCTTAATTGATTAGATATTTGTTAAATTATTTAAATTCTCCTACTATGGCCATCTACATTTTCTTTTTCTTTCTTTCATTCTCTTTTTCTTTTCTTTCTTCCCCGCTTTCCTTCTTTCCTTCCTCCCTCCCTCCCTTCTTTCTTTCCTTCCTTCCTTCCTTCCTTCCTTCCTTCCTTCCTTCCTTCCTTCCTTCCTTCCTTCCTTCCTTCCTTCCTTCCTTTCCTTTTCCTGTTATAAATACAGCTGCATTGGACATCTTTGTGTAAATCCTTTTCTTATTATCTTGATACTTTTAGGATAATTCAGCCCGAAGCCCAGTTACTGGTATAAGGCTCTGCTTTCATTCAACAACAAACATTTACTGAGCACCTACTGCTTCAGCTGCTAGATGCTGGAGAAGGAATGATGAAAACGATATCATGGCCCTCAAAGGGTCTTCTCTCTGGTAATCGAGAGAGACATATTAACAGAAAAATTAGAATTCACCACAGTGAAACACTATAGCATAGATAAGAACAAATGGCTGCAGAAGCCTGGAGTGACTTTATCTAGAGCGGGGTCCCTTGACTTGCCATCTTTCTTCAAGGGCATGTGTACCTTGCAATCTCTCTAGCCCCAGCATCATTACCAAAGCTATTTAGAGAAGGAAATTTGCATCTGCCCTAATAGTAATAATGATCATTTATTGAATTCTTATTATGTTCCAGTGGTTTAGGTATTCAATACAGTGTATGGATTGAATACAATTCCCTCAACAACAATATGAGGTAGTTATTATTATTGTCCCATTTTACAAAATAGGAAATAGAGGCTCAAAGATGTGAAGCAACTTGCCAGCTACTTACTTTCTCTCAGCTAGAAAGTCATGGAGCATGGCTGTGAATTTACCCAGTTTGGATACCAAATCGCACTCTGAATCATATACTCTCCTGTGGATAACACAACACCATGGCTGGGAGAATCCTTTTTGAACTGAAATCCCTTTCTCACCAGGGATGATGCACAGTTAGGTTCTAGTCTCTGTAAATGCAATGCCTGCTTTCCAGCAAGGGGCTAACTGGAAAGCCCTGAATTGTTCTTGAAGCCCTGAGAACCTTGTTTTTAAGTCTATTCTAAGTATTCTCTCTTTCTTCAACCCACAATATCAGGCCCTCTTTCCAACTCTCCTGCCCACCTTATGGTTTAAAGCCATGTTGGTTGAGCAGAGATCATTTGGATAATCATTCTGATGCACTCTGCTATTAGAGTACTTGCATGGATGCTGTGGCAGGGAAGAGCACATTCTTTAGCTTTTTATTTTAGGTCAAGGTGATCTTAATAGAAGGTACTACCTGTGCCTCCTTCTATTCTATTTCCAGTCACTGCAGTAATTGCATAAATAAATATATAAGTATATATGAACATACCTATATAGAAACACATAAAGATTCTCATTATGTTTCCTAGGTAAGGAATTATTAGCAACAAACTTGCATCCAAATAAGAATAAGAAGTTGCCTTTGATTGGGATCCCAAGAAACAGCCCTTGAGACAGAGTTTCACGAGCAAGTGATTTATTAATGAAGCACTCCCAGATGAAGCCAATGAGAGTGGAGGAAGTCGGACAGGGAAGTGGGAGATGCTGGGCAAGGGTGTATTTTAGGTGAAGGGTCTGCTTCCGCTTGATCTCCAGGGGAGCTCTGGAGTGTTAATTATACCTCAGAGTTTTGTCTCGGTCAAAGCATTGAATCGCTGGCCTTGGGCCAGTTTATAGACATGTGAAGTCTGTGCACTTTTGGCTCGATGGGCCGGCCCAGTAGCCCTCAGGAATCTTCTGAAGAAGGTCACAGATGTGAGATGCTGCAAGAGAAGCAGGTAGAAGTGGGGGATGGGCACGCAACACCTGTAAAGGAATCCTGCTGGGAACAGTGCCACTCCTAAATTTCCTATTGTCCTGTAGGTAAAAGCAGAGTCTCTAGAAGTAGATCTGACTTTGCATTCCAACTTGACTATGCTAAATATATAGCCTGACTCTAAGCCTTGGTTTTTGCCTTTGTAAAATGGGAATAATGTCTTCTGGGGGAGGTGTAAAGATTTAAGATATTTCATTTGCAGGATTATTTTGATGACTAGCATAAGCAGGTGCTCAATAAATGGTAGCTATTAATTTTGATTTGACATACTGATAATTTTAAAAACTCAGTCAGCCAAGCTGGATCATATGCATAAAAAATCCTTTCTCATATCATGCAATATGCATGTTATATGGAGAAATGATGTATTTTTCCTATCATTTCACCTGTGTGGACAACTCTTCCTTAGAGAGAGCCATTAGTCTTAAAATCAGAAATAAGCTTCTTTTAAGCATGCAAGGAGAAAGAAACTGCATTCTTGCTCACCAGCGCTTTTTATTTTTTATAATGAAAATCTTTGAACATATACAGAAGGAGAGAAGAGAGTACAATAAACCTCTGGAGAGTAAAACGAACCCAGTTTCAACAATTGTCAATTCATGGCCAATCTTGTTTCATCTATACCCCACCATTTCCTTCCCTCCCACATCATTTTGAAGCAAATAATAAATATTGTATCATTTCGTCCATGAATATTTCAATATGTACCTCTAAAAGGTAAAGATTCTTTCATTTTAATTTTTAAATTAATATGCAGTAAAACTGCCTTTTTATGGTATCTATAGTTTCATGAACTTTAACATATTATAGATTCATGTAATCGTCATAACAACCATAATACAGAATCACCTGAGAGGGATCAATACCATTATCATGCCTTTTAAAAATTTAGAACAAATAGACTTTTAAAGATAAATATGATCCTATTTCTCTACAATGTGAGACAACACAGTCCAATTCATAGTGTCCTTTTACAAAAGAAATGCTCATTTCTAGGCATTCAGATGTGCAATGAATAGAACATGTTCTAAGTATCCTTCACCTTTCTTTCTGACAAGAAGGCCAAACAAACATGACCCTTTTTGTAACAATGCATTCATTTTCTGCCAATAAACAATAACCTTGCTGCTCTTTCTTTGATAAGCATTTCTTAACAGCCTCAGTTCTCTCAATTAGTAGAATTAACTACATTAACATGACTAACCATTTAGATGTATAGAAGTGTGGAATGGTCTTACAGTTTTAGTTGAATGATAGAGAGTTGAAATAACTCAAATGTTGCCTTTATTCCTTAAGAAAATAGTTTAGAATCTTAGGTCTATAAGGGAACTTAAAAGCTATTCACTTGGATCCTCTCATTTCATGGATGAGAAAAATCAACTCGGAAAAGTTTAAAAACTTATCAAAGGCACACAGCTGGTTAGGAGAAAAGCTGAGACCAGAACCAGGTCTCCTGGTCTTACCAGCTTTTTTCACTACATTATATTATTGGCCATTCTTTCCCCTACATTTTGCTGTCACCCGAATGCAGGTTCCGTTACCAGCTGAATATCCATATGCCATGAAAAGCAGTTAGGAACACTTTCAGCTACCAAAAAAAGAGCATTTTATGAAATGTCCAAAAAACATATATCTATAGAGACAGAAAGTAACTCAGAATGGAGATTGACTGCAAACTGGCAAAAGGAATCTTTCTAGGGTGATGAAAATGTTCTAAAACCAGATTGTAGTAGTGATTGCAAAACTCTAAATTTCCTAAAATTGTACATTCAACGTGGGTGCTTTTTATGGTGCCTAAATTAAATTATACCTCAATAAAGCTGTTTTAAAACACAGTTGCATTCAGATATTTAATTATCTCTTACAACAGATGTTTGAGGTAAAAAATGATTCTCAGCTCGCTTCAGCAGTTCCATCGTGTCATCGGACTCATGTCCTTGCTGTGTTTTCATCCCGAGCATGTGGGTCTCTGTTCCCATGCTCATGCTCCCACAGTCCCAAGATGGCTGGTGCAGCTTCAGGATCAAGTCCATACACACAGCAAAATGGAAAATGGTGTCAGTGAGTTCTTAACTCCTGCCAGTCTCCTTTATAAGAGGAAGTCCTTCAGTTGACTTTTTCTGGTCTCTCATTGGGCAGAACCAGGTCATATGCCACCCCAATATGCAAAAAAGGCTGAGAATGTGAGCAAATAGCAAATGGAGTGGACTTATCAAGACTAGCTTAGTGCTAGGGCTGATTACATTGCCTCCCTGAACCAAAGTGAAATTCTGTTGGCAAGTAAAAGGGTTGGGGAGACTGAGATTGATATTGACTAGGCAGCTAAAAGTGTCTCTCATTCCAGGAAATTTAAAATGTGCTAAATAGGTTATCGTTTGTTCAGAGATTTTATAGCATGATGATTAAGAGCACACGGAATCTGGAGAGAGACTGCTAGATTTCAATCTCAGGCCCATCCAGGTCACGATGTGATCTTAGAGTGTTTGATTAACCACTTTGTCCATCTGTTTCCTTCAATGTAAACACTGGATAATAATAACACCTATTTCTTAGAGTTATGTGAGAACTAAATGAATTAACACATGTAAAGTGCTTAGAACAATGACTGGCATATAATAAGTACTGTATGAATGACGTTATGATATATGTGTGTGGTTACATGTAAATGTGTCATCTTGGTACTTCCTTTATTCATTGTCATTCTTTTAGTCAATAAATATTTATTGAATATTTACTATGTACCAGGCAGTAAGCTGGACACTTGGATAAAACTATAAACAAGATAGACTGCCTCCTGACCTTGTATTCTGTTGGGAGAAACCAATAATAAATATGTCAACAAATATATAAACAAGATAATTACAGATTATATTAAGTGTTGTGAAGGAAATTAACAAATTGATGAGATAAAGAATAGAAAGAGCAAGCAACTGTCTTAGATAGGGCAGTCAGGGAATAATTAAGCTGAGACGTGACCAGTGAAAGAGAGTAGTCCCATGAACAGCCAAGGGAAGAACTTTCCAAGGAGTGAGAATAGTTAAAGCAAAGACTCTGGGAGAAGAAAGAGTTTGGCCTGTTCTAGACTGGTGGAGAAGGTCAGTGTCTCTGGAACAAGGTGAGCAAGGGAGATGGAGCCTGGGTAAGCCCAAGCAGGGGTCCAAACCCAAGATTTTATAGCACCTTGTAGGCAGTGGGAAGGTGCTTGGGTTTTATTTTTAGTGTAATGAGAAGCCCCTGAAGAGAGAAGTGGTCTGTATGATGTGTTTATTTTAACCACTCTGGCTGTTGTGTGGATAGAAGGGAGACAAGAGTAGATGCAGGGAGGCCAATTGTAAACAATAATAAGTTAATGAGAGTAGTACAAAGGAAATGAAGAGGAGTCTGGGAAACAATCGCTGTGTGTGTGCATATATGTGTGTATGCTTAATAAGGACCATGTGTTCCACCATTACCCTGGCTCGATGAGAGATTGCAAACTGTTTTATGTCTTCTCACTTTGTGAGAGGCACAGGCTGCCATTCTGTTCCACCAGCATTCCTCAAGGTATCAACTTCATCTCTAGGTCGTTCTTCTGAGTGATCAGAAAGGGTCTGGGGCTGGTGTCCACATGAAGAAGTCAGAAGAGAGGCAAGTGTCATTGGCTGAAGGATAGACAGGCATGTGCTGATCACTATATTAGTGGACCTCATTGACTGGGCACCGACTTGAAGGCCCACTGATGCTAATGAGAAATGACGTTTCCTCTGGAAGAAGCTTGACATGTCTCAAATTAAAAATCTTCTGTCCTCATTGTCCTTTTCCTCTCCTCCTCTCCTGCAGCCTCACAGTAGTGAGAAAAAACTTGCTCTACAAATATTTACCTGAATGTCTCTGTTTTACAGAGGACTTAATAACTGAGTATTTGCAATCTTGGTTTTTTGTTTCTGAAATGGGTGCTCTTGTCTCTGTCTAGGGTGGTGGCAGGTCCTCGGGGGCAAATGAGAGAAAATTCCATAAGATGGGGAAGGTTGCATTAATTTTTTCAAATATTAAACAGACACATGCATGTATGTACAATAGGAATCTGGGTAGTACTGCTCTTATAGAAGAAAATGGTTTTATTGTCCTAGTCTGCAAACTTTGGGAAAGGGGAGGGAGAAAGATTGTTCCTAATCTCCCATGAGAATGGTTTGTGTGGAGCTTCACAGTATTAAATGGTTGGGAAGAAGGTCATAGGACACTCCTACCAATTGCAGCTTTAAGATGATCCAAACCAGCCCCACCCCTCTGTCCAAAAAGACCATGACTGGTTGTCTAGCAACCACGTTGCTCCTTCCTCTTTTAGTGTTAGAAGCTTTAATTCATCAACCAAGCTGCTCTTGATGTTATTTCTACTCAGGTTTCATCTGTGTAAAACTATTAATGAGGAAGGACTGCAGATCCCACGGCGATTTGCCCCAGCTTCATTCTGCACAGGTGACTCTACATCTAAAATCCTAGGCTATAAGAGCTGGAAAGTCATCTAAGGCCCGGGACTTGAATTTCACAGCTGAAGCTCAGAGAACTTGGCTGGCTCAAGGTGACATAACCAGCTGATGGCCCAAGAACCATCTTGGACTAACTTAGTTCCCTGACAGGTAATGGTTGGGTGGAGTTTAATTGAATTGGTTTGACTTGACTCCCACAGGGACCTTCTCCTCACCCAGTACTTGGGGGCCTGTCATGCCTATTTATAATACAAAATTGCCTCTTATAAAGTTGTGCTAGTGAAGTCCTGAGCTTAAATTTAGTCTCATTAACTCACAATTGTGGGGAGAGCAACTGAGCCAGTAAAAGCATTACAGAAGGCTTTAAAACAAAGATTGTTCTATCATTTTCAAATACTGTTCCAATAATGACAAAAACTGTTAACAAAGAACAATCAAGGAGAGGTTCAGCCAGCATCCCCAGAGAAAGTGGAGCCAGCCTGCCTCCTCAGGACTCAGAGCTCTGTGAGTTTGAAAGGGCTGCTTGAGGGGAGCTTGGAAGTTTGGCACTGTGGGCAGAGGATCTGTAGAGGCCAGGGGCCAAGACAGCCAGACGGTAGTGTTGGATGCTTACCTTTCAATTAGTGCATTTGAAGAAGCAAAAGATGAGGTAGATAATTAAGTGTGCATATGCAGTGCTGAGCTGCATATAAAAATTTGATAGATTCACACAGTGGCAGCTGTGGTCTGAGACTGCAGGGCCTGGCTCTCAGGAACCTGTTCTTTAGAAATGAACAACCTAAAGTTTGTTAGTAACTTTGTCCTAGGAGGTGGGCTCCAGGTGAGTTTGGAATCCAGGATGGATCAGATCCTGTGCTGACCAGCTAGCTTACCTTCTTTCATAGGTCACTGTGGTTCAAAAGAAGGTAGAGGCTAAGGAAAGCACAGGAAAAGGTGTAGGAAAATGAAACAAATAGCCAGGAGATAAAATTGGGCTCTGTTAGCAAGGAGACCACCCTAGCTTCTTGAGTGGGGAAGTGGGGATTGCTTTTGCAACTCAGTAAGCCAGTTTTGTGTGCCAGGAACGGTGCCAAGGTATTGATGTATCTAAAGTGACTAGGGTCACTAAGGTAAGGCAGAGGCCCCCCTTTCACCACACTCCCCTCTGGGTATATGTGTCTGAAGCTCGCTCTCAGTACCAACTGGTTCTACTCATCCTCTTTCAATCTTCAGCAGCCTGGGGCCTGCCATAGTCCCCAGTGTATGTGGGTACATGGGAGGTTGTGCTGATAAATTATGGAATGTTACAAAACTGTTACACATAAATTAGCACAAGTCTCCTTTTCTTGAGGCCAGTATTGCCCTGATACCAAAACCAAAGATACCACGATAGATCTGTAAATGACTAGACTTTGCTAAAAATTCTTATTAAATTCACATGTTTACTTCTTCTTTTCTCACAGTAGTTTATTTCGCATATATATAACTTTAAGGATCTAGATTCCATGTTTGTGGTAATGTGACTTTAAATCTCTTTTTGTTTAACGAATACTTATTATTCATCATTAGTATAAACAAGACTTCATACAGGTCTCTATGAGAGCATTCATCACATCGAAATGGTCTTTTCGTGAGTCTCACTTCTGCTCTACACAGTGGTTCCTTTAAGGTAGCATTCATCTCCCACTCATGTTTGTATCCCCACCACTTTGCACATGCCATTCCGTGGGAGTAGGCATTCAATGCACGTTTGAGCATTGTATGCCAAATTGTGTAAACAACTTTAACATAAAACTGAATATGAAGAATGGGGATGAGGAGATAAATCTGAGATGGATTTAGGTGGGGGGCAGCGGGCACAATAGTGATGAGAAACAAGGCTGAGCAGTGGGATAGAATCAGAGCCTTAAAAGGTGTGCCAAACAGCTGGAACCTAATTTTTTTATCCAATGGGAAACTGAAAGGTTTGGGGAGACTAAAAGATCATTTTCATATTAGTTTTTAGAAAGAAAATTCTTGTAAAGCCCATATGTGTATCAGTTAAGGAGCTTTCCATTGCAAGTCAGAGTTTTCCCTGACTCTAATAAACCTAAAGAAGGAAATTAGTGGTTTGTTAAACTGAGAAATCCAGGGGTAAAGTGGACTTTGGGCATAATTTCATCAAGACGCCAGCTTTATTTCTCTATGATAATCTTGGCTTTGTCCTCTTTCATGTGTTGGCATCATTCTCAGACTGGTTTCTTTCATGGTCGCAAGATTACTGACAGCAGAACAGGACCATTTGCTATTTCTCCCCAACCATTAATGGAAAGTGCTAAGTTTCACTCTGATTAGACCAATTTAGGTCTCATTCTCACATGAAGAAATTAATGTAGTCAGGGAAATAGTATTAAACTGGCTTAAGTCAATTGAGGCCACCCTATGGTCAAGAGTGGGTCATTTCACCCAAACTGCACAGCTACTACCCAGTGAAAGGGTGTTTGGAAGGCCAAAAAGGCAGTCAGTGATGTTCACTACAATATAACAGAATAAACGTCTGAGGATAGGAAAGATATTTATGAAAAAGAAAAGCAATGGAGAATTTGCCTTATCAAAATAGAATAGTATTAGAACAGAGAACCCAGAAATAAATTCGAGTTGATATTAAAATTAGTTCATGACACACGTAGTGTAAACTGACACATATATGTGTATATACGGAGAGAGAGAGAGAGAGGGAGAGAGAGAGCGCACTTTACAGGTAGCCTAGCATAAACTAACTTTTATTTAGAATTCATAACTTTGCTTAGATTAACCTGTAAACCTACTTAGATCACCCTAAATGTTAAAAGGTTTATGTAACTATATCTTGTGATTTGCTATAAGTTTAACATAAGGGCTGAGACTTAAACTTTCTTCCATATCTATGCCATCCCTGACATTGACAACTGCCAGACCTGTCTTTTCAGGGAACCACCCAGGATGATCTGAAGAAGCAAGGGGCTAATCCATTTCAAACAGCCTGGGGCTGGCTAAAGTGGCAAGGAGGAGCCTCTACTGACCTCCTCACGAACCATTTTCATTATACACTCATTATAATACTAAAATCTCCTCCCAGGTGTGGAGATTTTCTGCCATTTTTGAACATGCAATGTATGTATATGTATGTTTGCTAACTGTGCAAGAATGTCCCCACCTATACATGTGATTACGAAGCTCGCCTTGATGTTTATGCATGATTTCCCTGAATAAAGATGAACCTTGCCTTTGTTCAGGGCCATGCCAATTTGGGATAGTGACATCCCACCTCTACCCCTGCTGTGTCCTTGCTGCTGGCATGTAATAAACTATATTCCTTCTAATATAATGATGGTTTATTTAATTTAAAGTGCTGACAAAGAGAGAATCTTAAAAGCAGCAAGAGAAAAGCAGTTAGTTACCACAAGGGAGCTCCCACAAGACTGCTAGTTGATTTCTCAACAGAAACTTTGCTGGCCAGAAGAGATTGGCACAAAACGTTCACAGTGATGAAAAGCAAAGACTTATAACCAAGATTGATCTACTTAGCAAAGCTATCATTTAGAATCAAAGGACAGATAAAGAACTTCCCAGACAAGAAAAGCTAATGGAGTTTATTACCCTCATATCAGTATTACGAGAAATGTTAAGACTTCTTTAAGAAGAAAAAGATAAAAGATATGAATAATAAAATGGCAATAACTACACATCTATCAACAATTCCTTTAAATGTAAATGAATTAAATGCTCCAATCAAAAGATATAGGGTGGCTGAATGAATAAGAAAACACAACTCTACATATTCTACCTTTAAGTGACTCCAGATTGAAAGACATATGCATACTGAAAGCAAAAGGACAGAACAAAATATTTCATGAAAAACGGAAAAAAAAAAGAAAGTCAGGATAGCAAAACTTATACCAGACAAAATGGACTTTAAAAAAAGGCTATAACAAAAGACAAAGAAGGACTTTGAATAAATCTGGGTGTTTATCTGAAGAAACCCAAAACACTACTTCAAAGGGATATGTGCATTCATATGTTTGTGGTAGCGTTATTTATGAGAGCCAAGATATGGCTCTTGTATTCAATCAATACATGAATACATAAAGAAGAGGCACCACATATATATAATAGAATATTACTCAGCCACAAGAAAGAATGAAATTTTGCCATTTGCAACAACATGGATGGACCTGAAGTAAATCTATCCATGGATGGTGCTGAGTTAAGTAAGTCAGAGAAAGACAAATGTCATATGATTTTTTACTGCTGATCACTAGATGATTCAAATCTTTGAGTTTCATAAAATATTATAGAAAATCATTTAACTATTATTTAATGAAATTGTCAAGGTAATTTATTAATAAACAATAAAATCTCTAGATGCTCCGTGTTTCAACATTCTTATATTATGTCATTCATGTTTTATTCATAGTGTGAACAAAAAAGGGGCCATATACTAACTCTGACAAGCCCAAAGAAGGCCAGTATGGCAGTCCTTACAAACTTAGAGACCAAAAGTAACTACACAGGATGGTTTGAACATAAAAATTCCTAACTAAAAGCGGGTCATGGCTGTTAGTCATCATCCTAGGCCTGTAGCTTCCTTGACATAGGTCAATCTTTACCTTAAGTGAATCTGTCTATTATATTTTTGCATCTAAGATAACATACCTTTAAAATGTCAGAGTAATCTTCTTTTCTACACCCCTCAGGGCACAACTTCCCACCGGAGCACAGAGACCACAAATCCCTTCATTGTTACCTTGTTACATATATATAATAGAATATTACTCAGCCACAAGAAAGAATGAAATTTTGCCATTTGCAACAACATGGATGGACCTGAAGTAAATCTATCCATGGATGGTGCTGAGTTAAGTAAGTCAGAGAAAGACAAATGTCATATGATTTCACTTATATGCGGAATCTAGAGAACAGGATGGATGAACAGACAGGGCAGAGACAGGTTCATGGATGCAGAGAGCGTTTTGATGGTTACTGGATTGAGAGGAAGTTAGGGAGATTGGTGAAGGGGAGGGGATTAAGAGGTGAAGATTGGTAGTTACAGAATAGTTATGGGGATGTAGACTACAGCATGGGGATGTACGGGGAATTGTAATAACTATGTATAATGTCATATGAGTACTAGATTTATCGGGGTTATCACTTCGTAAATCATATAAATGTCTAATCACTGTGTTGTAACTAGTGTAATATTGTATGTCAACTCTAATCGAAAAATAAAAACTATTTTTAAAAATAAATAAAAAATATAAATAAATAAATAAATTGTGATACATCCTGTGAACAAAAAAGGGGCCATATACTAACTCTGACAAGCCCAAAGAAGGCCAGTATGGCAGTCCTTACAAACTTAGAGACCAAAAGTAACTACACAGGATGGTTTGAACATAAAAATTCCTAACTAAAAGCGGGTCATGGCTGTTAGTCATCATCCTAGGCCTGTAGCTTCCTTGACATAGGTCAATCTTTACCTTAAGTGAATCTGTCTATTATATTTTTGCATCTAAGATAACATACCTTTAAAATGTCAGAGTAATCTTTTCCAGACCCATCAGGGCACAACCACCCACCAGAGCACGAGAGCACACAACCTTTCATTGTTATCTTGTACCCGCATACCATCTCTACGTGCTGTAAATATTATTAACTATCCTGTATCCACCAATGTAAAAAGAAGTGTGTGTCTCTCCATTTTACTTTCTATGCAATCTCAGAGATTTCCCCACTTTGCTTTCTCCCGCTCCCTTAACCTTCCATCAATGGATTTAATGTAATCCTCCTTATATCTCATTGTACTCTAATGTATAAAGAAAGCTGCAAAACTGCCATTCTCTGGAGCATTTTCTCAATCCGTTGAGTTTTGCTTCCCAGCAGTTGTCATCGATTTGGCTCAAATAAACTCATAAAAATTGTATTCCATGGATTGGAAGACCAAATATTATTAATATGATACTTCTTAAGTTGATAATCCAAATTATGAAATATCTAATAATTTTAATAATATTTTACAAGCTGTTAAAAGTGTCTTAACTCATTTTTTTGAGTCCAGTATTACTTTGATATCAAAACCAGACAAAGACATCACAAGAAAGCTACAGACCAATCTTTCTTATGAATATAGCTAAAACTGTTCAACAGCATACTAGTGAACTGAATCCAGCAACATATTCAAAAGATTATACACCATGACCATGTGAGATTTATTCCAGGAATGCAAGGTTAATCTGGCACCCTAAAATCAATTAACATATCATATTAATAAAATAAAAGACAAAACCAATGTAATTATTTCAATAGAGAAGAAAGATTTGACAAAATTCAATACCCCTCCATGACAAAAGCACTCAATAAACTAGGAACAGAAGGAAACCTCCTCAATCTGATAAAGGCCATCTACAAAAATCCAACAGCTAATATCATATTCAATGGTGAAAGACTGAATTCTTTCCCCTTAACATCAAGAGCAAGATAAAGATGTCTGCTCTTGTCACTTCTATTCAACATTGTACTGTAGGTTCCAGCCAGGCTATTTAGGCAAGAAAAAGAAATAAAAGTCATTTGTATTAGAAAAGAAGATGTGAAAATATCTCAATTTGCAGATGACATAATCCGATATATAGAAAATACTAAAGATCCACAAAAACAAAAACAAAAAATCTCCAAATGTTAGCACTAATATATAAATTTAGCAAGGTTGCAGGTAACGAAATCAATATACAAATCAATTGTGTTTCTATACATTAGCAGTGATATTGTGATTTATAATAAGAAATATATATATTTGGTCTTCATCCACTGTTCCTGGCACACAGATTCTAAAATCATTGGAATTTCCCAAGTTTTAAGAGTGATAAAGATGTATTTGTAACAAGTCCCTTTCAATCACACCTTAGTTTATGTTAATGAGATGACTTTTGGAAAGCCCTTAAGGATGGGGGCCGACTACCAGAGGAACTAACCAAGTGATTTTAGGGTGGGAACTTTCAGGCCTATCTCCTTGACCTCTGGAGAGGAAAAAGGGGCTGGAGGTTGAATCAATCACCAATGGCCAATGATATAATCAATCATGCCTGTATAATGGAACTTCCCAAAAGGATAGGGTTTGGAGAACTTCCAGGCTGGTGATCAAATGGAGGTGCTGGTAGAGTAGGGTGCCCAGAGTGGGCATGGAAGCTCCATGCCCCTCCCCCACATACCTTGCTCTGTGCATCTCTTCCATCTGGCTGTTCCTGAGTTATAACCTTTGATAATAAACTGATAATTTAGTAAGTAAACTCTTTTCCTGAGGTCTGAGAGCTGCTCTAGCAAATTAAATCTGAGAAGAGAATTGTTGGAACCTCCAAGCTACAGCCAGAAGCACAGGTAACAAGTTGGACTTGTGAGTGAAAGTGAGGATCTGGGACAGTTTTATAAGATTAAACCCTTAACCTGTGGGATCTGATGCTAGTCCCAGGTATATCAACCTGTCAGAATCGAGTTAAATTGTAGGATGCCTAGCTGGTGTCAGAGAATTGCTTGATTGTGCAAAACCCACACATCTGGTGTCAGAAGTGAAGTAGTGTTATAGCAGGTTATTGAAAGCAAAGGAGACACACAGGCGGATTGTGTTTTTCCTTTACATTTTGGTGTCAGAATTTGCTAGACTGGCCTTGGCTCACAGAAACATGTGGTTTGGAGACAGGATGAAAGGTCAAGAGAAAATAAAATTAAGAAAACAATTCATTTATAATAGCATCAAAAGAATATAATACTTAGGAATAAACAAAAGAAATGCAAAACTTACATTCTGTTGAAAGAAATTAAATAAGACTTAGGTAAATGAAAATATAACTGGAAAAATATCCCATGGTCATAAAAAAAAATATTATTAATATGGCAATCATTCCCCAGATTGTTATATAGATTCAATGCAATGTCTATTATAATAGCAGCTGGCTTCTTTACAGAAATTGACAAGTTGATCCAACATTTCATATAGAAATAGAAGGGACTCAGAATATCCAAAACAATCTTGAAAAAGAACAAAATTAGAGGGTTCACACATCTGATTTCAAAATTTACTACAGTTGTACTGGCATAAGGGTAGACATATAGATTAATGGGGTGGAATTGAAAGTCCAGAAATAAATCCTCACATTTACAGTCAATCAATTTTCACCAAGGATGCCAAGACAATTCAATGGGGAAAGAATAGCCTTTTCAACAAATGATTCTGGGATGCCTAGATACCTACATGCAAAAGAATGAAGTTGGACCTTTTTTCACACTGTACATAAAAAGTAATTCAAAATGGATTAAAGACCTACATATAAGAGCTGAAACTATAAAACTCTCAGAAAAAAATATAGGAGCAAATCTTGTGGGCTTAGTTAGGCAAAGTCTTTTATGTAACACCAAAAGCACAAGCAACAAAAGAAAAAAGTAGATAATTTGAACTTTATCAAAATTTACAGCTTTTGTGCTTCAAAGGATACCAAAAAAAAAAAGTGAAAAGATAACCAATGGAATGGGAGAAAATATTTGCAAATTATATATCTCCTAAGGGACTCGTATCTAGGACAGGGGTCCCCAACCCCCGGGCCACTGACCAGTACCAGTCTACAGCCTGTTAGGAACCAAGCTACACAGCAGGAGGTGAGCAGCTAGTGAGCAGTTAAGCTTCATCTATATTTGCAGCCACCTCCGAGTGCTAAGCTAGCATCACCTCCTCAGCTCCACCTCAGATCATCAGGCATTAGATTCTCATAGGAGCACTAGTCCCTGGTGCCAAAAAGATTGGGGATAGCTGATCTAGAACATATAAAGAACCCTTAAGACTCAATAGTTAAAAGACAAAGAACCCAATTTAAAAACAGGCAAAGATTTCGCTTCTTGGTCTTTTGGCTAAGATCAAGTATCTGTTCTTATCAGTTTAATAAAAACAGGCAAAGGAGATGAATAGACATTTCTCCTAAGAAGATATACAAAGAGCTAATAAGCACATGAAAAGATGTCGAACATCATTAGCCATCAGAGAAACGCAAATCAAAACCATGAGATAATACTTCACTTCACTCACTAGAATGGCTATAATTTAAAAAGCAATTAAAAAAAAAAAACTAGAAAATAACAAATGTTGACGAGGATGGAGAAAAGTTAACGCCCTCACATATTACTGGTGGTAATGTAAAATGGCACAGTCACTTTGGAAACAGTCTGGAAGTTCCTCAAAAGATTAAATATAGAGTTACCATAATCCAAAAAATTCAATCCTAGGTATATATCCTAGAGGAATAAAAAATATATATATCCACGCAAAAACTTGTACATGAATATTTATAGTAGCTATTTTTTTATAATAGCAGAAAGGTGGTAACAATCCAAATGTCTATCAACAGATGAATGGATAAATAAAATGTGATATATTCATTCAATGGAATATAATTTAGGCAAAAAAAAAAAAAAGAATTAAGTACTGATACATGCTATAACATGGAAAACATGCTAAGTGAAAGAATCCAGGCACAAAAGACCACATCACATATTGTATAATTCCATTTATATGAAATATCCAGAATGGACAAACCAATGGGGACAAAATAGATTGGGGTTGGGGGTGAGGTGGGGGATTCACTGCTACTGGATATGGGGATTCTTTTAGGGGGGACAAAATTGTTCTAAAATTAGATTTAAATGTTCTACAATTGATTATGATGATATTCACATAACTGTGGATATACTAAAAAATCATTGAATACTGTAAATGTATGCATTATATGGCATGTGAATTATATTTCAATAAAATTGTAAAAAAAAGCTATGATTTTTTTTTAAAAAGTGAGTTAGCTTTATATCTATTGATTTGGAGAGATGTCCATGATATATTTTTAAGTGAGAACAGAGAGTTTAAAGGAATATATGTACTACGACTCCATTTTGATGTTAAAAATGTGAATATATGTTTGAGCATGAAAAATTTTCCAAAAGATATATACCAGACTGTCAACATTGGGAGGTAGGAAGGAAGGGGTTAGAGCCAGTGAGAAACTACTAACTTTTTCTTTATACATAGTTTGATTTTTTTTTCATTTTTTAATTGTGCATATAGGACCATATATCTTAAAAAATAATAATAATAATAAAAAAAGAAAAGAAAATTATTTAAAAAGAGACTGGGGGACAATGATAAAGGGAATTGGAGTAGGAAAGAGAGTGAAGGCAGAGAAAAGGAAATGAGAATCAGGTTTGCTGGAGAAATGAGGGCTTGCCTTAAAGCAGTAGAAATGAAAAGGAGACAGACTCCTAAGACACAGTAAAAGTAAGAGCAAGAAATAAAACTTAGTTACTGCGTGAAGATGAAATCACTTGAAGAGAAAAAAAGTTGTTGCTAAACCAAGATTTCAGGCTCATCTACAAATATGACATTCCTAGAATTTGGCTTTGAATTGGGCGTACCGGCTGGCTCATCAGATAAAGACTGTTGATGGATGAGTGGTCTGGGGAGTCATCTGGAAAGAGATAACATTACACAGAGGGAGAGACCAGAGTTAGAAGAGAGAGGACCAAGGGCAGGATATTGAGGACCACATCCTTGTGAAGGAATATAGGAGGAAGTAGTCAGAGAGGAAAAAGGAAATTCAGGAGATTAGGATGACATCCCAGGAAGAGAAGGACCAGAAAGTTTGGAGGAGAACAGGAAGGTGGAGTAAGAGTCCATAATGCAGTCAGTGGAACTCGGTGCCTGGAAGGTCATTTCTTGTGGATCTGCAAGGGAATATTTTTGACAGAGCAGGTTTGGAATCTGATTGCCAGGGGCTGAAGGTAAACCAAAGACCAGAATAAATAAGAGGTAGCAAGTGAAAAATAAGTTTTTGAGAAATTTCTCAACGAAAGGAAGGGAAGTAATGAAACAGAAACATGATGAGAAAGCAGGATCCATAAAAGGTGTTTTCAGGATGAAGGAAATATGCCCATATTAATAGGCTAAGGGGAAGAGCTACTTGAGAGGGAAGGATTAGATATTCTAAGAAAGAGTCTTGGGAGAGGACAGAAGAATGAAGAAGAATAACTGGTGGAGTTAACAGGCTGAAAAATAAAGTGAGGATCCTCAGCCTCTAAGAGTGACATTGGAAAGAGAGAGAGAGAGGGAGGGAAGGAGGGGGAGAGAGGGAGGGAGAGAGAGAGAGAGAGAAAGAAAGAGAGAGAGAAAGAGGATGAATTACAGAAGATAAAAAGATATTTATATATTTTCGGTGGAGAGAATTTAAGCCTACATCCAGGAGCGATATTTAAAATATTTAACAACCAGTGCAAAGCGGGGACCAGCCTAGATCTCAGGTAAAGGCAGGGGCAGCTGAAGGGAAGAAAGACAGCAGAGTGTGGCAACAACACTACAGGGCCGAAGCAACGTCTCTTAGCCAGAACTTTAAAAGACTGAATAAGAATAATCTGAATTCTTCAAAAACAGTCATTTGTGACAAAAAGAAAATTATATTATATTCATCTTTAGCTCTCCTTTTTAGAAGTTATTTTTAAAATTAAATAAATAATGAATGCCTTCCATAAACCTAATGCACGTTGGCAAAGGTCCAAAGAGGGGGACTAAAATCAAAACTGTTCACATTCTTTCAGCTTACTGTCTTGCAGCAAACAACATTCTTGTTCAAACAGGGAAAATGAGGTTCCAGTGAATTTCAGAACACGGAATCTGGTGTTTATTTGAGGTTCTCTCTCCGAGCACCAGTCACGGACCTCTTTGCAACTCTGCTCTCCCCAGAAGAGGAGAGTGAGATCGTCACACCTAGCACTCAAGAGAATACAGGAAAGTGCTTGGGTATTCCCAGATCACAATTGCCAAGGGCATGATATGGAAACCGTCACCAAGGTGATCATATCATCCTCAGCCACATGTCCACCTGCAAAGGAAGGCACCCCTGTACTTGTCAGTTCACATGTTGGAAATATTTCTCCCTCGCCACTGCAAAGCCTCATCACCGCAGTACTCTAGCACCAAATATGCTGGTTTGACGGGTGCTGGCCCAGCGGAGCAGACTCTGAAAGATGAAGAGGTCATCCATCTAGAACATGTTATATGTGGCTGTAGCTTTTGCAGAACAGAATTTTCTGACTGAAAGAGAACTTTTATCTAATCCCAGCCCTTTAGAGATGAGGAAACCATGGCGATCAGCTATTTAATAGAAGTTTAAGCCAACATTAGATCCATTTGGGTTTTTTAATCTAGTATCCTTGCTTCCAACTTTATTATTGGAAAGCTTAAGTTATGATTTATATACATATGAAAGGGGGTTCTTGATACATATCACTTATTTGTAAATCAGATAAGGTGCCAGAATGAGACATCTTCAGAGGTTGTAAGGTATAAATTGTAATGCATTATATTTGAATGTATAGCCGATACATTGACCAAATAGGACTCACAGTACAATCAGAGAACAGCTTTATTCTCGTATCTCATGTCTGTTCAAACCTGCTCTGTGGGGCTGTTTTCTGCTGCTCAGATGAGTTAATGCATAGGCCCTATGACTTTCTGGGTCACTCTCAAATAATAAAAGGCCTCGGTTACTTTTAGTCAAAAATATAGTCTTGTATCAGTAATAATACAGTCTTATATCAGTAATTAATATGTTTGGAATAATGTAATAATTAAATACTCCATACTTCAGTGGCAAAGGGGAGTAATGGCAGGCTTCCTCTGTATTTCTCCCAGGCTGGTGCTTCTCTCCTTCTTCCACACTCACTAGGTTGCCCTAGTCCTCTAGGATTAAAGTGGGGAATTGAGAGAGGCAGACAGGCTCTGGGGGAGCTCTAGCTGGCATGCTTCCTCTGGCTATGGAGGACGTTTCCAGCTGACACTTCCTCTCATGTGTACTTTTATGGGTTTGTCAAACAGTCCTCACCACCAGCACCCTGCTGGGGAAACACTCACCACCCCTTTCCTTGGCACAGGCAAGTTCATTTTGCCTCTGGCTGGTTGCCTTAGCTTCTCCCCACTGGAGGCCTTGGGCATCTGGAGGCAAACCTCTGGCTTCTTCCTGCTGAGGTCTCTTTGCCTTTCTAAGCTGTTCTCTTGGGTAGGATCAAAATCAAGCTCACACTGTCTCACATTCTGAGTCTCGTCTTCTGTGGAAGTAAATTACTTCCCCACCATAATTCCTACCCTGTATTCAGGCCACTTTTGCCAACTCTGGCCCTTTAGATTTCTCAGGCATGAGGCAGACACCAGTCCATGGTGTTCCCAAACTGCAGGGAACATCTTGAGCTCTCTGAGAAGTCTGCCTGAAGTCCTTCTCATCAGACTTAAGGTGAGAGAAAAGCCCTCTTTCCCATTCCCTCCTCCCTTGGGGGCGGGGGAAGGGTGCAGAGGAGGGACCTCTTAGAACACCTACAAGTCCTCTACAGAAACCATTCTCTAATCCACAGCAGTCTCCTCAGCCTCCACTTCAACCCTCTTATACTTTCAAGGTAAGTGAAAAGTTTAGAGAACACTTTTTTGTAAGTCCTTTATGGTGGCCTTGCACCTTGCTTGGAATGTAAGAATGGTAGACAACTAGTAAGTAGAGCCTCTGATGACATGGAAATAAAATAATAGCTCACATTTAAAATCCCGTTACTAAATGTATTCTTGTTCTCTTTCCAATTACTCCTATAAGGTTTTCTTTAATAAGTAAAAATCAAATGTCATTTCACAGAACTTTGTATGGTTTTGTTGTTTATCAGAGAAGACTTGAATTATTGGTGGTTGGAGAAGGGTTGGCGACTACTTCTTATACAGAGATTTTTATTGTAATGAGATTCATTGCAATTTGACCAACGGCAGGGACTCCCAGAATCCTGAAAGGGTTATTTGAGCGGTGCTTCTCAAGTCCGTTTTTCCAACTGAATAAAGTGATTTGAATCATAAACATCAACAAATTGACTGCCTAGGAGAAAGAAAATGAGCATGAATATAGAATTTCTTTGTAATTCTAAATGGTCTGTAGTTGTTTTGGTTAGGTAACAAGTTCACTTATATCAGGAAACCTATTGCCCCTACTCAGATGGGTGGACGCCTGTGCTATTCACCAGAGTTAGGTCAGCACAGTTGGTAGAGCAACATGGTTGTCAAAATCCTAGTGCCTCATTGGGGTCCTGTAGAATGATTATATCCCTATATAGTGTATTGCTTTCCATCCTACCTCAGAAAATTTATGCCTAGCATCTATCTCCAGGCCTTAAACCCTGTTTGTTCGATAGTTGGCCCTTTCCTCAAAGCCTGAAGCATTTTGAAACACTATCACCAGATCATTTAAGAATACAGGATGACTCTTTATATACGTTTTTTAAAAAGACAACCAGAGCTAGGATAGTATTTCAATTTTACACCCAAACATGATTTAAACTAGCTAAGGTCATACTGACTACATGGTGAACAAATTTTAATGGGTGAAATACTAAGACCAATAAAAGAAAAACAAAAGCACAGTTGAATTTATGTTTTGTTTGTCTTAAGTTCTCTTGAAACTTTACTAGAACTCTAATGACATTAACAGAATCTCTGTATAGCAACCAACTGTCCTTCATTTTAATATAATATTTTAGCTGTCAATATCACTGTCAGGAATGTGATTTAGTTCACTCTTTGGGTTTATTTGGATAGACATTTTGGAGGTGAAGGTGGCAGTGATTTAGTGCTGCTGACAAATGGCACTGAGCTTGCTATCCTCACAAATTCAACTTGGCTTCTTAAGCCAAAGTGAGCCTAGCTCTAAGTGAAAATGAAAATGTTCAAATAAATTAAACATCCTGCAAAGATTCTCAGCCCTTCCATAGAGAAAAGGAGAAGTAAGGGCATTTTACAGATCAGGGAATCTTTTCCCCAAAGAGTCTTAGTCATAGGCATGTCAGAATCACCTGTGGCTCTTGGTAAAAAAATACCCAGGTACTGGCCCCCACCTCTCCCCTCACCCCCCACTCTAGGTTCTGACTCAGGTACTGGCCCCACCTCTCCCCTCGCCCTCCACTCTAGGTTCTGACCAGGCACTTGTATTGTTTTAAAGCCCTCACTGGTGATTCTGATGTGCAGACAGTTGAGAGGGACCACTAATTGGATGGATCTAGAAGTTTTAAAAGAATGGATTGGAAGAAGGCCCAGCTGGAGGGCTTCTTCAGTGAGTGCATAGAGAAATTAATGGCATAGAGATGAGGAGTGGTGTGGGTGGGAGGGCGTCACATCAGAGCTGTGTTCATTCATGGACAGGCCCTAAGCAATTCTTAACTTAGAGAAAATCACAGATCACTTTGAGTCTGATGGAAGCTATAGTTACTCTTCTCAGAAAAATACACATAGGCTAACCCTCAAAAAATTTAGGGGATTCTAGATTAGAATTAAGTTTTCATTTTTGCTTTTTTAACTGGATGGATAACAGTCCCTTTGTTAAGGTAAGGAAAACGGAAGAGGTCAGATCCCTAGCCTCAAGAAGTTCACAGTCTAGTAACCAGGAAAAAACAGTAACAACAAATTAATATTATACATAAGTGACAGTAATCACTAGAGTTATCAGGGAAGGGAGAGTTCTGGAATGTTAAATTGGAGAAATTGAAACGTGTGCTTTGAGAGGCAACAGTTTAATAGAAACGGGTACGGAGGTCCCCGGACCTCCCAAAGAATGAAGGTCAGCCTAAGACAGGTTGATAAAGGAAGACCCCCTAAGGCTATGGTGAGCGTGTGATAAAAATGGCCCCTATCCAGTCGCTGCTAGAGGTCACTGACAGGGTGCCACTGGTAAGTTGGGGTCTGGGGTGGGGGAAGCCATTAAAATGCTGATGAATACAGTTTTGTAACAGACCCTTAGGAGACATTGGGAGGAAGAAAGCAAGCTGGCGTTGGGAGGGCGGCCTTGGAGTCCGCTTTTTATTGCCAGGGTCAGAAGTTGGCCTTGTGTTTGTTCTTTACGGTGAAAGAAAACCGCGGGAGATCGCTGAGTGGCGAGAACTACATTCAGCCAATGGGCATGAAAATGAATTTTAGCTGTTATGTGCAAAAATCCTAGGTGTGTGAACAGAAGGGAGCCGGCCAGAAGGTTACAACAGGTCAGGAATAAATAACCACCAGGCGGAGGATCCGATTCCGTCCTTCCTTTTGCGGGGTGAGGAGCGACAGGCAATCGCATCCACAAAGGCTTTGGAAAGAAGCGGTTCGACCGTCCACACTCGGCTCCAGCCCCAGGTAACTATGCGGGGCCCCGAGGGGTGGTAGAAAGAAGCCGAGGCCCGGGGAGAGCAGCGCTCGCTGGGTGGCCTCGCAGCAGGGACCCCAGAATAAGTCGGGGGCGGGCCGCGGCGGGCGGGCAGATCCCACCCCTTCCTGAAAGAAGCTCCCTCCTCGCGGAGACCGCCGCCGCCGC
>NW_006432943.1:3704596-3705252 GCF_000325575.1 Pteropus alecto
AGTCGGTCCGGTCCTTTGACAGGTGTCCCCACCCGCCTCCCTAGCCGGACACCCCAGGCCTTTTGTTGTCGGGTGGACTCTGGTCGGAAGCGACCCCAAGTTTGGCCTCCTAGTGTCACTGCCATTCGCCGTTCACTTTACCGTAGGTCGAGTCAGGCTGGCTGGGGGAGCAGGGCATGGGGAGGGAGCACCAACTTGCCTTGCCCTGTGCGCTGCCCTCCACTCTAAATGCACAGTCTTGCTTTCCTTTCCTGAGCACACACTGGGGAGGAAATGGGATTTTCTTGTTCTTTGGGGAGGCGGCGGTGGTGGGTTACCGAGGCTGTTTTTGGTCATCCGTTACAATAAAAAAGTGATTAGCTTGGGTTATGGAAAGAGCTCCTGTTTAGTGATTTTCTCCTCCTTAAATAAATCGAGAATGAGAGGGTTTTTCCGTTTTAAATTCATATTCCTTTTCTCTCTACTCATCCCTCACCTCCGTCCACCTCTACCTCCACTGCACTTTTTTATATTCCAAACACTTCATTGATTTCCTTTCTTTTCCTTCCTTCCTTCCTCCCTCCCTCCATCCTTCCTTCCTTTCTCTTTTCCTACTATCTATCTATCTATCGATCTATCTATCTATCTGTCTATCTATCTATCTATCTATCATCTAT